>NW_004443945.1:31811366-31848949 GCF_000243295.1 Trichechus manatus latirostris
CTATGGGAACATTCTCAATTAACCTGTGATGCTGAATACACTCGCTTCTGTGTTACAGCCCTTCCATATAATGAGTCCTGGAAGGATGTTAAAAAATAATCTTCTGGATAGCTTCACTTCTCCATTGAAAGGTGATATTCAAAAATTACAATTTCAATTACAAGAACAGCTCTTGAGATTACAATCAGAGTGTAATGAGGTACACTTAATACACTTAATGATTTTGCCTACTGGCTCAATCCCACACATTGGTTCTCTGGACTCAATCTCCGTGTCTGGATCCTCTTTGCTATAGGACGTTTAATAGTCTTGTGCCTCCTTATAGTCATCTGATGTCTCTACTCCCTGAAGATCTCCCATCACCAACAGAAGTCGGCCTTCTATGCCTGGACCATTTGCTACCAGTTACCTAAAAAGGAGACGGGAAAAATAAAGACCTCGTTTTAAGAAGGCCCTTCCTATGTTATTATTCTGATAATCAGTAATTACCTGTATTTGGTTAATCAGTAAGTTCCCAATGATAATTTGTTTTGTGTAAATTCCTCTATATTTTCTGCTTCTCCTAGTTAGATGCCTCTGTATAGATAGATTTCTAAGTTAGGTGATTCCCTTCCAAGTAATAGTGAAGCTGTGTAAATCATTGCTTGTTTGATTGTTAATGAATCTTTGAACCTTTACAAATCTTTAAGCCTTTAAGAATAATAATATCAGTGGATGTTAAAAGTTAGTGTTTACCTGATAAAATGAGAGTCATAGGAAACCCATGGGTCCAACAATCAGGATATTACTAGTGCAGAGGATTATATTATCCTCATAAGATCATCTTCTATTGTCTTACACACCTGAAAGGCACATTGAGTCTGCTCACTGCAGCTATGCAATTGATAAGAGCATCGCTCTTACTTAGTAACCTGGTGAAGAACCAGATAGTATCCAGTGGAAAACCAGCACCGTGAGTTAAAGAGCCTGCTATGGCCGCCATCTAGGAGACTAAGTCCAGGCATCAAGTAACAACCTGGTGAAAAACCAGATGGTATCGGTGGAAAACCAGCACCGTGAGTTTAAAGATCCTGCTATGGCCGCCATCTAGGCAACTAAGTCCAGGTGTTACTCATAGCTATGCTACTTCTCCTCCTTAAACATATGGAGTGTGCCCCAGCCATAGCTGGGCTCACAAGGACTCACTAAGACGCCAGGCCCTGAGGTGTGGAGACAGTAGCTGAGATAATCTTAGACTTTATCTCATAGAGAAAATTTTACTTTATCCTACCGGACACTTGTTGGTGGAAACCCTCTTGATTCTTATTTCATTAACCAAACAAAAGGGGGGAAATGTGGGGACATATGCCATTTAAACATGGCTACACTATTGACAACTGCAGCCCCCACAGGCCTCTATGCTGTACAGCATGTTGAGACTTGTCCCAAACACGTTGAGACTTGTCCCCAACATGTTGAGACTTGTCACAACTTGTTTTCCCAAAGCCCCTTGTTCTGTTATTTGCTTCACTGCTTGCTGTATTGACTATAAATAAACTCCTGGGACTGAAGCCGAGTTCGACTCCTCAGAGTGAGCCTCCTGGCCCCACTTCTCTGTAAGAGTTGTGGCATTGGTTACTGTCTCCCCCGTGCCACAGCTGCGACACTTCTTTGTCTCTTTCATCTTCTGGTGTCCCCAGGCATTTCTTGGCAGTATTTGGCAGTTAGATGGATCTTCACACAATATCTTCCCGCTGTATATGATTCTGTTTTTATGTCTACTTTTTCCCTTTTATAAGACACTACTCAGAAGGGGTAGAGTTTAGAACCCACCCTATGACCTCTTTAACTTAACTGATAACAAAAGACAAACTCTATTTTCAAACAATGTCACATTCATAGGTAGAAGGGTTAGAACTTCAATGTATCTTCTTGGAAGACACAATTGAATCCATAACAGATATTAATTAAAATTTTCCAATGTGTTAATATCACTCCATTTCCCTTGAGCAAGAATCCCATTCTATCCTTATTTATTTTGTTGTAAACATAGCAGAGTAAACAGTATCTTTCTTATGAAGCCTTCAAAAAAATGATATCCTTTTCTTCATGTTCCTTATATTCATAGCAAATGAATCAATCTCTCAGGTTAAGACTTTCTATTTTGAGAAGGCCCCTGAGTAATGAAAATTCTATAATTTTTTGTGTGAGTTGTATCCTGTAATATGACAGTTCCCTCCACTGTGCTATGTGCGTCATTAGTGTCCTGAAAAATATTAAATATATTATGAAGAGAAAATTAAAGATTCTGTGGGTAATATGTTTGGGAAATATTCACTGTATATCTTTCCTCTTGGCATCTCACCATATACTAGCTCTTAGAGATTAAATTGTGTCCTCCCCTAAAGATATGTTGAATTCCTCAACCCTGGTACGTGTGAATATGACCTCTTTTAAATCAGGATCCTTGAAGATATTATCAGTTAATTTGAGTCATACTGGAGTAGGGTGAGTCTTAATCCAATGTGAGTGGCGTTCCTTGTAAAAGGGAAGAGACAAAGAGAGACACACAAGGGGAAGATGGCTGTGTGACGCTGCAACTGCAAGCCCCAAGGAATGCCTGAGGCTACCAGAAGCTGGTAGAGACAAGGAAGGATCTTTCCCTAGAGTCTTTGGAGACAGCATAGCCCTGCCAACACACCCTGAGTTGGGAATTCTAGCCTCTGGAATTGTGAGACAATAAATTTCTGTTCTTATAAGCCGCTTGGCTTGTGGTATTTTGTTACGGCAGTCCTAGGAAACTAATACAGTACTTAATATGTTTATATTACTGAGGATGGTAAATTGTGCAGCAAAGGAACCTCATTAACTTTGTGTACTATAGTGTTTCATAAACTTAAGCCCGTTGCTGTGGAGTCGATTCTGACTCATACAGAGTAAAACTGCCCTATAGGGCTTCCAAGGCTTAAATCTTTAAGGAAGCAGGCTGCTACCTCTTTCTCCTGTGGAGCGGCTTGTGGGTTCAAACCAGTGACCTTTTGGGTAGCAGCTGAATGCTTAATCAGTGTGCCACTAGGGCTCCTAATTTCACAGACTTACTTGAGCTCAAACCATTTTTTCCTCCAGAACACCTCTTAACATCTATTCAAAGAAACCCATTTGAGAGAACACTGAATTAAGCCATTAGACTCAGAACTTTGGTGTGAATTATTTGATTATATGAGTCAGGATGATATGGAGATACGCTGTCCATAAAAAAACCAAAAACCAAACCCACTACTATTGAGTCAATTCCAACTCATAACAACTCACAGGGTTTCCAAGGCTGTAAATCTTTACAGAAGCAGACTGTCACATCTTTCTTCCATGGAACCATTGGTGATTTCGAACAACTGACCTTTTAGTTAGCAGCTGAGCACTTTAACCACCTCACCACGTTGTCCATAACCCCCTCCAAAGAAGGATTTGCTTCCCAGTTGTGGGAAGTGTGGTCAGCCAACTGTCTCCAGCTATGCTTGAGTTCACACATTCCCAGGGTAGCCTGAATGTTCTGACTGAGCAAGGCAGTGGTATAAGGACTCAGCCATTTCAGCCCAATGCAGGAGAGCTGCAATAGGTAAGACTTGCTTCACTGCTTCCTGATGGGCTGGCCAAGGGCTTTGTTGGGTTGCCATTGCAATTCAACTTCTTTCTCTGCCTAATCTTGCTTCTTTCCCCTTCTTTCATTGGTGTTAGTCTCACATTTTGCAACCCAAACTCCATCTCAGCATCTGCATCTGGAGAAGTCAGTCCATGATAGTGAGAAAGCAGAAATTTAAAAATTAGGAATTTAAGGCAATTTTCTTTGAACAAATATATTTTAGTGAGAGGTGGGAGGAGAAGGTAAGACCTGGGCAGAGGCAAGGTTAAAGCAGGGCAGCCTGGAGGGCAGCACACCAGTGTGGATTTGACACATGAACAGGAACCATAAACTATGGACGTGGCAAGGGAGGGACAGTAAGGAGAAATAAAGAAAATGATACCAAGGACAAATATAGCTGCAATTTAACTACATTCTTTTGGTTGGCCTAATGATAGGTCTACACATGCAGTGCTTTTCTGGTCTCAAGGCCAAGGGAAAAGTCAACTGTAACTATAAATTAGGCCAGATAGTTCACTTTACCATCTTGCCTAATTTCAAACCTCTGTTGAAATTAGCTTGCTAGCTAGCTGCAGAAAGTGTTGATGCTGATTAAGCAGAATATTTTGGGACTGAGATTTATATGAAGATAAATCAACTAGTCGATTCAGGGGAAAATAAAAAATAAACCAGTTGTTGGCTGAATTGAATCAATTCACTGGGCCATTTAAGCAAGAAAGCAATTCCAAACTCTGGCCAAATTGAGTACATGTGCTGCCGAAGCTAATGCAAACTCTGGCCAAATTGAACTGTTCTTTGAGATGATTATCAAGATAAATAGACACAAAATTACATATCTAAAACAGATATAAAATGCTACTTTGGCTATTACTTATTGAATCACTCCCTAAATTCAGTTCTCAAGTATATCACTCCTGTAGACTAGTTTTTCATAGCACTCCGTTGGCCAACAAAGGGATTTCTTTAATCCCTTTACAGAAAGCTGTGTCATAGGAGCATTTGTCATTCTGGTATTTGGGAACACTACATTATCAATCAAATTATTGTCTCAAGATCACAGGATGTCTCATTTCTTCTTTAATGAAGGCTCCTGGACACTGAATGTAGTCGTTTTAAAAACCCAGAAAATAAAGTATGTATGTATAGTGAAGTAAGTATGCCTTACATCAAGAACTAATTCTATGATTTAATAATTAGTAGTGTCATTTATATTGTTTGATGGAAGCTTATTTCTTTACAATTAATAAACATGAATCAACTCAGAAACTGTTGGAGACACACAGAGTTTGATTATTTGTCTATTCACAAATTTGAAAGATTAATATATTTTCAGGGGAAAATAAGCCTGGTGAAAATAAAAATACTCTCTCTTAGAAAGCTAAAAAAATTTTCAACTTCAAATCAACTGTCCCCCTTATATTCAACTTGCCAATGATTTCTGTGGATATAGAGTATGAGAAGTGATTCATGAAGATCTGTAAAAATGTAAGACTGGAAAACTCACTGTAATTATTTGTTCTTGAAGCCAAGCTCAGGTTCAACTCTAGGAAAGATCTTTTTTTTCTTTGATACTTTAGTTTACAGTTACATACATTGAGGATTTTTACTGTTATTTTAGAAGATACTTTGAGACTAATGAAGGAGACCTGGTGGCACAGTAATTAAAGCACTCGGCTACTAACCAGGTGTTTGACAGTTCCAACCCACCAGCCACTTCGCAGGGGAAAGATGTGGCAGTGTGCTTCTGTAAAGATTTACAAGCTTGGAAACCCTATGAGACAGTTCTACTCTGTCCTATAGAGTCACTGTAAGTCAGAATCGACTCGACAGCAGTGGGTTTTTGGTTTTTTGTTTGAGATCAATAATTCATGGGAAGTTATTATGTCCCCAGGAACATTTATAGGCCCCTGGGAGAATTACTTGGGGAAGTGGAGTGTTACTCTATGACAGTGGATGAAGGGAGAGAAATGGAGAAGCAATTAAATTCTTATTGTCTTCTTGGTCTTTTGCTAGTGCGTTACATGCATTGTTGCAGTATTCTTATTAACAACGTATGAAATAAGTAGTAAATCCCTTTTTTTAGGTAAGGAAATCAAAGTTTGAAAGTTGCATAATATTCTCAAGACTACATAATTTCTAATGTGTAGAGATTTGACCTGAACTTTAAGTGATAAAGTCTATGTCCTTTCTAATTCATCAGCTGCTTCCACCAATAATGTACCCTCCATTAATATATAGTCTGTATAACAAGAAAACAAAAATTCTCACAACTGGACCAATAAGCAACATCATGATAAACGGGGAAAAGATTGAAGTTGTCAAGGATTTCATTTTACTTGAATCCACATTCAAAGCCCACGGAGGCAGCAGTCAAAAAATCAAACGACATATTGCTTTGGGCAAATTTGCTGCAAAATACCTCTTTAAAGTGTAGAAAAGCAGAGATGTCACTTTGAGGACCGGCTCAAGGTGCACCTGATCCAGCGAAGGTATTTTTAATCACCTCATAGGCATGCAAAAACTAGACAATGAATAAAGAAGACAAAAGAAGAATTGACACCTTTTAATTATGGTGTTGGTGAAGGATATTGAATATACCATGGACTGCCAGAAGAACGAACAAATCTGTCTTGGAAGAAGTATAGCCAGAATGCTCCTTAGAAGCAAGGGTTTTTTGAGACTTTGTCTCATGTATTTTTGAACATGTTATCAAGAGGGACCAGTCCCTGGAGAAGGACATCATGCTTGGCAAAATAGAGGGTCAGTAAAAGAGATGGAGACCCTCAATGAGATGGATTAACACAGTGGCTGCAACAATGAGCTCAAGCATAGCAATGATTGTGATGATGGCGCAGGACTGGGGAGTGTTTTGTTCTGTTGTACACAGGGTCACTATGAGTTGGAACCAACTCAACAGCACCTAAGAACGATGTAACATATTACATTTTTAAAATAGATTTTTATATTGCATGGTTACCTAGTCTTATTTTCAGAAGAAAACTTTCAGAAAAAAGAATCAATAAAATTTTAAATTGTTGAAATGAGAATCTGAGGGAGAGCATATTAGTATTTTAAAATCTATGCTGTTATTCGCTGACTGCCCATGAACAATATATGGGTTTGAATAAGCAAGACAGTAGTAAAATTTTACTATAAATGAAAAATTTAATAACAAAACAACAAAAATCGCATAATTGGTAGCAGCAGTAGTTGGCTTCCACTTCAGTATATTTAACTAACATGGTGCTAATCATTTGGCTTCACTAACATTCATCTGTTGAGAGAGAATTCTCCATGGAACCCTCGTGTTTCTGCATATCTTTTGAGTAGAGGCATTGACTTTGTTGTAGACAATCTTTCAAGGATGCTTGTATAGCAAATTGCCTTGGAAAATAGAGATGGTATCTTTTTCTAGAGCAAAGGGAAAATATGTTCACAGGCTTGGAATATAGAGATGGTTTCTCTTTCCAGAGCATGGGGCAGGCATGCTTACTGGGACAAGATGGCAGATTCATACTGCTCAACTCCTCTGACAGTAAAAGAAAAATTGTTATCTCTTGACCCCCACTACCATGAAAAATGGAAGCCCAGCTTCTTATTGGAAGTTGTGGATATTGGCGATAGTATGCATTTTACTTGAGCATTCTACTTGGTCCCGGTCATGGATTGAATTGTGTCCCCCAAAAATATGTGTATCAATTTGGCTATGCAATGATTCCCAGTGTTGTATGATTGTCCACCATTTTGTCATCTGATGTGCATTTCCTACCTGTTGTAAATCCTATCACTATGATGCTAATGAGATGGATTAGTAACAGTTATGTTGATGAGAGCTACAAGCTTAGATAGGGTTTTAAGCCAACCTCTTTTGAGATATAAAAGAGAGAAGTGAGCAGAGAGACATGGGGACCTCATATCACCAGGAAAGCCATGCTGAGAGCAGAGCATCTCCTTTGGACCTGAGATTCCTGTGCAGAGAAGCTCCTAGACCACGGGAAGATTGATGACAAGGACCTTCCTCCAGAACCAACAGAGAGAGAAAGGCTTCCCTTAGAGCTGGCATCCTGAATTTGGACTTCTAGCCTACTAGACTGTGAGAGAATAAACATTTGTTTGTTAAAGCCATCCACTTGTGATATTTCTGCTACAGCAGCATTAGATAACTAAAACAGTCCTTTATATCAGCTAACTTACAAATCAACATCAGTTAGTTGATCAGCAGTTTTGAAGTCACTTTTCACAGGTTCCCCCCCAACACCCACCTCCTTCTACACACACACACACACACACACACACACATAAAAATGCTATGTGGGTTTTGTTTGTTTCCTCTATGGGCTTAAAATATTTTTTTTTTTTTTTAAGAAAAGAATGTGTAGTAGCATGGAAGAGAGCACTGGATTGGTAGTGAGAAAAAAAGAGGACTGTGTTTGTGCTTTTTCCCACTTATTAGTTGCCCAATTTAAAAATCCTACTTAACCTCTTTGCGGTAATATTAGGCTCTTTTACTCACTTCACAGGGTTATTGAAGAGGTCAAATGAGTTAATGTACAAAAAAGCATTCTGGAGTATCTAAAACGCAATATGAATGTAAGACAGTATTATGACTAACAAAATAGATAATAATCTTTTTTTTTTGCTTCATACTCATTTGGGGAAATTTTTCAAAAAAGTCGCCTAACCTTCTCTTGGCTTAGGAATGCTTTCCTGAAAGTGGTTTTATGAAGGTTATTTTCACCTGATGTTTTCTGTGTTATTACATCGGTTCTGACAGTGTAATTACTATTCTTTTCCATTAAACAATGTTTTCTCATATTTTTAGAAAAATATCATTTAAGGCTTATATGAATGATAATATTTACCCACTTTCAAATTATAAAATAAAAATGAAGAATACTCAAATGGTCTATTACCTTTAAGGACATTGTTATCTATCCAAATATTCACAAGATCAGAAATCACTTAATATATGAATATTTTGCAAGCATGTTCAAAAAAGTATTTTAATTCATTTCCAACTGAAAGTGGAACAAATTGTTCACTGAAGATAGAAAAATCATTTAAGTGTCCATTTTCCACATTTAAAATAAAATACTACTACAGAATCCCGACACACAATTTCTGCTGACTCCAAATGAAGCTTCAGTGAAACAAGTTTTGTGTTTTTGAAAATGAACAGGATAAATGATTGCAAGTTAAACATATTGATTTCAATGACCTCAATTGGTTTCCTTCAGGCTATTCAGTATTGATCACTTGTTTCCCTGGATAGTCAGGAAACTGATGAGATTGCAATTACTGCATAATCGAGAGAAAATATCTTCGGTGGAAAAAAGGAAAGAAAATCTTTATATATGATAATTAACAACCAAGTCAGTTATAAAGAAATAAATCCAAGTAGAAAATATATTTTAAAAAATCAGCTGTTGACAAAAGTGGTGATATCTTATGTTGTTCATTTTGGGTAACAGAAGAATTTGGGATAATCTTAGTCTATAGATGGGATGATTGGGTTAACCCGGCTCTATTATGATAATGATGCTTATACTCATTATTATATTATCATCATTATCAATATCAATACCCAGCAAAAGAAACAGCAGCAAATACCATGAATGTAAAGTCTATTCTCACCCCAATGGTTAATATTTTTATTATTTTGTTACAGTAGTTCTGGAAGATAGATTTATCCTCATTTTACAGAAATAAACTCAGGTAACATAATTTACTCAAGGTCACACATCTAGAACTTCATATCATTCCAACCAAGGAACCAAAAATGCAAATTTAGTCCTTTCTTTATTCTGTAGCCTACCATTCTTTTTACTACAAAATGTAGCCTACTATGCGTAAAGTAGTTTTTTTCTCCATGTTTTGTCAGTTACTTGCTAAAAACTAAATTCTCACTATCCATTGCAGGAATGAAGGCAAATCTAACAGCATATAATCAATATTCTCAGTCATGGTTTTAAGCATTGGAATGGAATGGATTCCATTTTCCATGCTCTGACTATTGAGAGCATAGCTTAGCAATAAAAAAGAACAATGTAAATGTCAAGATCTGTCTGAAAATATAGCGTTGCAATGAGTTGGAGTCGACTGGATGGCAACAAGTTTTGTTTCATTTTCGTGTAAAAATAGAGTTCTAGCTTTTTATTTTTCTTATATCAGTTATCTATCAGTGACAGCCATTCAACAATGGCTCACTCTCATCCTAGAAAGAGTACTACAACCATACGTATCCATTTAGTCACAATTAATTTATTCATTAGTCATACACTATTCTTGGTATTGGAGAAATAATGGTGGACCATGGTCCCTTTTTGGGAAAACAGATATTAATTACTGAATTTCATGGTGCTTTGAGAGCATGTGAAGGCATGGAATGGTGTAATAAAACTATTAAAGTATATCTGCAAACATAACCATTGGGGTTAAACTGAGATCTGGAAGAAGATAAAGTGATCTAGCATAAGTGATAGTGGTTAAGGGAAACTTCTCAGGAAGAGGAAACATCATATGCAAAGGCTCTGTGGCAGGGAGTAACAAGTGTTCAGTAACTGAAGGAAAGCCAGTATAAGAGACCCTGGAAAGTGCACTGGGATGCATTATATGAGATGTTAAGTCCTTTGGGCAAGCCATAAATGAAGACGAAGATGAGCCTTAGGTTGTGCAACCTCAAATAAACTAAATTTAATAGGAAAAATAAATGCAGTTGTATTAAACTTTTTTATCTAATGGTGACAAGTAACAAGTTTGACAGAATAATTTTTCATGTCCTATAAGCATAGGCTCAGGGGAATTTTAAAAATAGTAGAAAATATTAGATGAGAAAATTATATTGGTTGAGAAATGTAGAAGGCACTGAAGTTCAAGAAAAGAAGTTTATATTAGATTACAATGACAATGGGAAGTCAAAGGAATGCCTGGGAGAGACGATGACTTGCCAATACTACAAGACATGAAACCAGCTATTCTGTTAAAAAACTAAATTAGCTGTCAAAGAATTTGCACCAGTAAATGAGAACAATTAGTTTCCATTGATCTATCAATTAATAGTTCCTAAAAGCTAGTTAGGAGTAATAAGAAGGAATGGAATTTATTTTTTAAAAGTCCATTTGGAAAAATGTACTATTATATCCATCCTGTTCTTTGTATTCTAAAGCTGATGTATTGATGATAATTTTCACTTTGTTGACTTGTTATGGATTAGTTGTGTCAGCATTATAAGCAATAGAATCTGTTATGGATGAATTGTGTTCCCCCAAAAGGTGTGTTGAAATCCTAACTGCTGTATTAGTGAATATGACCCTGTTTGAGGAAATAGGGTTTTTCTTTGCAGATGTTATCAGTTAAATTAACAAATTCATGCCTAGAAAGGTGAGTCCTAATCTTAATCCCTTCTGAGTGGCCTTTTATACAAGAGAAGGACAGATACAGAAAGTCACACATATGGGAAAGACAGCATGTAAAGGATTCGTCTATAAACCAGGAATGCAAGAAACACCTGGGGCTGCCAGAAGTTGAAAGAGACAAGAAAGGATCTTTCTCTAGAGCCAACAGAGAGAGAGAAAGAGAGAGAGAGAGCATAGCTCTGCCAACACCCTGAATTCAGACTTCTAGCTTCTGAAACTGTGAGAAAATAATTTCTGTTCTTTAATGCCACCCACTTTGCAATATTTTGTTATGGCAGTCCTAGGAGACTAAGACAGCATGTATATGTGAAAAAGAGATCAGAAGTCTTTTGTAAGGATTCTAGTAGACTGAATTCATAGATGTTCTGTCCTGCATCCACTTATATCACTGTCCCCATTGCTTATCTCATTTTGTGTGGAAAGATGCAGAATTGGAATCAGACACATCTGGGTTCAAATGGGTCATTTACTAACTATATGATCTTGGGGAAAGTAATACACTTCTGTAAGCTTTAGTTTTCTTATCTGGAAAATGAGGATTCTCATACCTTAGAGATTATTTGTTTATTGTTTATTGACTGATTCATTCATTCATTGACAAATATTGACTGAATGATAATTCTAAATTCTGGTAATGAAATGTTGAGTAAAAGTGGCCGTGCTGTAATGGAGCTTAAGACCAGTAGTGAAGAAAGACATTATTCGTACAATTGCATAAATATTACAACTGTGATTAGTACTAGTAGCACATGATATCTAAAAAGAATGTATAGTGAAGAAAATTTACACAAGGAGTCATCTAAGGTTTCTTTGAAGAAATGACCATTGAGCTGATATTAGAAACATGAATAAAATTTTACCAGGTTTTGTGTATGTTTGTGTGTGTGTATGTCTCAATGGGAGATTTCAAGATAAGGAATAGCATATCCAAAAGCCCTATGGGAATGGAGAGCATGGCATGGTTAAATTACTGACAGAATAACCTGGAACACAAAGAACAAATGGACTGCAATAAGAGTTGATGTTGGGGGTGGGGGGTTAAGGGTCACACTTTGCGGAAGTTCGTAGCACTTCTGCCATTGTTTTTAAAATGATTTAGCACCTGAAACGCAGGAGTGGCAAAATCAGATTTGTGTTTGTTTGTACCTATTTGTTGTTGTTAGTTGCCATCAAGTCGGCTCCAACTCACAGTGACCTTATGTATGACAGAGCCAAACTTTGCCTGATCTATTTAGCGCTCAATAAATGTTAGCTGTCATTTTATCCATTTCCATGTAGCAACAATTTCTAGCAGGCATGTGATATCTTGTACCAGCACCAAGGAATATGTATTTCCAGAGAAGTAACACTGTATGACTTGACAAAGGATGTGCATTCATTGACGCATTCTAGCAGAGTCACCACATCCATTATGCCAACCAAAGAACCTTCATAGTATGTAATTCTACCTCACTGATACCTCCAATGCCAAAGAATGCTGTTTCAGCAATAATATTAAGTGTTGCCTGATTAGTTCTGTTGCGTGCTACTTTCCTAGGCTCCTCTTTACTTTTACTTTGAGTTTATTTTCTTTTTGGAAAATAAGAACCTGTTCAAGTGTTTAATGAGATTCATATATTAAAAAAAGGATTTTGAGATAACTGGTGAATTGTAATGGAAAGGGTAGAATTATAACAGTTTTATGTATTCACATAAATTTAGAATTGGTAATAGTGACTGAAATATTTCCCAAAGAAAAATGGGAACTCAAAGTTTAGTAGTGCATTCATGACAGTATCTGAGCATCCTCTCTTTGAAGAAAGAGATATGGCATGGAAATTGATTGGACTTTGATAAAAGTAGACATCACATAATGCTATAGTGTAGGAAGACATGCCATTTCAGGAAAGAAATCCAAAAAAAAAAAAAAAATGTTAAGGCATTCATAGAGTGCCAGCGATAAAGAAGAAAAAAGTTTAGACCATATAGTAAGAGACATACTGTATTATATGAATAACTGAAATTTAGAAAAGATTATTAGTACATAGAACTCACCATTCTAATTTATTTTTGACAGTAGTTTTCAGAAAACATTCTTAATTAAGAAGGATATTATAGGTTTTTAAAATATTGCTACTGGCCAAATACAACAATTTAAGAAGTTATGAAGAGTTTTGGTCCATCAATGGTGATTCTTTAATAAAATCCATTTTTTATAAACTTCCACACTTTATAAATACTCTTTATGTCAAATGCAAAATGCAGGGTAAATTACATAACAAAAAGAAGGGACCCATTTCTCAAAACTGCTTGAGTTGAATAGACAACTACTTAGAGGTAGGAGCTTATGCCAAAATGTGTTCTTAGGACTTCTGTAACCCTATAAATTATAGACCTGTGGATCTATATGGCTGTCAAACATCAAGTGAATTCTCCCTTAAAATAGCTAGTTAAAATTATTGTGATCAATTGAATGATTTTTTTTCTTGGATTTTTGAATGGGATAAAACAAAACAAAAAAAATATTGACCACAAATGAAAGGTTGCAAATTTCCAAGTGTAATTTTAACTACACACCTGGAAACACACTTGGTTGATCTTGTAGGAAAGACCGGAAAGTATTTATTCCCCCTCATCTTTTACCTGCTTTACTCCAAACTTGTCTGCCTGTTTCCACCCTTGACCTATTTCAATATATTTTCAATACCAACAACAAGAACAAACTTACTGAAATGAAGGTCAAAACAGTGTGTCACTTCTTTGCTCCAAACCCTCCAAAGGCTCGACATCTTCTACGAGTAAAAGCTGAAGTCATTACAGTAGCATCAAGATCCACATAATATAGTTCCCCATTGCCTCTCTGACCTCACCCTCGTTCTCCCCTTCTCATTCCACTCCAGCTACATTAACCTCTGGTCCTTTCCTCAGTCAAGCAAACTACATTCCTACCTCCTTGCCATTGCACTTGCTTTCCCTTGTGGCTGGAATGTTCCTTCCCTAGAGGGATTAAACATGCTTAATTCCTCAACTCTCTAATGTCTCTCCTTATTAAATGTAATCTTCTTAATGAATTCTTCCCCTGAACACTTACATAGCGTGTCAATCCACCATCTTGTTTATTGTCTGTCTGGAAACCCTGCTTTATTTTTCTGCTTACAATGTTCCATAAAAAATTTTTACTATATCTTCTACTTACTCATCTTGTTTGTATTTTTTCCCCACAAGAATATAAGGTACATGACAATAGGGCACGACTTTCCTTTCCTGTTGTTAGGTGCCATCATGTCAGTTACAACTCATAGCAACCCTATCTATGTACAACAGAACGAAATACTGCCTTGTCCTGCGACAACCCCAAAATCATTGCTATGTTTGAACCCATTGTTGCAGCCGCTGCGTCAATCCATTTTGTTGAGGGTTTCCTCTTTTTCAATGACCCTCTGCTTTACCAAGCATGATGTCCTTCTCCAGGGAAGAGTCCCTCCTGATAAGATGTCCAAAGTAAATGAGATTAAGTCGCACCATCATCACTTCTAAGGAGACTTCTGGTTGTACTTCTTCCAAGTCATATTTGTTCATCTTCCGTCAGTCTATAGCATACATTCAATATTATTTGCCAAAATCATAATTCCAAAGCATCAATTCTTCTTCATCTTCCTTATTCATTGTCCAGCATTGGCATGCATATGAGGTGATAGAAAATATCCTGGCTTGGGTCAGGCACACTTTAGTTCTCAAAGTAACATCTTTGCTTTTTAACACTTTAAAGAGGTCTTTTGCAACAGATTTGCCCAATGCAATAAGTTATTTGATTTCTTGACTGTTGCTTCTGTGGGCATTGATTGTGGATCCAAGTAAAATGATATCCTTGACTACTTCAATATTTTCTCAATTTATCATAATGTTGTTTATTGGCCCAGTTGTGGGGATTTTTGTTTTCTTTATGTTGAGGTGTAATCCATACTGAAGGCTGTATTCTTTGATCTTCATCAGTAAGTGCTTCAAGTCCTCTTTACTTTCAGCAAGCAAGGTTGTGTCATCTGCATATCACAGGTTGTTAATAAGTCTTCCTCCAATCCCAATGCCATGTTCTTCTTCATATAGTTCAGCTTCTTGGATTATTTGCTTAGCATACAGATAGAATAAGTGTGGTGAAAGGATACAATCCTGATGCACATCTTTTCTGATTTTAAACCACTCAGTACCCTCTTGTTCTCTTTGAACGGCTACCTCTTGGTCTATGTACAGGTTCCTAATGAGCACAATTAAATGTTGTGGAATTTCCATTCTTCTCAATGTTATGCATAATTTGTTATGATCCAAAAGTCAAATGCCTTTGCATAGTCAATAAAACACAGGTACACATCTTTCAAGTATTCTCTGCTTTCATCCAAGATCCATCTGACATCAGCAATGATATCTTTCATTCCACATTCTCTTCTGAATCTGGCTTGAATTTCTGACAGTTCCCATCGATGTATTGCTGCAACTGTTTTTTAATTATCTTCAGCAAAACTTTACTTGAGTGTGATATTAATTACATCGTTTGATAATTCCTCATTCTGTTGGATCACCTTTCTTTGGAATGGGCACAAATATGGAATTCTTCAGCTGCTTGTTCAGGTAGCTGTCTTCCCAATTTCTTGGCATAGACAAGTGAGCACTTCCAGCACTGTATCTGTTTGTTGAAACATCTCAATTGGTATTCCATCAATTCCTGGAGCCTTGTTTTTCACCATGCCGTCAGTGCAAATCGGACTTCTTCCTTCAGTACCCTCGGTTATTGATCATATGCTGCCTCCTGAAATGGCTGAACGTCAACCAATGCTATTTGGTACAGTGACTCTGTGTATTCCTTCCATCTTGTTTGGACACTTCCTGCATTGTTCAAT
Organism: Trichechus manatus latirostris; assembly: GCF_000243295.1. Classification (NCBI taxonomy): domain Eukaryota; kingdom Metazoa; phylum Chordata; class Mammalia; order Sirenia; family Trichechidae; genus Trichechus; species Trichechus manatus. The sequence continues at coordinate 31,827,272 of NW_004443945.1, forward strand.
GTTTTGCCCATAGAATACTTCAACATTGCAACTCAGTGCTTGGATTTTTTCTTCAGTCCTTTCAGCTTAAGAAAGGCCGAGCATGATCTTCCCTTTTGGTTTTCTGACTCCAGGTCTTTGCACGTTTCATTATAATACTTTACCTTGTCTTTTCCAGCTACCCTTTGAAATCTTCTCTTACTCTTTGACTGCCATTTGGTTTAACTATTCTACGTTCAGGACCAAGTTTTAGAGTCTCTTCAGACATCCGTTTTGGTCTTTTCTTTCTTTCCTGTCTTTTTTAATGACCTCTTGCTTTCTTCATCTATGCTATCCTTGATGTCATCCCACTACTCATCTGGTCTTCAGTCATTAGTGTTCAACGAGTCAAATCTGTTCTTGAGATAGTCTCTAAATTCAGGTGGGATATACTCAAGGTCACACTTTGGCTCTAGTGGACTTATTTTAATTTTCTTCAGCTTTGACTTGAATTTTCATTTGAGTAGTTGATGTTCTGATCCACAATCTGTCCCTGGCCTTGTTCTAACTGATAATGTTGAGCTTCTCCATTTTCTCTTTCCAAGGATATAGTTGATTTGATTCCTGTGTATTTCATCTGACAAGGTCCATATGTATAGTTACCATTTATGTTGTTGAAAAAAAGTATTTGCAATGAATAAATCGTTGATCTTGAAAAATTCTGTCATGCATTTTACAGTGTTTCTATCACCAATACCATATGTTCCAACTACTGATCCTTCTTCTTTGTTCTAACTTTCACATTTCAATCACCAGTTACTATCAATGCATCTTGATTGCATGTTCGATCAATTTCAGATTTCAGATGTTGGTAGAAATCTTTAATTTCTTCATCTTTGGCCTTATGGTTGATATGTAAATTTGAATAATGGTCATATTAACTGGTCTTCCTTGTGAGCGTACGAGCATTATTGTATCACTGACAGCATTATACTTCAGGACAGATCTTGAAATGTTCTTTTTAAGAATGAATGTGATGCCATTTCTCTTCAATTTATCATTCCAGCGTAGTAGACCATATGATTTTCTGATACAAAATGGCCAATACCAGCCCATTTCAGCTCACTAATGCCTAGGATATCAGTGTTTATGTGTTCCATTTCTTTTTGGAGGACTTTCAATTTTCCTACATTCGTACTTCGTACTTTCCAGTTTCTGATTATTAATGGATATTTGCAGCTGTTTCTTCTCATTTTGAGTCGTGCCATCTCAGCAAATGGAATTCTTGAAAGCTTTACTCTATGCATGTCATTAAGACCAACTCTACTTTGAGGTGGAAGCTCTTCCTCAATCTTATTTTGACTGTCTTGCAACATGAAAGGCTCATCTTTTGGCACTATATCAGACAAGGTTCCGCTGCTATCCGTAAGGTTTTCACTGGCCAGTTTTTTTTTTTTTTAGAAGTAGATCACCAAGTCCTTGTTCGTAGTTTGTCTTAGTCTGAAAGCTCCACTGAAACCTGTCCACCATGGGTGACCCTCCTGGTTTTGAAATACAAGTGGCATAGCTCCCAGCACCACAGCAACACACAAGCCGCCACAGTATGACAAACTGACAGATAAGTGGTGGACTGCTTTCCTAGTGCTTAGAAAAGTGCTTGGTCCATGTTAGGCACTTGATTTTTATTTGCTGAATGAATGAATACTTTGCTTGACATAGTTTAAGTGGGAAAATTTGTATGTACTAGGGAATATTTCCATTCAACTTCATCCATTCAAACATAGGTCATTTAACTTTATTTCTATCCAGGAAAACTGTATGTCAGGACAGTGCAGAATCCAGGAAAGATTCACACTGTACTCTGCCTTCCCCTGTCCAAACCTCAACTGTTTACTTCCTGATCAACGACACTGCCGCACAGAGATTTTGAATATTGGATGGTAATTGCGTTTGTTGGTTTGTTTTAATCTTTTTGATATTTATAGAACTTTTATTTTGCCACTTGCTTTATTTTTTTCTTTGCTTCCTAGTCCCTAGTATATTGTTTTCTTAATTAATACCCACAGAAAGTATTAGATCATAGCTATTTTCTTTGTTAAAAAGCTGAAAAGTTAATTTTTGTGTATATGAGTGATTAAGATTTTGTATATATTAGAGATTTAGTCTCTGCAGAAATGGTTGAAGTAGCTACAAAATAAAGTTTCAAAGTTTAAAAAATAATAGAATCAAATTATCCTGCAGAATTCTAATTACTTTATTGCATTTTTTCATAAAATTTATCCAATTTAATATAAGAATGATAGAAATACCTTTAGGATCCTGTGATTGTACACACAAATGCTCTTTTTGTATTATTTATGTACAAAGATATCCATTTAAAAACAAGTTCTATATCCACTAGATGCTAGTGAATCAGTTATGATTACATTACGCTGCTAGATAGTGGAGGTAGATACAAATACAAATAACTGAAAATGAGTTTATGTTCTCTGATGGAGTTATAAACAAAATTCTTCAAAATCTTGGCCTGAGGTTTAGCAAGAAAGGGTTTCAAGTAGACATGACAGGCTAATTAGAATTGAGAGAGTAAGTGCAACTTGACTGTAGGAGAAAAAAAGGAAAAAAGCGTTCCAGACAGAAGCATCATAGAAAAGTAAGTGTATGATATGGCTGAAATGTGGCGGCATAGGTTGAAGCGAGGGGAATGAGATTTTGGAGGTAACTGGTGAGCAGATTGTGAAGGAACTTGAAAATCACTCTAAAGACTTCGGAATTTATCCTACGGACAATAAGGAGCTCTCAAAAACTTATAAATAGACTATTATGTGCAAATGGTTAACACATTTTTCTGCTAATTGAAAGGTTGGCAGTTCAAGTTCACTCAGAGACACCCCAGAAGAAAGACCTAGTGATCTAATTCCCAAAAATCAGCCATTAAAAATCCTATGGAGCACGGTTCTACTCTAACACACATGGGATTGCCATAAATCGGAATCTACTCAACAGTAGCTTGTTTTTTTTTTAATTTTTTAGTTAGAATCGTGCATTTGTTGCAATTAACCCATTGTCATTGAGTTGATCAGAACTCCTTGCGGCCCATATGCTACAGTAGAACTGTTCCATAGGGTTTTCTTGGTTGTAATCTTTATGGAAACAGATTGCCAGGCCTTTCTTCCCTGGCACCACTGGATGTGTTCAAATTGCCATGCTTTAGGTTAGTAGTCCAGTGCAAACCATTTGCGCCACCCAGGCACCTATTTATTATGATAAATGAGCCAATATTGATATATTATTATTAACTGAATCCATACTTTATTCAGATTGCCTTAGTTTTACCTAATGTTCTTTTTCTGTTCCAGGATCTCACTAAGGATATCATATTGCATTTACCTTAGGTTCCTTTGGGCAGTGACAGTTTCTCAGACTTTGCTTGTTTTTGGTGGGCTTGACAGTTTTGAGGCATACTGGTCAGATGTATTGTAGAATGCTTTTATATTGGAATTTGTCTCATGCTTAGACTGAGGTTACTGATTTTGGGAAAAAGATCACAGGTAAAGTGTCATTTTCATAACGTCATACCAAGGTGCATACTATCAACCTTATTTATGACTTGATTTTGACCTTGATCACCTGGCTGAAGTAATTTTTCAGAATTTCCACTGTAAAGTTACTCTCTTTTTTCTTCCCTTTCAAAGAGGAAATTTAGATATTAATAGTTTCTTTTGAATGGGGAATACTTTCACCTATTTTTAGGATAATTGAGAGGAACTAATGGTGAAGGTGAGAAAGGGAGGAGATAACAAAGTAGCAAGATTCAGAGTAAATTAAAGGGTTTCTGGGCAATGGCAGAAATGGACAGAATTCCCTTGTCTTTAGACAGAGTACATCTTCCTCTGAGATCATAGGGGAATATACTAGCAACTGTGAACCTACAGCAGTACTTGAGCATGTCTCATGTTCATGTCTTATGAGGCAATTTATGTTGTTTGTTCTGTTTGGATTTGTTTGAGTGGAAGCGAGTGGTTGAGACTAGCCGCATAGGAAAATACAAAATTAATTAAACTAGAAATTAGTGAAAAGATGACCAAGTAAGTTGAGGGTCTATTTGAGGTTGGAAACTATCATTTTTACCAGGCTATGCAATTTTATACAGATACCGCAAGTAGACCCTTGGTCTGAACCACAGATGGGAATTGTCAACGTCTAGAGTAGAGAAAGACCTTGGAGACATGAGACTCTGGTGAAAGTAGAGCTAAAATATCTGAAAAAAAGGAATTGAATCATGAAGGAATTGGGAGACCATGAGGCTTAAAAAGAAGTGATGAACTGGTGGATTTCCCTGGTTCAAAATTTGGATGCAGTGGGGTAATTGAAAGGTATAAAAGAAGGGATTTGTGATCAGAGGAGTTGGAGATGTGGGAGATGGTGTGAAACTATTCATGTAGTTTGTGGCCATATAAAAAGTCTACCAAATTAGAGAGGTGGTAAAAAAAATATTAAATGACAAGATCTTAATGGAGCAGTTCTGCTCTGCACACACAAGATTGTCGTGAGTCAGAATCTACTCCATGGCAACAAACAACAACAATAACTGTAAGGCTGTATATGGAGGTGATAGTCATTTACAATGATATTCTGATACTGGTAGCTCATAGGTCTGAGAAGTGAGTCAAGTGGAATAATCTTAAAATCATATCATGTTGTGACTCTGAAGTTAGTAGATAATTGCGACATGGGTAAGAAGTGGGGGTTTACTTGGGATTTCATGAAAGGAGTGGTAGTTGGCAGACAGTGTGGAACCAGAGGGATATTAAGATAACAGGAACAATAGGGAAATGAGTGAACTCCTTTTAAGATTAAAGTGAAAAAAGTAGGTTTTACCTAATGAAATAATGGGATGGATTAGAAGGAGATATGTATTCTTATACAAGTTGAGGTCATAAAAATTCATAGAGAATGTGGTAACTTATATACTTTGGTTTTATTATCAGTTTAGATTTAGTTTTCTGGAATATAATTTCCTCTTCCTAGGTATTGAGTAATAAAAGTTGTAAAAAATAAAATAAGTGTGAGAGGTTTGATAGTTTGGGGATGATATGTTCTAGGAGGTGGTGGATATAAATAGAGGAAACAAAGAAAAAGGGATCAAAATATCGGGAAAATTTGAAGGAGAATGCTCTTTTGAGTTCTGCTTCTTTGGAGCAGACCCTGGGTCTACTTACCACTTGAGCTTCTTGTATTTACTGATATTGAATACATTCCAGTCGATATCCTGAAATATGAAGATTCTTTTTAGTATTTGTCCTTTCATAGGAGGTTTCCTATACTAATTAATCTGTATTTTATATTAGTGACATTTGAGTGATATTTATTTTGTTTTGCTTAACTCCTGCTCACTCTTCTGTAATTTTATTTGGAAATTTTGTGTGTCAAAAATTTCCTTCAAAAAAACGAAAAAAATATTTTATATTTCATGTAATATATATGGTGAGGATTTACTATGGAAGGATTTTTAGAATTCTTTATTTAATATTTCAATGGCATTGTTATGAGTTTTTTTGTTTGTTTATTCTAGATTATTTGAGATTTTAGGATTTTGTTTTCTTGGGCCCTCCAAAAATTTTTCCAAAGCACTTATAAAACCCGCTGTCATCAAGTCAATTCTGACTCATAATGACCCTATAGGATAAACTAGAACTGCCCCTAGGGTTTCTAAAGAGCAGCTGGTGGATTTGAACTGCCCATCTTTTGGTTAGCAGCTGCACTCTTAACCACTGGGCCACCAGGGCTCCAAAACACTTATGGTAGTAGGTGTTACTACTTCTAAGGCTTGACATTTTTTTGCACCAAGAAACATCTAAAATGAGAACAGGAATTTCACTGTCTTGATAGTTGTAGTTGAAATGTTAAATCTGAGATTTTGCTAAGACGTAATGTTAAGATGGAAAATATGGCCTTGGTGATAGAAACAATGCTGGAGATCACATGATAGAATTGTGCAAGAACAATGACTTCTTCATTGCAGATGCCTGTTTTCACCAACATAAATGGCAACTATACATGTGGACCTCACCAGATGGAATACACAGGAATCAAATTGACTACATCTGTGGAAAGAGACGATGGAAAAGCTCAATATCATCAGTCAGAAAAACGCCAGGGGCCAGCTGTGGAACCGACCATCAATTACTTCTATGCAAGCTCAAGCTGAAGATGAAGACTATTAGAACAAGTCCATGAGAGCCAAAGTATGACCTTGAGCATATCCCATCTGAATTTAAAGATCACCTCAAGAACAGATCTGACACGTTGAAAACTAATGACTGAAGACCAGATGAGTTGTGGAATGGCATCGAGGACATCATACATGAAGAAAGCAAGAGGTCATTAAAAAAAAAAAAAAGAAAGAAAGAAAGAAAAGACTGAAATGGAGGTCAGAGGAGACTCTGAAACTTGCTCTTGAATGTTGAGTAGCTAAAGCAAAAGGAAGAAATAATGAAGTAAAAGAGTTGAACAGAAGATTTCAAAGGATGGCTTGAGAAGATAAAGTAAAGTATTATAATGGCCTGTGCAAAGACCTGGAGCTAGAAAACCAAAAGGGAAGAACATGCTCGGCATTTATCAAGCTGAAAGAACTGAAGAAAAAATTCAAGTCTCAAGTTGCAATAGTAAAGGATTCTATGGGGAAAATATTAAACGACACAGGAAGCATCAAAAGAGGATGGAAGGAATACACAGAGTCACTATACCAAAATAAAATTGGTCAACGTTCAACCATCTCGGGAGGTAGCATATGAAGAGGAACCAATGGCACTAAGGGAAGAAGTCCAAGCTGCACTGAAGGCATTGGCAAAAAACAAGGCTCCAGGAATTTATGAGATACCAATTGAGATGTTTCAACAAATGGATGCAGCCCTGGGAGTGCTCTCTCATCTATGCCAAGAAATTTGGAAGGCAGCTACCTGGCCAACCAACTGGAAGAGATCCATATTTATGCCTATTCCCAAGAAACGTGAGCCAACCGAATGCAGAAATTATCAAAAAATACCATTAATAATCACATGCAAGTAAAATTTTGCTGAAGGTCATTCAAAAGCTGCTGCAGTATATACCAACAGGGAACTGCCAGAAATTCAGGCCAGATTCAGAAGAGGACGTGGAACCAAGGATACCATTGCTGATGTCAGATGGATCCTGGCTGAAAGCAGAGAATATCAGAAAGATGTTTACCTGTGTTTTATAGACTATGCAAAGGCATTCAACTGTGGAGACCATAATAAATTATGGATAACATTGGGAAGAATGGGAATTCCAGAACACTTAATTGTGCTTATGAGGAACCTGTACATAGATCAAGAGGCAGTTGTTCGAACAGAACAAGGGGATACTTTGTGGTTCAAAGTCAGGAAAGATGTGCATAAGAGTTGTATCTTTTCACCATACTTATTCAATCTGTATGCTGAGCAAATAATCCGAGAAGCTGGACTATATGAAGAAGAACGGGGCATCAGGATTGAAGGAAGACTCATTAACAACCTGCATTATACAGATGACACAACCTTGCTTGCTGAAAGTGAAGAGGACTTGAAGTACTTACTCATAAAGATCAAAGACTACAGCCTTCAGTATGGATTACACTTCAAAAAGAAAACAAAAATCCTCACAACTGGACCAATAAGCAATGTCATGATAAACGGAGAAAAGATTTATGTTGTCAAGGATTTCATTTTATTTGGGTCAACAATCAACGACCACGGAAGCAAAAGTCAAGAAATCAAAAGACGCATTGCACTGGGCAAATCTGCTGCAAAAGATCTTTTTAAAGTTTTGAAAAGCAATGATATCACCTTGAAGGCTAAGGTATGCCTTACCCACACCATGGTGTTTTCCAATCACCTCGTATGCATGTGAAAGCTGGACGATGAATAAGGAAAACTGAAGAACTGACATCTTTGAATTGTGGTTTGGCAAAAAATATTGAATATACCATGGACTGCCAAAAGAATGAGCAAATCCGTCTTGGAAGAAGTACAACCAGAATGCTTCTTAGAAGAAAGGTTAGCGAGACTACGTCTCACGTACTTTGGACATGTTATCATGAAGGATCAGGCCCTGGAGAAGGACATCATGCTTGGCAAAGTAGAAGGCCAGCGAAAAAGAGGAAGACCCTCAACAAGATAGAGCGACTCAGTGTCTGCAACGGTGGGCTCAAGCATAACAACGACTGAGTATGCCACAGGACCAGGCAGGGTTTCATTCTGTTGTTCACAGGGTCACTATGAGTCGGAACTGACTGGATGGCACCTAACAACTACAACAATGTTAAACACCGAGACTTTTCCAGATACTTCTATTTTCAGTAGACAGTTATGCTACTCTTTTGAAGCATGTTTTAGCAAATTATTTAGTGAGTTTTAGCTTTGGAGCCAAAGAACACATTTACAAATTAAATTCTCCATAAAATGTCCAAATTTGAAATACAAAGACAGAAGAAAGTTGGATTAAAACCCATGCTTTCATGTAGCTATCATCCTTGTGTACTCCACGGTGACAGGCTTTCATCAGTATACTACAAACAACTTTTAAAATCTACTTAAAAGCGTCTATTGTTTAAAAAAAAGAAAAAAGGAGTCTCTGAGTGGTACAGTTAAGTGCTCAGCTACTAACCAAAACGTTGGCTGTTCAAATCCACCCAGAGGTACTTCAAAAGAAAGGCCTGGCAATCTGCTTCCAAAAGTTCACTGCCATGTAAACCTTATGGAGTGCAGGTTTTCTCTGCAGACATGCAGTCTCCATAAATTGGAATCGACTCAACAGCAACTAGTATATTGTATGTATATACATGAGGTAGGTCTACCCAGAAACATTATCATTCAGTACCTTATAAATTAAAAAGACCTGGGAAACCATGTGACTATTTATTTATTGCATTCTTCTTTAGGTTTTACTGAAAAAATAATTATATAGCTCAAGTAAAAAGTCCCAAACCTTTGATCAAAATGCACAAAACAAATATTTGTTGGTAAAGCAGTTTATATTAACATATCAACTTTTATGGAATTTCTCATTACTAAAGACCATGTTCACTTGCTATGATGTTGTTGTTAGTTGCCATGGAATCAATCTTGACTTGTGACGACCAGATGCGTACAGAGTAGACCTGACCTCCACAGAGTTGTCAAAGCAGATCTCCATTTGCACCACTCGGGGGCTCCATTTGCTATGACAGTTTCTATTTATTGAAGAGTTTTTCCAAATAATGATGGGTAGAGAATTCTATGAATTTGATCCATATAAAATACTTTAAAAAAAATATTTTTCTAGTCTGTTTGCAGGAAATTTTACACTTGAGTTTTCTAATTCAGACTATTTTCTTGCTGATATTCCTCTTTCATACTAATACAGAAATATTTTTCTAAAATAGACCTTTTACTGTGCTACTCTTTAGGGGGAAAAAACCTTCAATAAACTTTAGCTTTCTCTGGAATAGCCAAGCAAGCATTTAAGTACTTCACAAATATGACCTCAACCTAGTTTCCTAATTTCATTTCCAAGTACTCTTTTGAGAATCCTCTGCTTTACTCAGACTAATCAGCTTAATGTCTTCCTTCTTTAAACCATTGTTCTCTAGATGATTTCTTGTCCATATATAGTCAACTGAACAGAAGGGATAAAAAAGAGAAACATAACTAGCCATTGACTTTATAATTCTTTGAGGGTTATGATTGTGCAATTATAAATACAGTTTTATAAATACAGTTTATTATTGTAAACAGTGAAAAATCCTTAAATAAAATCACTGGACTAAAACGTACATTACCTATGATGCATACATTTTCTTCTAAATCTACAGTCAAAGAGATGTAATTTCAGTGCATCAAATGTTATGGATAATAATTTTAATAGTAGCATTATTTTTATTAGCCTACAACAGGAAAAAACTCAAAAATCCATCACTAGGACTGCAACTCAAAATCATATCAGTAGGAATACTATATAACAATGAAAAATGCACACACTTTTGTTACACCCAACAATATAAAAGATTCCCACAAAAATATTTTTTTTAAAGAAACTACATGAAATAGAATACACATGGTATGAATCCATTTATATAAAATTCAAAAATAAGCAATAGCAGTTTATGATGATAGTTATCAGAGAAATGGTTACCTTTGGGTTTGAGATGTGAAAGAAACTACTGGTGTGTTAGTAATGTTCTATTTCTGTCTGGTTACACTGATGCACAGTTATGATTTAGGCACTCTTCTGTATGTATATTATCATTTAATAAATGTTTATTCAAACATTTCCCACACCCACACATACACACGTACATGCACAATATAAGCTGACTATTGGACAAAGTGGCAGATTTAACACAAACATTACTTTCCACTCTCCCCAGAAACCTTTATAAAGTGACAGTAAAGGAATTTTTACAAAAGACTTAAACCTACAAAGACAAAGAGAAGAATAGAAGAGACATAACAATCCATTTTCAGAAACTGGAAAGCAGATTAATGAAGGATAAGGAACTTACTAGATTTTTAAAAGCTGTAAAGTAAAACCAGTGGAGTAAACCAGGAAGCTAATTGACACCAAAAAGCCACCAACCTGGCAGCAGTTACATTTCCAGATTCCCTTGCACTCTGCCAAGGAGCCCTGGTGGTGCTGTGTTTAAGCACTGGCCTGCTAACTGAAGGGTCCTCGGCTCAAACCCACCAGCCATTCATCGGGAGAAAGGTGTGGCAGTCTGCGTCCATTAAGGATTATAGCCTTGGAAACCCTATAAGGTCACTATGAGTAGGAATTGACTCAAGGGCAATGGGTTTTTTGTTTTGTTTTGTTTTGTTTTTACACTCTGCCTACCCTAACCTATCTAGTAAGAAACTTGAAGTTTATTCTCTGAAGACGGTCAAAGAGATATTCTGTATATTGAAGGATGTTGTTGTGGTTGTGTGCCATCGAACTGATTCTGACTCATAGCGACCCTATAGAACAGAGTAGAACTGCCCCATAAGGTTTCCTAGGTTGTAATCTTTGCAGGAGCAGATCCCCAGGTCTTTTCTCCCACAGAGCAGTTGGTGGGTTCAATCGCCAACCCTCATGTTAGCAGTCTAGCACTTAACCATTGTGCCACCAGGGCTCCTATATTGAAGGATGTAGTTGTTAGGTGCCATCGAGTCCCTTCTGACTCATAGCGACCCTATATATACCTGAATGAAACACTGCCAGGTCCTACACCATCTTCACAATTATTGCTATGTTTGAGCCCATTGTTGCAGCCATTGTGCCAATCCATCTCATCCAGGGTCTTCCTTTTTTCTGCTGACCCTTTAACTTACCAACCATGATGTCCTTCTTCAGGGACTGGATACCAAGTACAGTTGAAGCTGGCTGTACCCTATTGAAAACAAGGAGATTAAATGACTGTTTACATACTAAACATTGAGCTCTTTATCTTTCTTACTGCATCTGGCTCACAGGATACTGGCAGCCAGGATTATACCCAGAAGGCAGGAAATTGGAAAAGATTTTTCTGTAGTATTTGACCAGCCCAAAAGACCAGCACTAAAGACAGTGACAACAGCCCAGTGGCTCCTAACAAAAAATGGCTCAGCTAGGTTATCCTATTGTACAGCTGACAGTCAACAAGGGCCATTCACATACATAGAGCTACTAATAATTTTTGGCACCCGGTATAAATGGAGGGGGACTTCATTAAAACGAAGGAGCAAATTAAGAAAAAAGATGTAGGAGCTAGAAAATAGAGGGATAAAGAAGACAGTAGGGAAGGCTATTCAGTTGTTTTTAGCTGCCTTGGAGTCAGCCCTTGATTCATGGTAACCCCCATGTATGCAGAGTAAAACTGCTCCGTAGGATTTTCTTGGCTGTAATCTTATACTGAAACAGATCCCTAGGTCTTTCTCCCCTGGAGCCACTTGGTTCATTCAAACCACAAACCTTTGAATTAGCAATCAATTGCAAACCATTTGCTCCATCTAGGCTCCTCTGATTATGCAACTAGAGGGCGACAAACTGTACGTGAAACCTAGAGTTCAACAAATTAAGTTTGGAAAAGATTTTTTTCTACAGAGATTTCTTAAGGAGATGAACCTGATAGAAATCCTATTATACCGGAAGTTTACACAGCTGAGGGAGTGTATGGGGCTAAAATAACAATAAGCTCGTTGAAATAAACAAATAAATAAGCAAAACAAACCAAAAAAAGAAAAAACTAGATAAGTGTTAATTCCTGGGAGAACAAAAAGTTGAGTATTGTAATATTTGAGAAGTGTGGGAGAACTGGAAAATTAAAGTTACTGGTAGAGCTGTGTGTGTTGGTTTATAAAACCGATCTAGGTGTTTCTCTTCCATAGTGGAAAAGAACAGATCAGCATTCTCTCACTGTGGTTAGTGGAGTCCTGGAGATCCCCAAGATACTCCCAAAACTATTTTTATGTTAAAAAAAAAAAAAAAATACCCTAGAGTTGATACCAACTCATGCCTGACCCCACATGTGTCAGAGTAGAACTGGGCTCCACACAATTTTCAGTGGCTGATTTTTCATAAGTAGATCTTCAGGCCTTTTTTCTGAGGCACCAATAGGTGGATTCAAACCCCCAATCTTTTGATTAGTAGCTGAGCACCTAACTATTTGTGACACTATTTAGCTGTTGTCTTTTCTCTGCCTGTTGACATTTGCTCCAATAGTGCAAAATAATGATGGCTAAAACTGCTGTTGCCTAAGCATGAATCAAGGCCGTGGCACCAAAATGTACTAGTCTCTGTATTCCTCATGATCAGGAACTTACAGGGAAAAAAAATACTTAAGACTTTTTTTTTTTTAGTTTTTTTTTTAAATTGTACTTTAGATGAAGGTTTACAGAACAAAAATTTTCTCATTAAACAGTTAGAATACATACTGTTTTAAGACAATGGTTAACAACCACACAACATGTCAACACTGTCCCTTCTCAACCTTGGGTTCCCTATTACCAGCTTTTCTGTTCCCTCCTGCCTTCTAGTCCCTGTCTCTGGACTGTTGTGCCCCATTAGTCTTGTTTTATTTTATTGGGCTGTCTAATCTTTGGCTATATGGTGAACCTTGGGAGTGACTTCATTACTGAGCTAAAAGTGTGTCCGGGCGCCATACTCTTACAGTTTCTCCAGTCTCTGTCAGGCCATTAAGTCTGATCTTTTTTTGTGAGTTAGAATTTTGTTCTACATTTTTCTCCAGCTGTGTCCAGGACCCTCTGTTGTGATCCTGGTCAGAGTAGTCAGTGGTGGTAGCCGGGCACCATCTAGCTGTACTGTACTCAGTCTGGTGGAGGCCTTGGTAGATGTGGTCCATTAGTACTTTGGACTAATCTTTCCCTTGTATCTTGTTTTCTTCATTCTCCCTTGTTGCCAAAAGGGTGAGACCAGTGGAGTATCTTAGATGGCTGCTCACAGGGTTTTAAGACCCCAGATGCTACTCACCAATGTAGAATATAGAACATTTTCTTTATAAACTGTGTTATGCCAATTGAGCTAGATGTTCCCCGAGACCATGGTCCCCATGGCCCTCTGCCCAGCAATTCAGTCTCTCAGGGAATTTGAATGTCTATGGAGCTTCCATAATCTTTTCTTGTACAAGTAGTGCTGGCTTCCCCAGTATTGTGTACGATTTTACCCTTCACCAAAGTTGCCACTTTTCTATTGTCTATTTAGTATTTCCCCACCCCCACCCCTCCCATCCCTCTGAACCAACAAAGATTGTCTCTCTGTGTGTATACTTTTTCATGACTTTTTACAATACAGGTCTCATACAATATTTGTCCTTTTGTGATTGATTTATTTCACTCAGCATAATGTCCTCCAGTTTCATCCATGTTATGAGATGCTTCAAAGATTCATCACTGTTCTTTACCATTGCATAATACTCCATTGTCTGTATGTACCATAGTTTATCCATTTGTCTGTTGTTGGGCATCTAGGTTGTTTCCATCTTTTTGCTAATGTGAACAATGCTGCAATGAACATGGGTGTGCGTATGTCTGTTCTTGTGATGGCTCTTATTTCTCTGGAATATATTTCTTGGAGTGGGATTGCTGGATTGTACGGTAATTCTATTTCTAGTGTTCTAAGGAAGCGCCATATCATTTTCCAAAATGGTTGTATCATTATGCATTCCCACCAGCAGTGCATAAGAGTTCCGATCTTCCCACAGCTTCTTCAACATTTGTTATTTCCAGTGTTTTTGATTCGTGCCAGTAATGCGGGGGTGAGATGGTATCTCATTGTGCTTTTAATTTGCATTTCTCTAATGGCTAGTGATTGCGAGCATTTCCTCATGTGTCTCTTGGCCGATTGAATGTCTTCTATGATGAACTGTCTCTTCATTTCCTTTGTCCAATTTTTAATTGGATTATTTGTCTTTTTGTTGTAGAGGTGTTGGATTTTCTTGTAGATTATAGAGATTAGACCATTGTCAGACTTGTAATGTCCAAAATTATTTTCCCAGTCTGTAGGTTCTCTTTTTACTCTTTTGATGAAGTCTTTTGGTGAGCATAAGTGTTTGATTTTTAGAAGATCCAGTTATCCCGCTTATCTTCTGGAGTTTGTGTGTTGCTGGTTATGGTTTGTATCCTGTTAATGCTGTGTATTAGGGCCTCTAGTTTGATCCTATTTTTTCTTCTATGAACTTTATACTTTTTGACTTTATATTTAGACCTTTTCCATTTTGAATTAGATTTTTATATGGTGTGAGGTATGAGCCCTGTTTCATTTTTTTGCAGATGGACATCCAGCTTTGCCAGCACTGCTTATTAACAAGACTGTCTTTTCCCCATTTGATGGCCTTTGGGCCCTTGTCAAAGATCAGGTGACTGTAGGTTGATGGATTTGCATGTGGGTTCTCAATTCTGTTCCATTGGTCAATGTGTCTGTCGTTGTACCATACCAGGCTGTTTTGAGTACTGTATAGTCTGTTCTGAGGTCAGGTAATGTCAGTCCTCCTACTTTATTCTTCCTCTTCAGTAGTGCTTTACTTATCCGGGGCTTCTTCCCTTTCCATATAAAGTTAATGATTAGTTTTTCCATCTCTTTAAAGAATGTTGTTGGTATTTGGATTGGGATTGCATTGTATTTGTAAATTGCTTTGAGTAGAATTGTCATTTTTTCAATGTTGAGTTTACCTATTTGTGAGCATGGTATGTTTTCTACTTATGTAGATCCCTTTGGGTTTCTTGCAGTAGTGTTTTGTAGTTTTCTTTGTATGGGTCTTTTACATCCCAGATTAGATTTATTCCTAAGTATTTTATTTTTTAGGGACTATTATAAATGGTATTATTTTCCTTTTTTCCTTTTCATCATTCTCTTATTGGTGTATAGGAATCCAACTGATTTTTGTATATTTATCTTGTATCCTGCTACTCTGCTGAATCTTTCTATTAGTTCTAGTAGATTTCTCATGGAGTATTTAGGGTTTTCTATGTATACTATCATATCATCAGCAAACAGGAACAGTTTAATTTCTTCATTACCAGTTTGGATGTCCTTTATTTCTTTTTTCTTGCCTTATTGCTCTAGCTAGAACTTCCAGCACAATGTTAAATAGGAGTGGTGATAAAGGGCATCCTTGTCTTGTTCCTGTTTTCAAGGGGAATGTTTTCAGCCTCTCTCCATTAAGAATGATGTTGGCCATTGGTTTTGCATAGATGTCCTTTATTATGTTGAGAAATTTCCCTTCTATACCTATTTGATTGAGAGTTTTTATCAGGAATGGGTGTTGGACTTTGTCAAATGCCTTTTCTGCATCAATTGAGATGATCATGTGATTCTTTTCTTTCTTTTTGTTTATGTGGTGGATTACGTTGATTGATTTTCTAATGTTGAACCATCTTTGCATACCTGGTATGAATCCTACTTGGTCATGGTATATATTTTTTTTTTTTTTGATATGATGCTGAATTCTATTAGCTTGAATTTTGTTGAGAATTTTTGAATCTATAGTCATGAGAGATGTTGGTCTATAATTTTCTTTTTTTGTGGTGTCTTTGCCTGGTTTTGGTTTCAGGGTTATGCTTGCTTCATAGAATGAACTCGGAAGTGTTGCTTCCTTTTCTGTGTTCTGAAATAGTTTGAGTAGTACTGGTATAAGCTCTTCTCTGAATTCTCCAGTGAAGCCTTCTGGGCCAGGGCTTTTTTTTTCATTTGGAATTTTTTTTATTATCTGTTCAATCTCTTCTCTTGTCATGGGTCTGTTCAGATTTTCAATATCATTTTGTGACAGTTCGGGTAGGTAGTGTGTTTCTTGAAATTTATTCATTTCCTCTAGATTTTCATATTTGTTGGAATATAGTTTTTCATAATACTCTGTTATGATCTGTTTTATTTCAGTTGGGTTTGTTGTAATGTTCCCCTCTTCATTTCTTATTTGGATTATTTGCTTTCTCTCCTGTTTTTCTTTTGTCCATCTGGCCAGTGGTTTGTTGATTTTGTTGATTCTTTCAAAGAACCAGCTTTTGGTTTTATTGATTCTTTCTATTGTTTTTCTAGTCTCTATTTCATTTATTTCTGCTCTGATCTTTATTATTTTCTTTCTTCTGGTGACCGTGGGCTTTTTTTTGCTGTTCTCTTTCTATTTGTTCGAGTTCTGTAGTAAATGTTTTGTTTTTGTCCCTTTTTTCTTCTTTTCATGTGTGCATCTATTGCTATAAATTGCTCTCTGAGGACTGCCTTTGCTGTGTCCCAAAGATTTTGGTTTGATGTATTTTCATTCTCATTTGATGCTAGGAATTTTTTGATTCCATCTCTGATCTCTTCTATATACCCAGTGGTTTGTAAGCAGGGTGTTATTCAGTTTCCATGTAATTGATTTTTTTTTCCTTGCTCTTCCTGTTGTTAATTTCTAACTTGATAGTGTTGTGGTGAGAGAAAATACTCTGAATTATTTCAGCATTTTGGATCTTGTTGAGGATTGCTGTGTGGCCTAAGATGTAGTCTATTCTGGAGAATGTTCCATGTGCATTGGAAAAGAATGTGTATTTTGTAGCTGTAGGGTGGAGTGTTCTGTATATGTCTATGAGGTCAAGTTGGCTTACTGTGCCCTTTAGGTCTGCTGTATCTTTATTGAGTTTCTTTTTAGATGTGCTGTCCTTTACTGATAGTGGTGTGTTGAATTCTCCTACTATTATTGTGGAACTGTCAATTTCTCTTTTCAGTGCTGTTAGAGTTTGTTTTATGTATTTTAGAGCTCTGTCATTGCGTGCGTAGATGTTTATTATGGTTATGTCTTCATGATGGATTGTCCCCTTAATCATTATGCAGTGTTCTTCTTTGTCTTTTATAATGGATTTTGTTTTAAAGTCTATTTTATCTCAGAATAGTCTTGCCACTCCTGCTCTTTTTTGTTAGTAGTTTGCTTGACATATTGTTTTCCATCCTATGATTTTTAATAAATTTATGTCTTTGTTTCTTAGGTGTGTCTCTTGTAGAGAGCATATTGATGGATCTTGTTTTTTATCCGTTCTGTCCCTCTCCCTCTCTTTATGGGTGCATTTAGGTCATTTACATTCAGTGTAATTATTGATAGCTGTGATTTTATTGCTATCATTTTGTAGGTTATTTTTTGTGGTGGTTACATTTTCTTTGTTCCTCTTACTCTTCTGTGCTGAATTCCTTTTGTTTGTGGATTTCTTTTTTTACATTTCTTTTGTTTTTACTGAGACTTTATGTTTTTCCTCTTTATTTTGATGAGTATGTTTGTTAACTTTCTTCGTAGTTACGCTGAAATTTACCTTTATCTTCCTAAGTTTGAAGCAGTCTATTATTACTTGGTATCACCTTGCTTTCCTCTCCATTAGAAGTGTCTTACCTTCACTATTTATTCCCACTTCTATTGTTCTGATGTTGTTGTCATTTACAGATTAACTTCTCTGATTCCCTGTTGTATTTCTCTTGGTTTGAGATAGTCCTTGAGAGTTCATTTCCTAGATTGGTATCTGGCTAGTACGATCCCGTGTCCTAGATTCAGCCTGTAAGCTGATGTTGTTTGTTCTCAGATCGAAGGACTCCCTTTAATAGTTCTTATAAATTTTGTTTGGTTTTTACATATTCCCTTAGTTTCCATTTATCTGGAAATGTCCTAATTTCACCATCATATTTGAATGAGAGTTTTGAGGATATATTATTCTTGGCTGGCAATTTTTTTCTTTCAACGTTTTATATATGTTGTCCCATTGCATTTTTGCCTGCATGGTTTCTGCCAAATAATCTGAGCTTAGTCTTTTGTTTCTCCTCTGTATGACTTCTTGTTTTTCATGAGCTGGTCTCAGGATTCTGGGTGGTATTTGGACTATGATATATAATTATCGTCTATAATCATGCCATGATAACATCCAATTCCAAAAGTATTTGAATGTATAAAATGTTCATAAAATAGTATGAAGTCGTCAAGTCACCATTAAATTTTTTTTCTCAAATAAAGTATGTTTTCATTTGACAATCATATTTCTTTCCTTCCTATGTGTTTAAAATAATTAAGATATATACAGAGTCGTCAGACAGAAGTTCAAAATAATGATTTTAGAGCTGGTAAAGTTGAAATGGAGTCCCATGAAAAAAATACATGTCCCTGAGATGAACCAATGGGACCCCTCCACAGAGAGTTTGGGTTTGCAGGACAGATGCTTCCCAGCCACCTCCAAGAGGAAGGGTTGCCACACACTTATTAAGCCTTGAGAGAGGAACAAAGAGAGATGGTCTGCCAGGTCAGTTTTTCAGAAATCAAGTTTCAGGTCCTGACCCAGAAATGCTGACCCAGAGATATGGAAGCAGCAACAGAGGACTGGACTGCATTCAGGCTAGTCCAAAAGGGAAAGCAGAATGAGCTGAGCTATGCATACATACTGAAAGACTGAATTCTATTTCCCCAACTATGTAAGTCACTTATTTTCCATGGGGAGAAGTGAATGAATTATAACAGAAGGGAGAATCTACTTTTCAAATACTTATTATAGAAGTATTTATTTTGGAATAGCTAAGAAAGTGGAGAGTGGAAAAGATTATTCTCCCTAAAACAATTGCTTAAGAGTCCCAATCCTTAAAAGTGAGTATTGTTCCATACATAAATAGATGATGTAATTACCTACTTGTCTTAAATATGCTCTTATCCAGGTTTTCCACTTCTAAAATAACATATTTAGAAGTAAATAAATATTTTCAAGTACCTATTAAGTAGTAAAAGAGCCCTGATGACGTAGTGGTTAAGCACTCAACAGCTAACTGAAAGATCAGTGGTTCAAACGTACCAGCCTCTCTGAGTAAGAACGATGTAGCAGTCTGCTTCCGTAATGATTGTTGTTGTTGTTAGGTGCCATCGGCTGGTAATGACCCTACGTACAACTGCCCGGTCCTGCAACTGTTGTTATGCTTGAGCCCATCATTGCAGCCAGCATGTCAATCCTTCTTGTTGAGGGTCACCCTCTCTTTCATTGACCTCTACTTTACCAAGAATGTCATCCTTCTACAGGGTCTGGTCCCTTCTGATAAGAAGTACCTGAGATGAAGTCTCGTCATCGTTGCTTCTAAGGTGCATTCTGGATGTACTTCTTCCAAGATGTATTTGTTTATTCTTCTGGTAGTCCAGGGTATATTCACTACTCTTTGCCAACACCATAATCCAAAGGCATCAATTCTTCTTTGGTCTTCCTTTTTCTTTGTCCAGCTTTCACATGCATATGAAGAGATTGAAAACATCATGGCTTGGTTCAGGCCCACTTTAGTCCTCAAAGTAACATTTTTCCTTTTCAACACTTTAAAGAGGTTTTTTGCAGCAGATTTGCCCAGTGCAATGCATCCTTTGATTTCTTGTCTGTTGCTTCCATGGGCATCGATTGTGGATTCAAGTAAAACAAAATCCTTGACAACTTCTATCTTTTCTCCGTGTTATCGTGATGTTGCTCATTGGCCCAGCTGTGAGGATTTTTGTTTTCTTTATGTTGCAGTATAATCCATACTGAAGGCTTTGATTGTTATCAGTAAGTGCTTCAAGTCCTCTTTGCTTTCTGCAAGCAAGGTTGTGTTATCTGCATATCACAGGTTGTTACAGATTACATGCAAAGATTTCATCCTTGGAAATCCTATGGGGCAGTTCTACTCTGTTGTGTAGAGTTAGAATTGACTCCAAGGCAACTGGTTTTTTAAGCAGCAAATATTATTCTCTATGTGGTTTCATCATTGTAACAATGAATATGGAAATTCTAAAATTGAAAAAATTGAGAAGGGGTAAATTTAAGTAATTTATAATTTTTGTCCAATAAAAACAAAATGTGAAATTTTAATCCAGACCTACTTTATTCCATGTGTGTATGAGGCTTTAATTCTCACTAAGATCCTTGGGGAATGGTGGTAAAGAATGTGGAAACTTATCAGCAAGTGATAATGATGTTAACATTGACCTAATTGTTATATTCATCTCTGAGAGAATGAAGAAGTGGAAATTTTGAAATACTGATTCTCTGGAGTGCGGATACAATAAAAGAAGATCTCAGAAAAAGTTGATCAAGGATTTCAGAGATAAATTTTGTCAACATTACCAATTATCTGATTATCTTAGGACTGCTCTTTCTAACAGATAATCAATGTGAACATTGAAACAGTCCAAAACTCAAAATATTAAACTCAGCTTAACTCCACATTCTCAACGCAGAGTTTTCCTATGCTCCTGAAAATGCCATTCACTAACTTGCCCACAGATAAAAGAAAGAGGATTGTTTTCAGTATCTCACCTTCACTCCTGCTGCAGGCCGCCGCAGAGATGTACCAAGGGTTTAAGTCCAAATTTATCAGACAGTTAAAGGAATTTTTAATGTTCTTCCAAAAACAAAAAAACTCACAAATTTTGGTCAGCTCTCATCATTATAATCACATTACAATTAAAAAATAACATGAAGAGTACTTTAATGGTGAAGTATTAAAAAAAAATGTCTAATTGTGAAAATTTCTGCAGACATTTTCTGTTCAAGATAATAGTACAAGCTGCTGTTCTATTACTTTCATACTATACCAACAAAAACCATTGTCAGAAGAGTCCACACATATGGTATTTATAAGTTTAGTTTATTTCATATGACTTTATTTTACTCTGGATTTCCGCAACTCATATTCTTCCTTTTCAATTACTGAGGATAATTTAATAATGCTGTTTTTCTTAGACAAAGAACTATTCATTGTTTAAAATCAAATAATGACTTTGGGAAACTTCAAGGATGAGTGAATTCCTATTTTAGCTTTTAGAAATATGTCTGTCATATATTTCAAAGCATCCCTTTTCTTTAATTTTGGAAACTGAATCTATGAAAGAACCAGTATCATTTAAAAAATTAAATACTCCCTTTTATTAAAAATTTCTAGTGATAAAATATTGAATTAAAATAAAAAACTCTGAGATCCTTTCCTGTATGGGTAAAAAGAGATAGAGTGTCCAGGGATGTTATGTCAGGCAGAGGGTTAAAAAAAGAGTTGCATAGCTATATATTTTGAGAATTATATTATTTAATCAACTGTTCCTAGAGAAGAGCTATAACTTATTCCAAATTATCTAAGAAGCAATTCTCATTTTATTTTTTAATATTTTATTGTACCTCAGGTGAAGGCTTACAGAACAGATAGTTTCTCATGTAACAGTAACACACATGCTGTTTTATGACATTGGTTAACAACCCCACAACA
>NW_004443945.1:31852309-31886503 GCF_000243295.1 Trichechus manatus latirostris
AGTTTTTCGGATCTTTGTTGTGGAGGGACGGCATGGTGCTTCTGCCTAGAGCGCCATCTTGCCGGAGTCCTTCGCAATTCTCATTTTTAAACTCTGAAGACTAGGCAATGGTAGCAGAAGGAAATTTCTGCTCCAACAAGGAGAGCTACACTGGACAGACATCTTCTAGAACAAAAAATATGTACTAGGCTGGTTCATGAGCATCTAGTTGGATCGTTATGGGGTCCATAGGGATTACATCCACCTGTTAGGTGATGTATTGAACTTATATAGTCCTTCTTTCTCTCAAGGATGAATAAAGGGAGGAGGGATCCTTTAGGTGACAACCCCAACAAAGAGTGAACCATTGAACTGAAGTCTCAGAATGTAAATATATAAAAAATTTCTACAAAATATATATATGTATAGGTATATAAATGTGTGTCTTCAATAAAATAACATAATAAAAACTTGATTACATAGTATAAAAAATAGCGATGAAAATGGAGCTGGCTTATTGAGATACAGAATGAGACTAACGGGAGTTTGCAGAAATAGAGTAAGAATAAAAACAGTTGTTACTGTTGTTGCTAGTTGCCATCTAGTCTAATCTGTTGTGACTCATTGTGACTCCATGTGTGCAAAATAGAACTGTTCCATAGGATTTTCAAGGCTGTGACCCTTTGGAAGCAGATTGCTAGGCTTGTCTTCCGAGGCACCTCTGGGTGGGTAAGAACCACCAGCCTTTGGCTAGTAGTTGTATGCTTAACTGTGTTTCTTGATACCAAGAATATAGCATCAGGATTGGAGAAAGACTCATTAACAACCTGTGTTATGGAGATGACACAACCTTGCTTGCTCAAATTGAAGAGGACTTGAAGCACTTACTGATAAAGATCAAAGACTACAGCCTTCAGTATGGATTACACCTCATCATAAAGAAAACAAAAATCTTCACAACTGGACCAATAAGCAACATCATGATAAATGGAGAAAAGATTGAAGTTGTCAAGGATTTCATTTTTCTTGGATCAACAATCAATGCCCATGAAAGCTGCAGTCAAGAAATCAAAGAATGCAATGCCTTGGACAAATCTGTTGCAAAAGGCCTCTTTAAAGTGTTAAAAAGCAAAGACGTCACTTTGAAGACTAAGGTGCACCTGACCCAAGCCATGGTGTTTTCAATCACCTCATATGCATGTGAAAGTTGGACAATTAATAAGGAAGACCGAAGAAGAATTGACGCCTTTGAATTATGGTGTTGGTGCAGAATATTGACTATACCATGCCCTGCCAAAAGAACGAACAAATCTGTCTTGGAAGAAGTATAGCCAGAATGATCCTTAGAAGCAAAGATGGTGAGACTGTGGCTCACGTACTTTGGACATGTTATCAGGAGGGATCAGTCCCTGGAGTAGTACCTCATTCTTCGTAAAGTAGAGGGTCAGTGAAAAAGAGAAAGATTCTCAAGGAGATGGACTGACACAGTGGCTGCAACAATGGGCCCAAGCTTAACAAAGACTGTGAGAATGACACTGAACCAGGCAATGATTAGTTCTGTTGTACACTGGGTCGCTATGAGTTAGAATTGACTCGAAGGCACCTACCAAGAACAAGGTTTTTTATGGTTGATTTTTCACAGGTAGATTGCTAGGTTTTCTTCTGAGGAGCTTCTGGGTGGACTTGAAATTTCAAAATTTCTTTTAGTAGCCAAGCTGGTTAATGTTTGCACCATCCAGGGACTACCAAACTGTTTGTTACCAATGTGGTAATATGTGGTTTACAAGTCAGTTCCTTCCAGGAATGCAAGAGTGTTTAACTTTAGGAACCCCGTCAAAGTAATGTGCAGTTATCTCTAGCTCAGTGGAGACAAATCAAATGGTATGAGCATCACTCTGGGAGGCTCTTCTGATTTCAGAGACAGCTAGACTTTATAAAGAACCCTGAGTGTCTTCTGGGAGCCTACCCATGCCCTCTTTGGGCTCTGCTTAGCATCAGAGCTCTAGCTTCCTGCTTTGTACCTCACAATGGTGAGGTCTGTGAGGCAATTGGTCGAAGTGTTGCCTGCTCAGCATTATTCATAGACAACCACTTCCCTAGTCTGGGGAAAGGCTGACTAATAAGGAAGAACAATTTTTACTGATTACTAACATTTACTTAGAATCAAATATTTCCACCAGTCTGAGCTGAATTTTGTGTTCCTAAATAAGGCTGGAGTCAGTAGGGCTTCAAATTCTTCATGCCTCATCACCAAATCTTTATTGAGCAGTCTCACTGCAATTATCATTCAATACTACAAGGGTAGTTTAATTACATTTCCCAATATAGCTACATTATCATTTCGTATAGCTGTCATCCTGAACCTAAAATATCATAGTCTGTTTCCTGTGAATGCTAGCATATAATCAACAATAACTCCCATAAAGTGACCTTTTCTTGATCCAAAGTTAAAAAGAAATAGTTGTATGTAGTTCCATGCTCAAAAGTTCCTTTTGAAAGTTAGCAAAAGGTTTAGGAAAAAAAAAAAAACTTTCATTAGTGGCTATAATCACAAATCTCACCGTGTATTGTTCAAAAAACTGTCCTAAGTTTATTGTAACAGACAAGCCAACTTATATGTACAAGAAGTTACAAAAGATGGCTGTGTCCAATAATTTTTACTTAATATGCAAATGATTTAAGAATATGAATGATTAGGTACCATTAGAAAATCTGGGCATCTGTGAACTTGGACTCCAACTCCAGCTGTGTTCTCTGTAGTTATTATTTCCCCAAATATCTGAACAAAATTATGTATACCCACACACTGTCTCATACCGTATTTCCTTATGCCACCATGCAACCTAGTTTATTTTGTGTGGGTGTCTCACTAGGATTTTCTTATTATTTTACTTCCATTTTAATAAACTTATTTAGGAAGGAAAATCCACTACAAATGAGCCCTGCCAAAGAAAGCTATGTTTAATACCAGTCAATCTTGTGTGGCATTTAAAAAATATATATTTTCTCTCTCTTGCTGCTTTGTAATTATACAAGAAAAAAAGGAGCATTTCAAAATACCAAAATATTTTTTGATGGCTTATACTAATAAGTGTGGGAGAGTAAGTCAATATAGATATTGAACATAGAATTACAGAGAGCAATAAGTGACTTTTTTTGCTTCAGATATTAAAATAAAAATTTGGGAGAAATAAACTTATTTAATTTTTTAAATTTTTTTATTTTGTTTTGATGAGCTCCTTTTCATGTTGTTTCTGTGTGTTTAACAATCAAAAGTTTTAAGATCCCAGTTGGGAATTTCTTTACTCTTCTTAGTACTTTGGTTTTTCCAGTATTTTACCTTTTTATTTCTTTTCTTCTTTAGCCTTAGGTACAAACTCTAGAGTTTATCATATACTCTTGTTCATACCCCATTAGTATACTTATCTACATCAAGGACTCTATCTTTCCTCATACTCTTCTCCTTCATTATCATGCCATACTTCCATTGCCCCGGCCCCACAAAGGTACACACACTAATGTGTTATATATGTATCTCTAAATATTTTTGTATCTTGGTATAAAATATAGTTTTGTATTGGGGGCTTATTACTTAAAAAAATATCCTTAAAGCTGTTATTCTATGTATCTAAATGTTTTCTCCTTTTGTTCAAGTAACGTTATGTTTTTACGATCTGTCTTACTGTATATACATCTAGTTTTTGCTTTTAACTGCTGCATAATATTCTCTAATCTAGTCCAAAAAAAAAACAAAACAAAAATTCATAACGACCCTATAGGACAGAGTAGAACTACTCCATAGGGTTTCCACGGAGAGGCTGGTGGATTCGAACTGTTGACCTTTTGGTTAGCAGCCAAGCAGTTAACCACTGCACCACCAGGATTCCTTAATTTAGTCCACTACATTTTAATTATCTGTTTCAGTCAGAATGGACAATCTTCTACCACAAATGAAAGGCATATGTATCTTTTTGGAACTGAGTGAGAATATATATCCAGGAGTTGAATTTCTAGGTCCAAAGATATACACAGTTATTTTTCTCAGTTCAGTAAGAACACTTTCTAGAATGGCTATAACAATTTAAACTCTCAACAGAAGCGTATTGTTGTTGTTAAGTGCCGTTGAGTCAATTCCAACTCATAACGACTCTATAGGATTAAGCAGAATTGTCCCATACTGTTTCCAAAGAGCAGCTGGTGGATTCAAACTGCCATCATTTTAGTTAGCAGCCAGGCTGTTAACCATTGTCCCACAGGTTTCCAGAAGCGTATTAGACTTCCTATACTTCATTATCTTCACCTACACTTGATATTATCTACTTTTTCTATTTTTGCTATTCTCATTTTTTAAATTCACATTGCCTTGCCTCATAATAAAATACAGCATCTGTTATTTATTTCAGAGTCCCTGTTTTGAATGATATATTCCTGTTCTGTGCTCATTTGTTTTATCAGATTTCTTGTCTTTTTCTTAGGATTTCTTTTTCTTTATTTCTTATAAAACGTAGGAGTTCATTTTATATTTTAGTTATTAATTCCTTTAGTTTTAGACAATGAGATCATCTTTTGTCAGTTTTTGGTTATGATGGGTATTCTTTGTTGAAGAGTATAAAAGTCAGGATAGAATAGACTGTGCTGCAGTAACAAATCACCCCAAAATCTAAGTGGCTTAACACATAAAATATCATAGAAAGTTTGCTGGGCTAATTGACATTTTCCAGGGCAGCTCCCTTCAGAGTGAGAACCAAGGGATCTTGAAGGTTTCTGCCTGTTGGCTCTGCCAGTTCAAATATGGCCTATACTGTTTCAGGGGAAGGGACAATAGAGAGCATGGTTTAACTTTATACTCTCTTTAAGTATCTCTTGCCAGAAGTAACACATATCACTTTTGCTTACATCCCACTGGCTAAAACAAGACACAGAACGTCAGTCTAGCTACACAGAGAAACTAAGAAATTTTGGTGGTACATGGTATAGCAACTACTAACTCTGCCAAAAAAATTAAATTAAAAATTGCATTTGATGTAATTTAATACATGAATTTTTCACCTTATTGTTTATGTTTTAGAAATTTTGCCTATGAAGTATTTTCTACCACTAAATCATGAAGTTATCCTCTCTCATATTTTGTTCTGTTATCTTATAGCATTAGCTTTTGTATTTAGGTCTTTAATCCACTAGGAGTCCATGTTTGTTGGGTGTAAGGTAGGAGTCTTTCTGCATTTATTAAGCCAGATTTCCCAGTGCTCTTCTACTTAACAATCTTTCGTTTCATCGATGGTTTGTGCTGCCCTCTTTAACATGCATCAAGTTATGAAATGTCTAGTTCTAAGGTAGCTTTTCCTATATTTTATTCATTCTCTTTTAACTTTTATTTTTAATACTAAAGTCAACATTCCCTCTGTCATGTCTAAAGAGCTTCTATCCCTTTATTTCCAAAACTTGCTGTGAGCATTAAGGTTGTGTGTCTACTTGGTTGGACCATGATTCTCAGTGGTTAGGCAGTTATGATGTAGTTTGGCAGTTGTATGATTATGTGATCACTTCCATGATGAGATCTGATATAATGTGATCACCTCCATGATGGGATATGCTGTGACTAGCTAATCAGTTGAAAGGGAGTTTCCTTGGGGGTGTGGCCGACATCAAATATAACTGGATTTTATGGCAAGGCTCATGAAATTTTGTTCACTCTGGATCCTGCAACTGGCTCCTGTTTTTCTGATCTCCAGTTCTTGGGACTTGAGCTAGCAGCTTATCTGGGATCTTGCCTACTGATCTTGGGATTCGTCGATCTTTGCAGACTGTGAGCAAGAGCACAGCAGTCTGAACTGCTGAATTTGGATTTGCCAGCCTCTGTGGCTATGTGAATCTTGACCCATGGACTTGGGACATTCCAGCCTCTACAATCACATGAGCCATTTCCTTGATATAAATCTCTCTCTATACATATTTATATGCTTTACTGGTTTTGCTTCTCTAGAGAACCCAGCTAAGACACTTGTTATACTTATTAATTCTCTAATTAGCTTATTCATTTAACATATATTTAATAAAATTTTCCATATTCCAAGAAGCAGATAGACACAGAGAGTATACTATGAAACTCAGTATGAATTTTACCCTTTACGAGTTCATAGTTCAGTGGAGGAGAAGACACATCAAAATAATACAAGTTAATATAAGTTCACTAAGAACACACATTATGTACAGTGGTAGCATAGAAGGTACAGTGAGAAGTGTAGAAATGATACTAAAATATGAGAAATCATTACATGAAAATATTTGGCAATAAATTTTTAACAATTTATAGAACTGTTACACTCCTATTAAAATACTTCTTAACAAAATAGCCTAAAGAATAATCAGAGAAATTTTATCATCCAATGACTATGAAAGGAATTACGTCAGTATGTAAAAATCTCCTCACAAAGGAAATTACAGGTGCAGCTAGTTACATAAATGAGTTCTACCAATGTTTAGGACATTATGCTTGGTAAAGGAAAGGGTGAGTGAAAAAGAAGACCCTCAAGGAGATGGATTGACACAGTGGCTGCAACAATGGGCTCGAGGATAACAATGATTGGGAGGATGGCACAAGACCAGGAAGTGTTTCGTTCTGTTGTTCATAGGGTTGCTATGAGTCAGAGCTAACTTGACAGCACCTAACAACACCACCAACGTTCCAAGAACAGCTTATTCCAATCTTCTACAATTTTTTTCAGAGTGGAAAAATAGTGAAGATTTCTTAAATCATCTATGAACATAGAGTTGAACCAAAATTACTATTAAGGTCAATATAGGAAAAAAAAAATTATAGCCCAATCTCACTCATGCAACTAAAGACAAAAATCCTGGAAAAGGGGCATGGGGTAGGGGAAGCCAAAGCAAATGTAACGAGGTTAAAAAAAAATATATATATATGTATATATCATGTAAAATTGGGGTTTATGACAGGAGGTTAATATTAGAAAACATGTACTATAACTCATCACAATGACACATTAAATGTGAAAAATCATATGCTTTTATTGATAGATGCAGAATTTCTTAAATAAAATGCAACAGCCATTCATGATAAAAAATTTTAGCAATCTAGAAGTGAAAGGAAATATTCTTATTTTAATAAAGAGTGTCTATTAGTCTCCTCTAAAAACACAGTTTTTAGGAAGCAAATTTAGATGCATATCTTCTTTAATATTAGGAACAAACTACAAGGTTTTCACTATCACCACTTTTATTGTACATTGATTTGAAAACCCCAGTCACCATGTTAGTAAAAAATCATAATATTAATAATACTAATAATAAAATTTAAAATTTAAATTTAAAATAAGAATTTTAAAGGAAAGAAAAAAGTCATTATTTACAGATTATACATAGAAAATCAAAGGCAATCTTCAGAAAAATCATTAGAATCAATACAAATATATAGCAATATGGTTGGATATCAAATTAATATACAAATATCAGTCCTATATCTGCATCATCAACATTTAGAAAGTGCAATGGAAAACATGTTTTGTATCATCCAACTGTGTAGAATTTAATCTATTATGAATATATACTGAACAAATGTGTATAGCTGGTTGGAGATCAGCTGAGTCTGCACTTAGGTGCAAGCTCAAGATTCTCATTAGAGAAAAAGTTTTAAATCAAAATCATTTTAAAAAGTCAGCTTTTCCCAGCAATTCCACTCCTAGGTATATACACAAAAGACTTGAAAGTAGAGACTCAAAATAGAGACTTGCATGCCAATGTTAATTGCAGCATTGTTCACAACAGTTGAAAGGTAGAAACAACCTAAATATTCATCAGCAGATGAATGAATAAACAAAATGTGGTACATACTTACAATGGAATACTATTCAGCCAGTAAGAGAAATGAAATCTTGATACACACTACAATATGGATGGAGCTGGAAGACATTGTGCTGAATGAAATAAGTCAATCACAAAAGGACAACTATTGTATGACCTCACTTAAAAAAAAAAAAAAGACAAGAAAAGGTAAATGTTTAGAGAGCAAAGTTTATTAGTGGTTACCAAGGGGAGGAGGGAGAAGGAAAGTGGGGGTGGTTAATGTGATGGAAATACCACATTGATTCAGGGTAGGGTTGCACAGTTGATTATTGTAATTGCAGTCAATAAGTTGTACAACTGTAAAAATTTGAATAGGCAAAAGTTGTGTGATAGACGTATTTACAAAAAAAAAAGAGTAGCTGCTGAGGGTGCTTACATACAACAAAAAATCTCATGGAATTTGGTTTCTTGGTTTAGAGGTTTAGGGTCATGGTTCCATGGGACATCGCAGTTAAACTGACCTAATAACTTGTTTAGTGCTTCTGTTCTACCTCCTAGTTTGTTTCAAGCAGGTATCCAAGGCAGGACAATTGATCTCTAGTTGCCTGGAGCAATAGAGGTAGTAATGGAGCATCAGGAATAGAAGGAGGATATGGAACGTGTGGCTAATTGGCTCCATGAACAGCTGTCTCCTTTTCCATAAGACCAGAAGAACTGGATGGTGCCCAGCTACCATTACAGAACATTTTGATCAAAGATTCTATAGAAGAATCCTGATCAAAAGGGGGAAAATGCAAAACAGAATTTTATATTCTCATAGACTCCAGACTTTCTGGAGCCATAAATATTGGATGAACTACTGAAACTATTGTCCTGAGATAATCTTTAAATCTTAAGCCAAAAATATACCCTGAAGTCTTCTTAAAATCACACAATAGTTTAGTTTAACTAGTAAAACATGTCTGTCTTGAACGTTATGCTCTCTTAAGAACTATCTATATGGAATTAAATAGGTAACAACAACTTGAAAGATTAGGTAGTAACCTTAGGGGGCAGTGAATTTATGTTAATGGGGGAGGAACAACTCAGAAAAGAAGGGTGAGAATGGTTGCACAACTTGAAGAATGTAATCAGTGTCACTAAATGGAGCATGTAGAAACTGTTGAATTGGTATATGTTTTCCTGTGTATATTCTCAACAACAATAACAAAATAAAATTTAAAAAATCAACTTTTAACATTCTAAACTTCTACTTCATATATTAGAGTCAAATTAATTTTTCTGAAAAGAATGTGATAGGTTTAACCAAGAAACTCAAGTAAATCATAATAAAAATCAGTAAAGAACCAATATAATGTCTGTGTTTGTGAAATACTGTTGTATAAGGTCGGTATGAGTCGGAGTCGACTCGATGGGCAATGGGTTTAGTTTTTTTTATGGGTTTGTATTATACCTTCCAAATTAAACAATTTGTTCTTCAAGTTTTGTGGGAGAGGGATGTGATTCCCTTAAATGCCAGAATCAGAGTGTCCAATTATAGGAGTATTACTTGGATGGATTCTAACCACCTAGCTCTCATGGTAACATTAGGACTCAATCAGGGTCTTTGGGCTTGATGAAAGATTCCCTTTGCCAACTGTCCTCCATGTGTGATTTGGAATACAATCATCTAAGGATGCTCTGTTCTTGACAACATAGATGGAGAAGAATCAGCAGATGGTCATTTGCTCACTTCGGCTGAGGGAGATGAGAAATCTGTGTTAAACTGACCAGCTACTCCATGATCCCTTATCATCAGACCAATTTTTTTTTTCGTATTTGTCTACCATATATTGCATCCTTCAGATTTGCACACAGGGACCTTTGGATGCTCCTTGTTTACTTTCATACATTTCCTTCACCTTAATCTTCTTTGTCCAGGACAACACCAGATTTTAGACATATTTATCTGACATAAAATATTTAGTGTCACTATTACATACTGAGAGCTCTGGTGCACAATGGTTAAGAGCTATGGCTGCTAACCAAAAGGTCGATAGTTTGAATCCACCAGTCGCTCCTTGGAAACCCTATGGGGCAGTTCTACTCTGTCCTACAGGATCACTATGAATCAGAGTCGACTCGACAGCTATGTTTTACTTCTTCGTTCATTACATACTGATTGTTGTTTAAATAAAAATTCCTATTACATATCCTATAGGTAATAATGAAGTGCATCTGCAGGGAGGGGGCTTCCTAGGATCTTTTTTTTTTAAATCTCATTACGTCTTTTTACATTATTAATTAGATAGCAGTGCCATGTCCATTAGACCTACTCCTGTTTGGATAACAATACTATACAGACTGTATGTATTTAGTTTGTCAGGCAATCTAATCTCTATACCAGAAATACATGTATACATTTTAATTATTTTTTATATAGTTATCCACAAGGAATGGCCATGCCATAAACCCAAGAGCCATTTATGAGAAACGCTAACTTAAACCTTAATATACTACATTGGCATTAATATTAATATAACCACCGGATATGTAATTTTCAGAGAGAAAATTGTTATTTTTAAAAATGGAGCCAATGAGATGTGTCTACTCCCTTGAAGTTAATACAAACACAGAGGTGAGTACGGTCAACATTCATTATTTAGAGTGGATTTTGTGGTAGGTAGAATTCTAAGAGGGCCTCTGAGAATCTTGGCCCCTGGTGTACATACCTATGAATATGATGGATTTCACTCTAGTGTGATTAGGTGTGATTAGGTTGTGGTATATGACACAGTGACATTAAGAAAGGAGGATTATCCTAGATGGGCCTGGTCTAATCAGGTGAGAGACATGAAAAGAAATTGATTTCATGGAAATTCTCCAGTACTGACATTAAAGATGGAGTGGACAGCTGCCATGTAGCAAGGACAAGTCAACCCCCAGTTGAAAGCCAGCAAAAAGATGAGAATTTCAGTCCTAAAACCACAAGGAACTAAATTCTATCAACAATATGAATGAGCTTGGAATCCTCCAGAAAGGACTGCAGCCTGATCAGCACCTTGATCTCAGCCTGTGAGACTCAGCTAATCTGTGCCTAGACTTTTAATATACAAATCTGTCAGCTAATGGTTATTGTTTTAAGCCACTAAGTATAGGCTATTTTTTTCTTAATAGAAAACTAAATAACCTTTAAATAGTGTAGAAAAAAGGAAGTCATCAATTAAACATATGTGGGACTGTTTCTTGGACTCAGATGGGACTGACATTGCAGAAACATTAGAAGATCAATAAAAAGGAAGTTTTCCATATATCAACTGCCTCCAGGGATTATTTGGCTTTCTATTCCTACCCTGGTCACCTAGTAAGAGTTCAAATGATGGATAAGAGTTAGGAAAGGCTAAGTTTGGATAAAGAAAAAAAGAAGATCTTGGCTAATCTACAAAGGCTGATGTCAATTAATTTGTGAATTATATAAAATTTTAACAGAAGAGCTAATATAAAAAGAATGGAAGCTTGAAATTTAGATCCTTGCAAGAAAAAAATAAGATAATATTGAGTACATAGCATGCTTCCAAAAGTGTTTGCTAGTTAAATGGAAGAAAAAGCTAATGATTCATTGCTTTCTTGAAGTTTCCTTATGACTGGAGAGGTGGGAAACCTGAAAGTATTGGGTATCTAAGGCAATAAAAAAGGAGAGAACTGAAAAGTATTCAGAATGAGAATGTAGGAGACTTTACACAATAAATATTTTATTTGCCAATTCTTTTCCTGTCTTAGTTTTCTAGGGCTGTAGTAACAAAATACCATAAAGTGGGTGGCTTTAAAGAACAGAAGATTTATTGTCTCAGTTTTAAGGACTAGAAGTCCACATCAGGGTATCAGCCATGATGATTCTTTCTGAGGGCTCTGAGAGAAAAACTGTTCCATGCCTCTATCCTAGCTTCTTGTAACTCCTGGCAATCTTTGACATTCCTTGGCTTCTAGATAGATCTTTAGCTGGCATCCTCTCCCTTGTGTCTGTTCTCCACTTTTATAAGACATCACTCACTTAAAGGGATTAGAACCCACCTTACTCTGGTATGGTCATGTAAACGTGATTCCATGTTCAAAAAAGACCCTATTTCCAAACAAGGTCACATTCACAGGTATAGGGATTAGGACTTCAACATATCATTTTTTGAGGTTTCAATTCAATCCATAACATCTCCCTAGGGACTTCCTCTCCCAGCCTCCCTTTTATCAGATCCTTTTATAAGTCATTTGGGCTTTTGCCCCTCATAAATTCAGCACTTACATTGTCTCTCTCTCTAGTTTTGTAATGCAGCAGTCACAGTATTTGTACATAGATTTTATCTTTATATTACTTTCATCTTATCTTTCTTTTTATTTCCCTTGCCACCACCATAGTTAGGCTGTATTTGACTTTCATCCGAACAATTACCATAACTCTTTATTTTTTAGCTCTTCTCCGTTTCACCCACATCATATACTGAGTCCCAGTCAAAGTTCCTAAACTAGAGATTTGGTATTTTTACTCTCCAAATAAAAGCCTTCAACTATCTTCCCTTTTAAAGTCATGGCTTAATAAATTATATATGAACTGCTCAATAAATTCCTCCCCCATAAGACTAAAATCTGTCTTTCCTGTTCTATTTTCCATGACTCTCCACCATGTACCCAATGCTACGTGTGTTAAACTTGAATTCTGTGAATTTTATCTTGTTTTGGCCACTCAAGTTCTTTAGTATTACTTTATTTTGAATGCCATTTTGGCTATTAAGTTTGTATCTATCAAGGCCCGTCTCAAATGCTACATCTTGTGGAGCCTTTCTTATCCTTCTAACAAGAAGTAATTGCTCTTTTTGTCTCTTCACCATATAGGAATTTGCTTGTAAGTTTAATGGTGCTTGAGTTTTTTCAGTCAATAGTCCTAATGTTGTTCACACATCATTTCTGCATCATCATGTCTCCTTGTTGTATTTATTTATCCATTTTGCCCATTAGACTCTTATTAACTCTATATGTAAATTTTTCTAATAAATTGTAAATTTTTTGAAATATAAGGAATTTCTATAAGCTCCTTGTACTTAAAATACTGTCTTACATATCATATATGCTAATATTGAGAGGAATCTTTAATTTTAGAAGAGAAAAAATTTCTGCCTTAAGGTTCTTTGTGTCTCAGATCTTTTTGATGTATAAATGCATTAGATACTGGCCACAGGCAAGCTATTTAGCATTACAATGGCTCAGTTTCTTCACTTATAAAATGGGTAAAATTGTACTAATAAGTTTTTGGGAGGATTAAACATGTTAACAGATCACTCTATATGTGCCTAATATATAATAAGTTTTGTGTAAATATTAGCAACTATTATTATATTTATTATGATCATTTCTGCTATTGTTCAACTACCTAAAATCTCTACTCTTGGAGTTTTTATACCATCTTTTCATATTCTTTATTAAATATCAATCTAAGAGTTAAAAAACATAAAGTAGCTTGATAAATACACAAAGAAAAGAGACTAAAATTGACTTCCATGAAATAAGGCAACAAAGTTGTTCTTCCCTTTGCTTGAAAAATGAGGAAGCAAAGCTGTAGGTGAAACAAAACTTAGCAAATCATGCAGAGTGCAGCAAAGTGCACCTAACCCCTGATGGCCTTTAAGTAATAGTGACTATAAATCTCCAAGACCTCTTTCCGCTTCCCCAAGGAAAGTTAAAAATGCTCCTTCACTCCATAAAAAGAGAAGTAAACACTTAATGTGGCTATGAGAAACTTTAGGCAAGTAAGTGACTGAAAACTCTTAGGCACTTTCCTTTCCACTCCTTTTTATACTTAATCCTTATTAGAACCAAGAGTAATGTGACAGATTATATTTTCGCTGCCAGGAGTTTTGTTGGTCACCTTTTCCTCAAAGTTACTGTTGTAACATTAATGTGAACATAAGCATTTTAAAATATGTGAAGCTCCAAATTTAATGCCATAAATACTGGGCCATAAGAAAAGTATGGGAGCTGAAAAAACATACTTAAACCTATAGTAACTAAACAACTCTCCTTTTAAGCCAGCATACTTATATCATGTTTTGCTTATTAAACTCGAGATTATTTTTAAGTGTCCTACTGATAATAATATAAATTATAAGTACAGAACAATTTGCCTGGGTTAATGAGGAAAACACATACAACCATATCATTTAAGACCTGTTTGGAAATTAATCTTGTTTCTTAGAATACACTTTTTCTGTTTTTGTGGCTTTTTAAGCTACTTATAAAGCAATCTTTTAAAAATAGCTATAATGTATTTGAGCTAGAAACTTGTTGCTTCCATTTGTTCATTGGCAGGAGTATAATAGAATATTTAGACAATGCTTCTTGTTGTTGTTGGGTATTTTCAAGTAGATAATGACTCATAGCCACCCCATGTGACAGAGTAGATTTGCCTATAGGGTTTTCTTGACTATAATCTTTACTGGAGCAGACCGCCACGTATTTCACCTGCAGAGCTACTGGGTAAGATCGAACAGTCAACCTTTCAGTTAACAGCTGAGCACCTAACTGTTTGCACCACCAGTGTTCCTCGGACAATGCTGGAATTAATATATTTCTCATTTGAAGGCAGTCTAGCATTTAAATAACATGATATCTTTTATAGTTTCATGTTACATGAACTAAAATGTATCTAGTCAGGACAAAGGAAAGAAAATTCTATTAGAATGAAGCATAACTCCAGAAATCTTAAACAAATTGTAAGCATCAAGAACAAAATAAATTATAGAAGTTTTATTCACTTATTGACTAGTATTTGAAAACAAACAACAACATAAAAGGGAACCTGACTTTTTTGTTTGTGTGTTTTCTTCCTGATGTCATTGATTGGTCTTAATAAAACAATCATTGCTAAAAGTGCTAACACTTGCCTGTTCAACTAATTTTCACAACATAATGTGTTTACCACAAAATATAAATGGAGAAAGAGTATTGACCTCATAGGCTTTCCCTAACTTGCTTCTTGGCTTGGCCAGGTTTTAGGCTGTATGCACATAGTCTAACTAACAGTTTTGGGTGGTAACTGTACAATTTTGTCCCATGGCCCAATTGGGACTCACACTGGGGTTTAAATGAAGAAGTAGAAGAGAGTCATTAGGATGAATTCAGAATGTTGACCTGCCTAACAACGGTATCTGTACTTTTTGTTACTAGACCAGCAGATTTCCTGCCCATCCAAG
This sequence comes from Trichechus manatus latirostris, assembly GCF_000243295.1. Taxonomy (NCBI): domain Eukaryota; kingdom Metazoa; phylum Chordata; class Mammalia; order Sirenia; family Trichechidae; genus Trichechus; species Trichechus manatus. The sequence continues at coordinate 31,867,309 of NW_004443945.1, forward strand.
CTAAATATTCTGAAGTCTTTTGGTGATTCCCTCTATGTTGAGAAAGAAAAAAATAAGAGTAGGACAGAGTAAGGAAAATTTTTCATGTTATTGCTTGTGCTTTGGGTAGACTTTCATCTCCAGGAACGGCTTTCTGGCACTTTCATAGGGATTAGATTTACTCATGGAAAACAAGAAGCGACCACTAGGGCAATATACAACTATGTGGTAAAAGATAAATATAAGGTACTTCCAATATGATATAACCTTTTAAAATGGTTCCAGGCTAGTTAAAAAACTTTCATAAATTTCATTTAACTCAGTGCAAGTTATTTTTCCAAATGGTTCACACATCTGTAGTTCCCATTTAAATGCCTTTTTATTCCTTGTTGGATGCAATTTGGTTTTGCTGCCAAGGAAAACAGAAACTGTTTTCAGCTGTACCCATTTGGAAGAGGAGTGACATCTAATGACCAGTTAAGTTGAAAGTATTTATTCTTTAGGGGTCATAGTTCCAGCTTCCCTCCAGAGAAAACTATAGTTGAAAGTGATATTAAACTTTTGCGCACTATAAAGCAGATTTTTGAAACACACATCTTGAAAAATCAGCAGGGACACTGAATTTCATTGCAGGGTGAGATTTTGAGGTCTTGAATCAAATAAAGCAAGTATATTTGAATATGCAACAAAATGTGATAATTCTTTGCCTAGAACAATAAAACTGCTCTTTCACCTCTCCTCTGAATAGTGATTTAGACAAGGATTATAAAAGTCAAGACTGTTTTCTTCTCTGCATTGTTAGAAAATAGTGATTTTCTATAAAATGAAGGATGATCTCTAAATGAATCGTATTTTCACTTTCAGTGATGATAAAATATCTCCAAACAGAAAGAAATTTTTTGAAGAAATTTCTTTCACCAATTTCTAAATTTCCATTTAAGTAATGATGTTTAAAAGAAATTCAGAAGTAAAATAAAAAAAAATGCTATAAATAATGGGATTTAAATCATAATGCCTTATCCTTACAAAGTAAATCTATGAGTTTTAGAAGTTAATATTTCTGCCATTTTAGTATTTTCATGTTTACTCCATTCATATAATGCATATCATCTACAATGTCATTCCCCTGCCCTCTAACTGAAATGGAAGCTCCATAGGTCTGTCATTTTTGTCTGATTTGAGCTCTGCTATCAGGCTAGTAAACTGCAACTATACACATGGACATCACCAGACAGAATACACAGGAATCAAATCGGCTACATCTGTGCAAAGAGACAATGGAAAAGCTCAGTGTTATCAGTCAGAACAAGGTCAGGGGCCAACTGCAGAATAGACCACCAACTGTTTATATACGAGTTCAAGTTGAAGCTGAAAAAAATTAGAACAAGTCCATGAGAGCTAAAGTACTACCTTGAGTATATCCCACCTGAATTTAGAGACCATCTCAAGAATAGATTTGATGTATCAGACACTAATGACAGAAGACCAGGCGAGTTGTGAAATGATATCAAGGACATCACACATGAGAAAACAAGAGGTCATTAAAAACACAAGAAACAAAGAAAACACCAAAATGGATGTCAGAAGAGACATGAAAGTTGCTCTTGGATGCAAAGCTAAAGTGAAAGGAAGAAAGGATGAAGTAAAAAGAGTTGAACAGAAGATTTCAAAGGGTGGTATTATAATGAAATGTGCAAAGACCTGGAGATAGAAAGCCAAAAGGGAAGAACACACTCATAATTTCTCAAGCTGCAAGAGCTGAAGAAAAATTTCAAGCCTTATGTTGAAATATTGAAGGATTCTACAGGGAAAATATTAAACAACATAGGAAGCATCAAAAGAAGATGAATGAATACACAGTGTCTGTATACCAAAAAGAATTGGTCAATGTTTGACCATTTCAGGAAGTAGAATATGATCAAGAACTGATGGAACTGAAAGAAGAGGTCCAAGCTGCACTGAAGGCATTCGTAAAAAACAAGGCTTCAGGAATTTACGGAATACCAATTGAGATGTTTCAACAAACAGATGCAGCCTTGGAAACGCTTGTCTATACCAAGAAATTTGGAAGACAGCTGTCTGGTCAACCAACTAGAAGAGCTCCATATTTGTAACCATTCCAAAGAAAGACGATCCAACAGAATGCAAAAAAAATTATCAAACAGTGCTATTAATATCACACACAAGGAAAATTTTGCTGAAGATCATTCAAAAGCAACTGCAGCAGTACATAGATGGGAACTCCCAGAAGTTCAAGCTGAATTCAGAAGAGGACATGGAATAAGGGATATCATTGCTGATATCAGATGGATCATGGCTGAAAGCAGAGAATATCAGAAAGACATTTACCTGTGTGTTATTGATTATGCAAAGGCAATTCGACTGTGTGAATCATAACAAATTATGGATAACATTGCAAAGAAATGGGAAATCAGGGTTGTATCCTTTCACCATACTTATTCAATCTGTATGCTGAGCAAATAATCTGAGAAGCTAGACTATAAGAAGAATGTGACATCAGGATTGGGGGAAGACTCATAAACAACCTGCAATATGCAGATGACACAACATTGCTTGTTGAAAGTGAAGAGGACTTGAAGTACTTACTGATCAAAGACTACAGCTTTCAGTATGGGTTACACCTCAACATAAAGAAAACAAAAATCTTCACAACTGGACCAATAAGCAACATCATGATAAATGGAGAAAACACTGAAGTTGTCAAGGATTTCATTTTTCTTGGATCCACAATCAAAGCCCATGGAGCAGCAGTCAAGAAATCAAAAGATGCATTGCATGGGGCAAATCTGCTGCAAAAGACCTCTTTAAAGTGTTGAAAAGCAAAGATGTCACTTTAAGAACTAATGCGTGCCTGACCTAAGACACAATTGACCTGTAAAATCTGGACGATGAATAAGGAAGATGAAAGAAGAATTGACGTCTTTGAATCATGGTGTTGGCAAAGAATATTCAATGTATCATAGACTGTCAGAAGAATAAACAAATCTGTCTTGGAAGAAGTAAAGCCAGAATGCTCCTTAGAAGCAAGGATGGCAAGACTTCATCTCACATACTTTGGACATGTTATCAGGAGGGATCAGTCCCTGGAGAGGGACATCACACTTGGTAGAGGGTCATAGAAAAAGAGAAAGACCCTCAGTGAGATGGATTGACACAATGGCTGAAACAATGGACTCAAGCATAACAAAAATTGTGAGGATGGCACAGCAGACAGTGTTTTGTGCTACTGCACATGGGGTCACTGTGACTTGGGACTAACTCAATGGCACCTACCAGCAACATAAGGCTAGTACTTACAATGGTGCCAGCCACTGTGTAGGCACTCGATAATAATTTGTTGATTGAATGTGTATACTGTTGTTTGTAAGTTAGATATAAGTTTGTTATATACAAATATGAAAAGAAATAGAATCCAATTACATATTACAAAGGTACACAAATATATTTTGGGAGTAAATATTTAATTTATGTTTCTAGAAATGACTGAAATTTTTGTGTGAAAAATATTAATTTTTATACAAATTGCCTTATTAGATTTTAATTGTATTTTCAAAAATATTGGGAAGAATGGCATACTACTGTACTTTTTTTCCTATGGTAAAATTATCTTGACTTTTTCTGGAAATTCAAAAGCGTCATAGAAGAATTAGCAGTTAATCAATTTACTTTGAACATGCAGTTTAATGAAATTGACAACATCTTTCAGTGCAGAAAGTTCTTCATTTTTATCCGTTACATACATGCCAATGTCATCAAGGAATAATTCCAATGCTTTAAAATTCCAAACATTTCTGAAATCACTGAAATGTTGGAGATATTTTTGCCAACCAAAATTTTACCTAGAAGAAAATCTACTAACTTCTACTCTGTGCATAGATGTCGCATTTGAAATCCTTGACTGCACATTGGTTAAAAAAAAAGTTCTTCTGTATGCCACTGTGACTCATTGGCTTTTTGATACGTATGTGTTGATGTCAAAGGTTTTTCTAAGTACTGAAAAAAATCTTCATAATTGTCAGAGCCTTAAAACACCATTCCCCCTTACCCCCCGATGTTTGGTAAAGAAAAGAGCACAGCATAAAAATCTTCCTTTTTTATAAGGAAATTCATAGACTTCTCTAAAGAAAATTCTTAAGTTACTTTGAGTGAACAGTGAGCACCCCACACCACCCACACCTTCGTTAATACCCATTCCTATCCTGCTTTTTTGTTGTTATTATTAATTAAGAGAAAAAATAGTAAGAAAATCACTAAATCACTAAAGGTTTGTCTATCTACATACACTCCCCATAAGGATAAACTGTAAAGCTTTGATTTCTTTTGACCATGACTGCCATCTTAAAGAAAGAAGATGAGACACTGGTTTTCCAGGGCTAAAGGCAGTACTTTGTGAAGGTGGTGAGACTTACAAAGTTTGATCATTGTTTTTTGCAACACTAAGGAGTCACTTTAGAACTCTTTTAAGGGTTATTGATCAAGGAAATCTGAAACTGGTTATTTATCACTTTCTTTTTGGCATCAATGATATACATCTTGTCAACGGTAACTCTGTTGGCTTGAGGGCAAAGGTAAATAAATTCTTTTCAATTCAAAATAATGTTGGAGCATCCTAGTATTCTAAGAAAAGATTAGGCAAAATAAACTATGGTATCTCCAATTATTTTTCTTTTGTTACCAACAAAATCAGAATTTAAAGTTTATTTAAATTCAGAGATAATTCACTGATTGCCATTGAAAAGATTATTCCTCAAGGCCACTTTCTTATTCATGCCAAATAATAAGACTTCTCACTGTAATTTATTTTTAAATATTTCACTTTTTTTTTTTGCTTTTGCTCAAAAAATTTCTTATCTAGTTTTTATATTCAGGTCTTTGCTACAATGTCACTTCCTCAGAAAGGGCACTACTGAAAACTCAATCTAAAATAGACTTACTTCTCCCTTGTTTCTATCTGGTAGCATTACATTATCGTATATTACTTCATAAAGCATATTATTATATGAATCAGCCTCTTCAGTAAGCCCAGAGGAGAGATTCTCTTTCTCAACTGTCTCCAAAAAAGTCCAGAAACTGTGTTTCTTTAATTTGTGTCAAGTTTCTATTTTTTTAACCAGTCATGTTGCAACAAGGATTGATTGACCAGGCTACAATGATAAGCCTAACCCTGGAGTAGAGAAGGGTCACCTAAAGGAAAATCAAGGTGCCAGAGGATGAAATGTATGGTGGGCAGGGTAATAATAATAGTTGATCACTATCCCCTCAGTCATTACATTTACCTACATCCTCTATCCCCAAGGCCAAAATAACCCCAGAATTTTTAGATTTTCAAAATAATCAAAAAAGATAGCTCTAATAGTAATAAAGACTTCATGAATTTTAAGTTTGTTTTTTTTTAATGGAGTTATATTGACTATACTGAGAAATATAGGGTATATTATGTTGTAGAAAATATTTAAATGTAGCAACAATTTGAATATTTGATTTTATTTCAGAAATTTAATATGTCTAAATGTAAAGTCTAAGAGCAATAACATATCTCTATTCTAAAAAATATATATAATTTCCTTATTACCTAACAAATTCAGGGTAAAGTGATATAGCAAAGTGTCATTCTATACAGAACCAGCTGGTGTTTTCATACTCACTTTATTGCTCACATGTTGAAAATGTGTCTTAACACTTTTACATATGATAGCTTGTATTTTATTTTTTTCAGAATTTTGGGAGTTAGCAGCGTGACTTATGTTTTGACAAAAAAAAGAAAAACTTTTACTGAAATACAGGTCAGCTCTTGTCAACTTAGTAGCTCAATAAGATTGACTGTAAATCTTTACTTACACATTGTATAGAAATTCTTTAAAGAATATAGACATGATTAGCCTGAGCTAAGAGTATATGTTTCATGTTACTCTCAAAGGTAACCACTACTTGGCTGAAGTTGTTTATTTAAAAGAAATTCTTTTATATTCTTAATTTACTTCCAAATGAAATCTATTCTGTGCCTTTACAATTATCTGTAATAGATTTAAGTCAGTACAGTTGCCTTTAGAGTTGCCAAGTCTTGTTAAAACACAAATTCCCTTGCTTTTGAGAATAAGTTAAAAAAAAAGCATGATTTTTCTTACCAAAATAAAACATCTTAGATATATTTTTGAGAACAATCATTATCATTCATTTAAAATCAAGAGCAGTGCAACATTAAGCACCCTCATTCAAGATCAGAGTAAGTAAAGATTTTTGGTGATTTTTAAATGATTCTGTGTCTAAGTTTAGCAAGCCTTAAAGGTTCTGATGTCTTTGATTTTGTGTTCTCTTGTCTAATACCAGAAAACCTATGAACATTTATAATACAGTAATAAACAATTTATTAGGGTTCTTTCCCCAATGCAACCCAAATTTAAGATGTATTCGAATAATTTTATATTTGATGTAGTATTTACACCTATTTGTTGGGCAAGGAATGTAATTAATTATTGTTCTATGATAACTGCCGGTAATACTTTTGCTATTATTACGTTTTTAGGTTTTTTTTCCTTCTCTGAATCTTAACGTGTGTATCTCTGTGCTGAATGTAACCGGAGCAGAAATTCAATAAAATTCAATACAGATCAGGAAATTTTCAAATCAGCTTGCACAGTAAGCTAAAGAAGTGTAAGCTCCCTTTGTTTGCAATTTAGGCTGCATGCTTTGAAGTGGAATCCTATCAAAGAAAGCCCTTCAGGTCTTGTCAACAGAAGAGATCAATTGTACACTGGTAGATTACTTAAAGGTCATTTTGTCAGAAGGATTTTTGAATGAGATTCAACACTACTCTGAAGTGATAGACAAATTACCCTATGCTGATTTTTTAAAATTATTATTATTTTCTAGCAGGACTTACTCTTTTAATATTTTCCCTGGGCATTTAATTTCAATTCTAACTAACTGCCTGTAAAACTATCAGAAAAGAAGAGACGTACATTCACAATAAATACAGTAGCATGGATGATTTGAAAAAGAAAAACAAAAGAAATCATTTTCTAAAAACAGATTTCTTACCAAGAAATTGTAGTTCAAACATGGTAATTTTGGGGTGACAGCAGTATAATTTTTTCATTATTGTTGTTAAGAACATCCAAACAAAGCCATTGATCACCCACAATATTATGGCTCTGCATAGAAACATAAATTAGGTGTGATAGAAAGACGATAAAGTAGCATAGTAATTAGGACCCTGTTAATTTTTTGAAAAAAATCGCACAATTATATGTTTTGAGAATGTAGAATGGTGACTATCACAGTCATATTGTTTTATTATTTTATTGAGGCTAACTGTTTAGATATTTTCTTGCTAGGTATATTCTTAGCTGACTTACAGCATCACCTTTATCTTACCAAGATGAAATAAAAGAAGAAAATCACAATAAACTACCTATTCATTGTCGTTTGCAATGACATAGACTTGACTCATTTGAAAGGTAAATTATCTAAGTAAAATTATTATAATTACTAAATACAGCTATATTCTTGTTCCTGGAGGGTTTTTTTTTTTTTTTAATAGCAGATGTAATTCTGGCAAACTTCCTTTGATTGAATGTCTTCTCTTATCATGCAGTATAATTGCCTAACACATGTATACTTACAATTTTAATCCCAAGTTCTTATTTAGTAGGAGTACTCAACTAAGTAGATCTTTAAATGCTGCATGGATGTATGTTCTTTAACCCACCAAAGAATTAAAATGTAGCATTTAAATGACAGTAATATATATCATAAAATAATTTTATAAACTTGTTTGCTGACTTTACTTGCGGATGAAGATTTTTGTAATTTCAAAGGAAAATTTAAAAAAGACCCCATAATTTGCTGAATATTAGACATTCTGTGAGCCATTTTCTTGCATTAAAAAACATGAGAACTGTTTAGAAGTTTCTAAATCATCACAAAATAATCAAGGAAGCATTCTTCAACCACGTTCATCATAAAAAAGAAACTTTCTCTGTGCATAAAACACTTACAAATATTTCTTGACTATATCCAAATTAAAGCAGAACTACCTGTAATATAAAGCATCTGGGGATACTCTTCAGTTTCCAGATGAGTGTTTTACAAAGTAAAAGTCCATACTAGTGTTGCCTGATGGCACATGATATTATTGGAGCCCTGGTGGCACAGTGGTTAAGCGCTGGGCTGCAAACCAAAAGGTCAGCCATTTGAACCCAAGACGTAGAAAGATGTGGCAGTTTGCTTCCGTAAAGATTCACAGACTTGGAAACCATATGAGGCAGCTCTACTTCATCCTACAAGGTCACCATGAGTCAGAATCAACTTGATAGCAGTGGATTTTATTGAGTATTGTTGCCTGAGACAATGTCTCCCAGGAAAGCCTTTCCCACTCCCTCACTTCACATCTTTACACCCCTATCACAACAAAAAAGAGTTTCTTAGTCATATGATTTTGGGAAATGGTGCACGTGCTTTATCATCCTCCTGGAGGTTTGCAATACGTTTAAAGTCTCTAAAAGCTTTATAAAAGAGGCATCTTTAATTTTGTTTAACCCAGAGTTTCTTTAACTTACTTAACCACTGAAATAAACAATAAACAAATATTTATTATGAGAAGGTATTTGGGAAAGGCTGCACAATATCAGTAGAAGCTATAGAGGTTGTACCTATGAATGCGAAGAACAACAGAATTGGTTTATTGCCCAGTTTTCCTTCAAAATTTTCTCCAGTTGGCCATCAAATACAAAGATGTTATAAGACACTCCATTGTTATCAGAGAAGGTTTTTCCAGTTAATTAGTTTAAAACTTTTTGCAGAGAAGTTCTTGAAATCAATAAAAAGTAAAAATGAGGATAAAATTTATGGTGTAGGGTTTTAAACAATCACTTTATTTTGTAGCTACAAAGAGAAAGGAGTCACCACCGACTGCTCTGACAGGGAGCACAATAGAGGGTCCTGGACAGAGCTGGAGAAAAATGTAGGAGAAAATTTTAACTCACAAAAGAAGATCAGACTTACTGGTCTGACAGAGACTGGAGAAACCCCAAGAGTATGACCTCCTGACTTCCTTTTAACTCAGTAATGAAGTCACTCCTGGGCTTCACCCTTCAGCCAAAGATTAGACAGGCCCATAAAACAAAATGAGACTAAATGGGCACACTAGCCCAGGGGCAAAGACTAGAAGGCAGGAGGAGACAGGAAAGCTGGCTATTGGGAACCCAAGGTCCAGAAGGGAGACTGCTGACATGTCGTGGAGTTGGTAACCAACATCACAAAACAATATGTGTATTAATTGTTTAATGAGAAACTAGTTTGCTCTATAAAACTTCATCTAAAGTACAATAAAAAAAGAAGAATGTATGCCCACTGGGGCTATATGCACTGCCCCAGCTGGAGTATGTTTCTGCTCTTCAGCTCTCACTACACCAACCCAGGAGGTGACAATGTAATCACAATATGCCCTACTGAATTCTGCTAATGATGTAGGCAATAATTTCTTAGCTTATTTAACTTATCAAAATTGTCTCATATTCTTTAAAGTTGCATTAGAATGCCATCCTTCAATTCAGAATGCTGTTAAATGCCATTGAGTCACTTCTGACTCATAGCAACCATATGAACAACAGAATGAAACACTGCCCAGTCCTGCACCATCTTCACAGTCATTGCTATGTTTGAGTTCACTGTTGCAGCCACTGTGTCAATCCATCTCATTGAGGGTCTTCCTCTCTTTTGCTGACTGTCTGCTTTACCAAGCATGATGTCCTTCTCCAGGGACTCGTCCCTCCTGATCACATATCCTAGGTACATGAGATGAAGTCTCGCTATCCTCCCTTCTAAGGAGATCATTTCAGTATAGAGATGGTAATTATTTATTATTATTCATGTTTATGTTAGTAGACACTGAGTGAGATGGGACTTCAGAAAAGTTCACTCATGCTGTTGTCTTTACTGGTGCCACACTAATTATTACTTAACGTTAGGTACACAGGATCATGCCAGCTTTCACTCTGTCACCAGTAGCTCATCATAAATGCTGTTTGGAAGGATTTGGTTCAGCATAAATTTTTGATTGATTGCTGTGTGCCAGCAGCAGCCATTGAAAAGTTGTGAATTATTTCTCCGTTTGCAACCAAGTGCTATCATCCAGGTATAATGAGATTTTGCCATTCGATGTTGCTCCATATCTGTCAGTGGCTCCACTATGCAGAAAAGCTGGTCTGGAAGAATTCAATATAAATGCGTGCTCATGCCAATATTGCTAGAATGTTATGAGGTACAAACATGGCCTCTGTGAGCATCATTATTAAACACTGATTTTTAGGATACAGATAGAGCTGGTATTAATTCATTATAATTTTATCAACAGCATCACTGTATCTACAGTGAAACTGGAAAAATTCTGGTATGATGGGATTGGCTGAACAAGATACACTTCAGAAGTGATTTCTAAGTATGGTCAGTTGTATGATGAACACCTTGTTACCCTCTATTCAAAATATCTCTTTAGAATGTCTGCAAATAGGAAGAAGGGGAAAATATAACAAAATGTTTACAACGATTATCTCTGTTAGGTATAAAATAGATTCTTACAACAAATATTAACTACATTTCTAATTAGAAAATAATCAATAAATGTAGTGCTTATGATGTTTTTACATTTTTTATTTTAAAGGCATTTAAGAGATAGCTTTTAGATCAATCTTTCTACTATTTCTACTCTTGCTTTTGCTGTGTGTGTGTGTGTGTGTGTGTGTGTGTGTGTGTGTATGGAGGAGTAGAAGGAACATCTGAAGAATCTAGGAATTAAAAAGGTAGAGAACTAAACGCAATATATAATACCCAGAAAACACTTTAAGTTTATTTCAATCTTGTATTATATAGCACTATTTTGGAAAATTTTATTACTTCTTTCCTTTTCCTTTATTCATCATTTAATTCAATAAATACTGAATATTAACTGTGTGTCTGGGCCTGTCACAGACACTCTGTATATGGAGCTTAAGATAGTGTGTATAATGAGGAAAGCAGTGTACACAGTACTAGTTGTACTGGTATTATATTGATTTGCACATTTAGTATACAAGAAATGTAGAAAAACAATGGTAAATGTTTCGTGTTGTTTAGAACAGAAAAATTAAAAATGTAAACATTCAAAAACAAAACTTTCAAAAGTGAAATTTTCATCGTTTATCCCAAAGGACCTAATTTTAGAAAGCCATGATTTGCAGAGATGATGAAAATACAGTTTGACAGGTAATTCTTTACTAAAGAATGATAAATTATTAATGATAAATTATTAACTCTCATGTCCTCTTACAACTTCATAAAGCTGTCCAGTCCTTTGTCTGTTACTCTGTTCAAAGAGTATACTTTATAATATTGATTTTATTTTCAGTATAGATACTTATCCTGATAAGTATGGTTTCTGCTGCTATTGATAAGGTTTTCACTGGCCAGTTTTTTTTAGAAGTAGATTAATAGGTCCTTCTTCCTAGTCCATCTTTGTTTGGAAGCTCTGCTGAAACCTGTCCACCATGAGTGACCCTGCTGGTATTTGAAATACTGGTAGCATAGATTCCCGCATCACAGTAACACACAAGCCACCGCAGTATGACAAACCGACAGAGGAGTGGTGTAAAGGGTCAGTGAAAAAGAGGAAGACCCTCAGTGAGTTGGATTGACACAGTGACTGCAACAATGAGCTCAAACATAGCAATGATTATGAGGATGGCGCAGGACAGGGCAATGTTTCATTCTGTTGGACATAGGGTCAGTATACGTTGGAACCAACTTGATAACACCTAACAACAACAACCTAGTATGATTTCAGTAGAAAGGATTACTTTCAGTTCACTAACCAGATCAGTACTTTCCAGTCAACTGACTGTCATTCTGATCCACAGTTGATTTTTTCTGACTTTGATCATAGCATTGGATTCTGAGAGATACTCCCTAAAAGAGGTGAAATTATCCACAGGTTTTCTGGACTAGAGTTGGGAGATTAGATCTTGATGATTTAGCATCATTTATTATCAATATAATGTATATTTTATAGTGTTCAGTACAGTAAATGAAGATTCATTTACTATTATCATTCATATGATCTATTTTGTTTTAATTTCGCATTGCCGCTATCAAGGCTTATACATTTATGACTAGTCTTGGAATTGAAACTGAATAGCACTTGACATAATTTGAGTAGGTGACAGATAAGGCTTCTAACCCCAAATATCAAACTATCCTACCTTGGGATTTGGAATCAGAGGACATCAATATGAGTTTCAGGTATTCCAATTCCTAGAAGTGTGACCTTGGGTAAGTCATTTTACTTATCTAAAACTGAGTTTTATTATTTTAAAAATGTAGTTAATAACGTTTGTTGCACTGAGTTGTGAAGAGAATTTAAAAGGATAATGTATATGAAGGTACATTGTAAATTGAAAAGCAGTACACATTTTTAAGCAGCCCTGGTGGCACAGTGGTTAAGCACTTGGCTGCTAACCAAAAATTGATGGTTCAAACCCACCAGCCTCTCCACAGGAGAAAGATGTCCCTATATAATGTCAAAATATGCTCAACCTTATTAGTAACTGAATGAATACAAATTAGTCCAAAGGAGAATAGATATACATACACATAAAATCACCCAACAGAACATTAAACGGTAGTGAAAATGAACAAACTTTTGTTACAAACATGTTTGAATCTTAGAACCATAGAAGAGAGTGAAAAAGCAAGTTGCATAACAGTTCAACATTATTTTATAAAACTAAATATCCCATCAAACTAGATAACATACTGCATACACACACATCCATCCATACATATATCCATTACGTATGTATATATGTATATGTATATAGATGTGTATGTAATAAAACTGAAAAGCCAGTCTAGCAAAGGAGTGCAAAATTCATGCTAATTGCCACCTCAGTTAAGGAAAAAGTTTAACAAACAAGCCAAAAGCACAGTATATTGTTTAATGACAGAAAGACATATACTAACACAATTAAAAAGAAAAACATGGTAAATATGAAATCCAGAATAATTTCCTTTAGCAAGGGAGAGAGAGAAGGGGCTAGACCAGTGATGTGTTGAATGAGGGCTTTAAAGATAATGGTTTTATTCAGTTTTTTTTTAAACTGGATAGTTGAAATACAGGTGGTAATTGATATTATTCCTTACAAATTAAACATATTTTATAAATGTTGTTTTATATCTAACAGAAAACAGAAAAAAGTTAATAGTTTAACTTTCTGTATGGCAACAAGGAAGCACTTATATTCACCATCTTAGAGCTGTGTCACTCCCCGTCAGTCTCACTGAGAATTATATGGCAAAATGAAATCCCTGATACCATTGTAGTTTGGAAATGAAATCATTTATCACCACAGAAACAATGCTTTGTTCAGGGCCAAATTGCTCACTTAATGAGTGAGCACATGGACAGCAGCACTTTGCATAAGTAGCTGTTGTGAAATGAGCTGAATTTAGGCAATGGCAGACATGATAGACAATGACATATCAGAATGGTACACAATAGCTTATAATATAATGTCTTGTTTTTGTAATACTGAAAAACAAAAGCCACAGAGCAGCCTGTCATCCAGAAATCAAATAGGTCATATTTATTTACTTATTTTTTTGCTTGTTTAGTTTTCTTTCAGTAAAGGTACTGGTTTTCCTACTGTAAGGCAATCTTTCCCAGTGTGTCCCATAAACCTCCATTATCATTACTAACCAAATGAGAATTTTTCCATACTCTCTGTTGGAAAAGGTCTGCTGGTCATTGACCTTTTCAACAAAATCCACATATATGAAACAAAACCCTTCTAAAAAAAAAAAAATCCCTTTAAAAGCCAAACAGTTACTTTAAAAATTAATTATTGAAAAATTGTCTTGCTCTCACCAAAAAAAAAAACTTCAGGTAAATAGTGAATGTTTTCACAGTATTAGTAAAGTATATGCATAGAGTTCCACATTCTAATAAATTAATAATCACTTGAGTAGGGTTTTATACTCTCTAATCAGCTTTAATTATATCCCAGTGTCCATCAACAAAAAAAGATAGCAAAATAGTACTTTGCTTATTTTAAATTAAAGAAGAAAAAAAATATTTAATGTTGTTAGTTGCCATGGAGTTCATTCTGACTCAGGGAAGACGTAAGGAGTAAACTCAAAGGAATAAAAATATGGACAGTCTTTTATTTCGGTAAGTATTAAAGGAAGATAAGTTGAAATACTATGGTACTACTTTCCCTAATACATTAGAGAAAAAAGTAAAGTGGTATGTCCATGATTGACATGTGTGTATTGAAACTGGTGTTCTCATGCATTGCTTGTGGCTATGTCAAATGGCACCATCAATTTGGGAAACAGTTTAGCAATAGCTTATTGTATCATAAGTAGCTGATCCAAAATGTGAATAAAATAGTCACAGTGAGGTTCATCACATTGATGTTTAAAATATAAAAACAAAAATAGAAACTATCTAGATGATCTAAAATGAAGAAATGCTTATATAAAATATTACTTATCCACTCATTGGAATATAATGAAAGCACTATTATAATAAAGCAGTATGTATAAACACGTTAACATTCATTATCATATAAGTAAAGTTAGAAAAATTACATAATGCAAAGTTTCAAGAAAGTATATTTGTAATTAGGTAGAATATGTGAAAATCAGCTGGATGGAGGTATAACAAAATTTAATAACGTTTGTGCTATTGTTGTTGTGTGTCATCAAGTCAATTCTGACTCATAGCACCACTATATGACAGAGTAGAATCACCTCATACGGTTTCCTAGGCCATAATATTTACAGGAGCAGACTGCCAGGTCTTTTCTTCCACAGAGCTGCTAGCAGGTTCAAACCGCTGACCTTTTTGGTTAGCAGTCTAGCACTTAATCATTGTGCCATCAGGGTTCCTTTTTTGTGCTGTTAGTATAAAGTTTTCTTTATTCTTAAAATTCTTAAATATTATCACATTATTTTTATAGTCATTCCTTAACAATTTATTGAAAATGAATTATAAGCATGGTCCATATAGGATGAGTTTTAACAAGAGGATGCTCATTCATTACATCAAGTCTAAAACAAGTTACATAAGAAACTGATCCAAAATGTAAATTAAACATAGGCATAGAGAGGGTCATTGCATTGATGTTTATAATATATAAAAAAAGAAATTATCTAGATGACCTAAAGTAGAGAAATAATTCAAAAAAACATTATTTCCTGCCCATCAAGGAATATTCTTGTCATTGCCCTTTACTTAATGCATTGAAAAAATATAATTAAATGTATTTTCTTGATTTTAATCAGTGACTAAAAGGAAATATTGTAATTAATTAATATATATTATGTGAATGTATAAAAAAATAAGCTTGAAGACCTATTCTAATAATTTAATGTAAGGCCAGAAAAAGGAGAAAAGCAGGTAGATGAAGTGTAATGGTGCTTCCTGAGAGTTATATCGAGAAAATGAGTAGTCCTTTGCCATAAATGCAGCAATTTTACAAGTGTGTGTTCTTGTCATTCAGAGGTAGTAATAGAAATTTGTGTTTGTAGTCACAGCTCCTGGAAGGTTTCTTGGCATAGAACAAGAATTCACAAGATGTTTGTGGATTAATTGTACATACAAATAGTTGAAAAACGAAATAGTTGAAAAACGAAATAAGTAATAAAAGACAGCATAGTGACTTCTGGGCAACATGGCACTATAGACAGAAGCACCATGCCGTCCCTACAGAGCAAAGATCTGAAAAACTAAGCCAAACAGAGAAAACATCAATCCTGAAACCCTAAGCATCAAATGAACAGATAAAGAACTCAGCCAAGCACTGAATGGAATAAGAAACTGACAGAACAGAGAGTGAGAAGAAATACATGCAGAGGTCTCCTATCAGCTAACACTACATGGATCCTCCATCTTGGACTCCTATTGGAGATCAGTGAACAGAAGGTATGGGAAAGCAGATTCACAGAGCTTCCAGCAGGAGACAGAACAACTGGTAACCAGCAATATACGCTTTCTCACCCCTCACCATTCTTCACCCCCACTCGGCCTCCTCTGCTCCCTGCAGTCACAGTCTTTTAGCCGGGAAGCATCGGCTTCACCCCAGTGCTGCTTGGATTCCACCACCCCGTACTAGCCAGCTCCCTGAGTACCATTTGATGGGTGTTAGTGTTGCATTTTTCCACTTCTTTTGGTTTCTGCATTTCTCACCACCTTCCCCTCCTTTCTCGCAAATACCTGGCTCCAAGTGCCATCTTTGCTTCTTCCTGAGAGGCTGTGAAATGCTGCTCCAGTGTGGGACTGCTTCCTGGTCTGAGCTGCTATGCTGGTGGGATCCTGGGGATTTTGCTTGTTTGTTTTGAATTGTTTCTTTGTTTGTTCTCCTTTTCTTTTCTCAAACTGGGAGCCCATTCTAGCCGGGCAGTAATGTGCAGCTTGGGATCTACCCCCTCAGTTTGTGCAAACGTGCAGAGGGATCCCTGAGGACATTTTTTTATTCTTGTTTTTTGGGGGGTTATCTTGTTTTTTTTTTTTGATTGTTGCTTTTGTTTTCTTTTCTCTCTTTGTCCACTTTTGTCTTTCATCATTGCTCGGTTTCTCATCTCTCTATACTTACCTTCTCTTCCTGTCTCCTGAATACCTGCTGCTGAGTGACACCTCTACCCCTTTTGCCGGGCTGTACTTCACGGCCTGAGAGCAACTTCCCCAGACCTCGCAGCCGCATAGGTGGGATCCCTGGGGGCTTTTCTTTTTTCTAATTTTTATTTATTCATTTTTTTCTTTTCTTCTTTTTTTTATTCTTCTTCTCCTTTTTGTTTTTCTCCATTTCTCAGTCTCTCATCTCTCCACTCCAACGGCAAGCCCCCTTAGCACTCTTTTTTGTTTGTTTGTATGTGTTTGACTCCTGTTCCTCTCTCTTCTCTCTCCTCCTTCCCATTCCCGTCTTACCTCCACACATCACAATCTCCCACCTACATCCTGTCTACCTACACCGTGTGCTTAGCATCACACCCCCAAGCAGCACAGGCACAGTCTACTGGAACCTGACCTGCACTGATTACCAGCTTGCCCTGTGGCCCTAGTAGATGCCATAAACAACCCATTCTAGCAACTCCCCTTCAGCTAAACCTGCCCTGTTATACCATATCTGAGCGACTGACCCTGCCAATTAGAGAAGGAGGTGAAAAGTATCATGCCCACAGATGAGCAAACAACAAAGAATACACAGCCTGTCTGCACAGACATAACAAAATAAAACAAAAAAGCAGGATGAAACAAACAAACCTACAATCAATAAATGAGGAAAATAATTACTGAATGCCTTGAAGACAGCAGACAATATCAAAACATTTACAAAAACAGGACAGTATGTTTCCAGCAGGCATCCAAAATAAAACACCTGATGACCTTCTGATAGAAGAAAAGGCACTAGAACTACCTGATACGGAATACAAATCTCTAATATTCAGAGTTATCAAACAGTTGAAGCAAAAGGCAAACAAAAATGAGGAAAAAATAGACAAATTCATGGCTAAGGTAGATAAATTCATTAAAAATACAGACAAAAAAAATGGAAGAATTCAGGAAAACAATACAGGAAAAAATACCAAAATAAATTCACAACTAGAAATCATACATAAACAACAATTAGAAATCCAAAAGATAAATGACAAGATTTCAGAAATGGACAGTGTCATAGAAGGGCTGAGGAGCAGGTTTGAAATGGTGGAGGACAGGATCAGCAAACTTCAAGACAAACACTTGGATACAACTCTGTTTGAGGAAAAACCAGAAAAAAGAATGAAGAAAAATGAAGAGACTCTGAGAATTATGTGGGATACAGTCAAAAGCAAAAATTTTCGAGTGATGAGAGTTCCAGAACAGGCGGAAAACACAGAGAGGATCACTGAAGAAATGCTGACAGAAAACTTTCCAATATCATGAAAGATGAAAAGCTGGCCATCCAAAAAGCTCAGCTAACCCGATATAGGAAAAACCTCAGAAGAAAATCATCAAGACATATCATAATCACACTCAGCAAAACCAAAGAAAAACAAAGAATCCTGAGAGCAGCTGAAAAAAAACAAAAACTCACATACAGAGGAGAAACAATAAGATTAAACTCAGATTATTATGCAGAAACCATGCAGGAAAGAAGGCAGTGGGATAACATATATAAAACCTTGAAAGAAAAAAATTGCGAGCCAAGAATACTATATACTACAAAACTCTCCTTCAAATATGACGGTGAAATTAAGACATTTCCAGATAAACAGAAATTAAGGGAATACATAAAAACCAAAGAAAACTTACAAGAATTATTAAATGGAGTCCTTCAATCTGAGAACATACAGCGACAGCTCAAAGGATGAATTTAGGACGCAGCATTGTATCAGCCAGATACAAATGAACTCCCAAGGACTATCCAAAACCAAAAGAAATACAACAGAATATCAGAGAAGTTAATATGTAAATGACAACAACATCAGAACAATAAAAGAGGGAATAAATGGTGTAGGTATAGAACCTTCTAAAGGAGCGGAAGACAAGGACATATAAAGTAATAATAGACTGCTTCAAACTTAGGAAGATAAGGGTAAATTTCAAGGTAAACACAAAGAAAGTTATTAAACTTACTCATCAAAATAAAGAGGAAAAACATAAAGACTCAGTAAAAACAAAACCAACAAAGACAAAATAAATGAAAAAAAATCCACAAACAATAGGAATTCAGCACAGGAGAGTAAGAGGAACAAATAAAACATCAGTACCACGAAACAAAAGCACTACAAAATGACTGCAATAAACTCACATCTATCAATAATTACACTGAATGTAAATGGCCTCCAGGCACCCATAAAGAGACAGAGAGTGACAGAATGGATAAAAAAAACAGGATCCATCAATATGCTGTCTACAATATACACACCTTAAAAACAGACATATATTTATTAAAAATCAAAGGATGGAAAAAATATATCAAGCAAACAACTACCAAAAAAGAGCCAGAGTGGCAATACTAATCTTAGATAAAATAGACTTTAAAACAAAATCCACCATAAAAGACAAAGAAAGACACTATACAGTGATTAAGGGGATGATCCATCTTGAAGACATAACCATAATAAACCTCTACGCACCAAGTGAGAGGCTCCAAAGTACATAAAACAAACTCTAACAGCA
>NW_004443945.1:31887154-31891634 GCF_000243295.1 Trichechus manatus latirostris
CAAAAGCTAGTTCTTTGAAAGAATCAGCAAAATCGACAAACCACTGGAAAGACTGACAAAAGAAAAACAGGAGAGGACACAAGTAACCCAAATAAGAAATGAAATGGGGGACATTACAACAGACCCAACTGAAATAAAAAGGATCATGACAGACTATTATGAAAAACTATACTCCAACAAATTCGACAACCTAGAAGAAAGGGATGAATTTCTTCTATCTACCCAAAGTATCACAAAGTGACACTGAAAATCTGAACAGACCCATAACAAGAGAAGAGATTGAAAAGGTAATAAAAAAAAAAAAACTCCCAACAAACAAAAGCCCTGGCCCAGATGGCTTCACTGCAGAATTCTATCAAACATTCAGAGAAGAGCTTACACCAGTACTACTCAAAAATATTTCAGAACACAGAAAGGGAAGTTACACTTCCAAATTCATTCTGTGAAACCAGCATAATCCTGACACCAAAACCAGGAAAAAATGCAAAAAAAAAAAGAAAGAAAATTACAGACCAATATCTCTCATGAATAAAGATACAAAAATTCTGAATAAAATTCTAGCCAATAGAATTCAGCATCATATCAAAAAAATAATACATCACGACCAAGTAAGATTCATACCAGGTATGCAAGGATGGTTCAACATTAGAAAATCAATCAACGTAATCCACCACATAAATAAAAGGAAAGAGTCACATGATCATCTCAATTTATGTACAAAAGGCATTTGACACACTCCAACACCCTTTCCTGATAGAAAATCTCAATAAAATAGGTATAGAAGGGAAATTTCTCAACTTAATAAAGGACATCTATGCAAAACTAACAGCCAACATTATTCTCAGTGGAGAGATTCAGAAAACATTCCCCTTGAGAACAGGAACAAGACAAAGATGGCTTTCATCTCCACTTCTATTTAACATGGTGCTGGAAGTTCCAGCTAAAGCAATAAGGCAAGAAAAAGAGATAAAGGACACTCAAATTGGTAATGAAAAAGTTAAACTGTCCCTGTTTGCAGGTGATGTGAGACTATACATAGAAAACCCTAAAGACTCCACAAAAAAACTACTGGAACTAATAGCAAGATTCAGCAGAGTAGCAGAATACAAGATAAACCTACAAAAATCAGTTGGATTCCTACACAACAATAAAGAGAATGAGGAAAAGGAAATCAGGAAAACAATACCATTATAATAGCCCCTAAAAAAAATAAAATACTTAGGAATAAATCTAACCAAGGATGTAAAAGACCTATACAAAGAAAACTACAAAACACTACTGCAGGAAATCCAAAGGAATCTACATAAATGCAAAAACATACCATGCTCATGGATAGGTAGACTCAACATGTGAAGATGACAATTCTACCCAAAGCAATCTACAAATACAATGAAATCCCAATCCAAATACCAACAACATTCTTTAAAGAGATGGAAAAACTAATCATTAACTTTATATGGAAACGGAAGAAGCTCCAAATAAGTAAAGCACTATTGAAGAAGAAGAATAAAGGAGGACTCACACTACTTGACCTCAGAACCTACCATACAGCTATGGTAGTCAAAATAGCCTGGGAGTGGTACAATTGACCCGTGGAACAGAGTTGAGAATTCAGATGTAAATCCATCCACCTACGATCACCTGATCTTCGACAAGGGCCCAAAATCCATCAAATGGGGAACAGAAAGTCTTTCTAACAAAAGTGCTGGCAAAACTGGATGTCCATTTGCTAAAAAATGCGACAGGACCCATAGTTCACACCATATACAAAAACTAATTCAAAATGGATCAAAGACCTAAATATAAAGCCAAAAACTTTTAAGTTCATAGAAGAAAAATTAGGATCAACGCTAAAGGCCCTAATACATGGCATTACAGGATACAAACCATAACCAACAACACACAAACTCCAGAAGACAAGCTAGGTAACTGGGATCTTCTAAAGATCATACACCGATGCTCTTCAAAGACTTCATCAAAAGAACAAAAAGAGAACCTACAGACAGGGAAAAAATTTTTGGACATTACAAGTCTGACAAAGGTCTAATCTCTAAAATCTGCAGGAAAATCCAACACCTCTACAACAAAAAGACAAATAGTCCAATTAAAAAATGGGCAAAGGAAATGAACAGACACTTCACTGAAGAAGACATTCAAGCAGACAACAGACACTTGAGAAAATGCTTGCGATCGCTAGCCATTAGAGAAATGTGAATTAAAACCATAATGAGATACCATCTGTGAGATACCATCTCACCCTGGCATTACTGGCAAGGATCAAAAACACTGGAAATAACAAATGTTGGAGAGGCTGTGGGGAGACTGGAACTCTTATGCACTGGTGAGAAAGCAAAATGATACAACCATTTTGGAAAATGATATGGTGCTTCCTTAGAAAGCTAGAAATAGAAATACCATACAATCCAGCAATCCCACTCCTAGCAATATATCCCAGAGTAATAAGAGCCATCACATGAATAGACATATGGGCACCCATGTTCATTGCAGCATTGTTCACAACAGTAAAAAGATGAAAAAAACTTTAGATGCCCATCAACAGATGAATGATAAACAAACTATGGTACATATACACAATAGAGTATTATGCAATGAGAAAGAACAATGATGAATCTGTGAGGCACTTCATAACATGGATGAAACTGGAGTACATTATGCTGAGTGACATAAGTCAATCACAAAAGGACAAATATTATATGAGACCTCTATTGTAAAAACTTAAGAAATAGTTTACACAGAAAAAGAAACAACTTTTGTTGGTTACAAGGGATGGGAGAGGCGGGGAGGGGATACTAAATAGACAATAGATAAGTGGTAACTTTGGTGAAGGGTAAGACAGTACACAATACTGAGGAAACCAGCACAACTTGTACAAGGAAATGTTATGGAAGCTCCACAGACACATCCAAACTCCCCAAGGGACTGAATTGCTGGGCGGAGTGCTATAGGGACCATAGTATTGGGGAACATCTAGCTCAATTGGCATAACACAGTTTATAAAGAAAATGTTCTATACTTTAACTTCATGAGTAGTGTCTGGGGTCTTAAAAGCCTGTGACCAGCCGTCTAAGATACTCCACTGGTCTCACCCCTTCAGGAGCAAGGGAGAATGAAGAAAACAAGATACAAGGGAAAGATTAGTCCAAAGGACTAATGGACCACAACTACCACGGCCTCCACCAGACTGAGTCCAGTACAACTAGATGGTGTCTGGCTACCACCACTAACTGCTCTGACTGGGATCAGAACAGAGGGTCCCTGACAGAGCTGGAGAGAAATGTAGAAGAAAATTTTAACTCACGAAAAAAAAAAAGACTGGACTTATGGGCCTGACAGAGACTGGAGAAACCCTTAGAATATGGCCATGGCCCCCGGACACCTTTTTAGCTCAGTAATGAAGTCACTCCCAGGATTCACCATCCAGCCAAAGATTAGACAGCCCCATAAAACAAAACGAGACTAATGGGGCACAACTGTCCAGGGACAAGGTCTAGAAAGCAAGAGGGGACAGGAAATCTTGTAATAGGGACCCACGTTTGAGAAGGGACAGTGTTGACATGTCGTGGGGTTGTTAACCATTGTCATAAAACAACATGTATATTAACTGTTTAATGAGAAACTACTTGTTCTATAAACCTTCATCTAAAGTAGAATAATAATTTTTTTTAAAAAAAGACAGCATAAAAGAAGAATTGTAGGAAGAAAAAGTTGTTAGGAATTCTTGTTGGGAGATAATCCAACTGCCTAAAGAGGGCTTCTGTTTATCAGATTTTTTTGATTTCACAGGTCAGTAAACTTTCAACATGGTGTTCCTATGAGTTGATATTGACTCAACGGTACCTAAAAACAACAACAAACTTTCAACAGCAGAGTATTGTCTGCTATAGTGCTGGAGGGGCCCTGGTGGTGCAGTGGTTAAGAGCTCTGCTGCTAACCAAAAATAGGCAGTTCAAATCTACCTGCCACTCCTTGGAAACCCTGTGGGGCAGTTCTACTCTGGCTTATAGGGTGGCTATGGGTCAGAATTGATTCAAAGGAAATGGGTTTTGGTTTTTGGGTTTTAGATAGTGCTGGAAGATGAGCCCCTAGGTTGGAAAGCACTCAAAATACACAGTGGTCACAACAGTGAACTCAGATTGTGGAGATGGTGTAGGACCGGGCAATGTTTTGTTCTGTTGTACATGGGGTCACCCTGAGTTGGAGCCAACTCAACAGCAACGACAATAGATCTTTCAACTACCAGTTCCACTTTGTTCCTATTGTCCAGTGTAATTATTAATTGTGCCCCTTTTCACTCTCAAAAATGTTTTCATGGAAACTGAATAATACCCTGCTTACACATCAATGGGTAATAGAAGAAATCAGAGATGGAATAAAAAAATTCCTAGAATCAAACGAGAATGAAAACACATCATACCAAAACCTTTGGGACACAGCAAAGGCAGTCCTCAGAGGACAATTT
>NW_004443945.1:31905589-31927327 GCF_000243295.1 Trichechus manatus latirostris
AACTGAGCAATGAAGAAAGATAAAAGGGAAAAAGAGGGAAAAGAAAACAAAACATATCAAAAAAAAAAAGAAAAGAACAAGAAAGGCCCCCCAAAAAAACAGGAAAAAAGAAAAAAAACAATGAAAAAAGAAATGTCCTCAGGGATCCCTCTGCACGTCTGTGGAAGCCAAAGGGGAGTCTCCCTTGCACGCAGTTCCCCCTGGCCAGAAATGGTTCCCAACTCAAGAAAAGGAAAAGAAAACAGACAAAAAATTTAAAACGAAGAAAAGCCCCGGGATCCCACCAGCGCAGTAGCCGAGACCGGGAAGCAGCTCCACACTTGAATGGAGCTCCGCAGCTCCTCAGGAAAAAGCCAGGATGGCGCACGGAGCCAGGCACTCGAGCTAAAGGAGGGGGAGGCGGCGACAGGCAAGCAAGTAATCCTAAGAAGCAGAAAAAAAAAAAAAAAAGCAACACCAGCAGCCAGAGAGCCGCCTGCTTGGGTGTGTGGAATCCAAGCAGCCGGTGCTTCCCAGTCAAGAGACTGTGGCCGTGGGAAGCAGAGGAGCCCCAGCCAGGGCGAAGAGGGGTGGGGGGTGGGAAAGTGCACACCGCAAATTACCGGCTGTTTTGTCTCCCACTGCACGCTCCGTGAGGCTGCTTTCTCGTACCCCCGTTTGCTGGTCTCTGATAGGAGTCCAAGATGGTGGATCCGCGCTGTGTTAGCTGGTAGGGGACCTCTGCATGAATCTCTCCTCACTCTCCGTCCTCTTTCAGTATTCTCACTCCATTTGGTGCTCGGCTGAGTTTTTTATCTCTTCATTGGATGTTTTAGGGTTTCAGGATTGTTGCATTCTCTGTTTGGCTTAGTTTTTCGGATCTTTGCTGTGGAAGGACAGCGTGATGCTTCTGCCTAGAGCGCCATCTTGCTGGAACCTCAGTAAACACATTTTTAGATTTAGTTTTTTATAATTGTTATTTTATAAAAAGTTTCATATATGCTGAGCACTATTTTTTACATATACAATTATGATTTCAGATACTTTTATTAGACAAGAAAAACGTTGATTCTAATTGTTTCTTTCACTCAGCTTTCTCATAGTCTCTCATTTTATTCACATAAAATTAGCTCTATAACAATTAACTGGGAAGAGATATTAAAAAATATACTGAAAAAAAAGCTCACAAAATTACAACCATAACTTCACTTCTCTTAGTAAAAGTAAATTTTTGAATGATGATATTAAGAGTTGAAAAATAGGCAAACTGAAATCTTAATAATTTAATAGAAAATTTAAATTAATTCCATTCTAAAATACTTCTTTTTGAGCAGTTTAGTATGGGGCACTATTCAAATGAACATTTTTAAAGTTACCTACAAATGGACAGGTTTTCCTATGAAATGAAGTTGAGATTAAATTGTGTGTATTGCCAGAATTATTTATTGTATTTACATATGCAGACACAAGCCATATGAGGAAAAAATAATAACTATAGAGTTGAATCCTCCAAAACATATACTATTTTATGTAGGTATTTTGTATCTATCCAAGTATAAATGGATAGATAGATAGCTACTATTGAGTCAACTCCCACTTATGGTGACCTTAAGTACAACAGAATGAAACACTGCCAGATCCTGAATTATCCTCATGATTGTCAGCATGTCCAAGTCCATCTCACCAAGAGTGTCCCTTGTCCTCTCTGGTCCACTACTTCACCAAACTTGATGTCTTCCTCCAGTGATCTGTTGTTGACATGGCCAAAGCAAGTGAGTTAAACAATATTCTGTTGTGATCCATAGGGTTTTCATTGGCTAATTTTCAGAAGTCGATCATCAGCCTTTCTTGCTAGTCTGTCTTCGTCTGGAAGCTCTGCTGAAACCTGTCCACCGTGTGTGACCCTGTTGATATTTGAAATACCAGTGGCGTAGTTTCCAGCATCATAGCAACACACAAGCCCCACAATATGATCAACTGACAGATGGGTGGTGACTATACATATGTACACTCCAGTATGTATTTCATTGTAATATATGGATAATAGAAATTACATGCATATAAACTTCAATGTTAATATATATAGAAAGAAAATCTGGAACATTTATTTAGAAATTTTAAATAATCCACATACATTCATAATACTCTTTAATGTATTATGCAGTAATGTAGTCATCTTTGTAATTAGGCATCATGGGGAAAAGCCTTTTTCAAGTGTATCGCATTTCAGTTTTTCCTTTTAAAACAAGCACTAGACAGCAGGTCATCCTTCCCCTGCCTCCTAGAGCCTACACAGTTGGTACAGGGGCAGGAGACCCAGGGAGTACTTCCAAAAATTTTCATACGTCCAGGCTGTCCAGCACAGAACGGAATGGAAATGGTAGCATCCTCAGTCTTTTCCCCCTCAGGTTTCCAAATAAAATCCAGTATATGTTTAACTCAATGAGGGAAGGAAGCTAAGCCACCCTAAAGTAGCATAATGTACATTAGTGTAGAATTTCACTCTGATGTGTAATTTTAAGTTTAATGAATCCGCAATGGATCCCTCCATCCCTGCTGTGCATAAAGGTATTGAAAAGAACATGTGTATTGTACTGACAGCTTTGGAAATTTCTTATATTGAGAGAATTATCTGGCTGCCTGCTCTGCAACAAAGTAAGTGTTCATTCTAAACTTTTAATATTTTAACAAGATAGAGTGAGCATGAGAAGTTAGTGTTTATTCTCTCCTTTTCTCTAAATCTCTGAATATGGGTACATTTTTTCCTCCCAGAACCCAAGATTTAAGAAACCACAAAAAGGAATGGGAATGTTCTTTTGTCTCTAAAATATATAAATAAACAATTTCAGCAAAAAAAAAAAAAAACCACACAAATTGTTTCAAGAAATGTTTCAGAGTGGTATTCATTAAACAAATATCTTTCAAGCACAAACTCTTTGCCAGGCACCATGCTACCTCAAAGGCCATTGCCCACAAAGAACTTGTTTATGTAAGTTCTCAGTTGAACGGTATGGGTGGGATTATATTTGGAAATATTTCCCATTTCTCTGACCTTTGTATCTTCTCACAGTCTCTGGAACCAAAACACTGCTCAACTTTCAATTGAATCTTGGCTATTTTTCTTGTGAAGGCAATTTCTGTCCAGTTCAAGTCAACCAAACAGTTTTGACTCTGCTTGCATCTTCCCTGTGCTACACTGAGGAGCCAAAGAGGAGTCAAATAGCTTCCTGCCCTCCAAGAACTCCAGTCCTGTGAAACAAATTTACTAACTAAACAAGATAAAGCATGCAACTACTTAGCACAGTTTCTGATTCTTAGGAGGTCATTAAAAAAAGTTAGTTTCCTTATCTGTAACCATATTTACCACTGTGGTCAATTAGAAGAGGAAAAAGAAAGACCCTGAGTCTCATAATGAAATCCAGGAGTCACTCCAGAGTTTCCTATATTCCCTGGGCTCTTGAAACTGTGGGTAAGTAATTAGCTTTTAAAAGATTACCTTTATATGTTTCATAAACACATGCATGTATATAGCAGGGGTCACAACCTCAGATGATCACAAAGACCAAGCTAGTAGTATTGAAAAAGGGCTGCATGAGGATTGTGGAGACCTGGAGCACATAACGATCTCTCTAGGGAGCAGCTGCTACTTGGTTTTGGGAAATCATGGCTATGGAAGGCAGAATAATGCCCTCCCTCCAAAAAAAGATGTCCGTATCCTAATTCCCAGACCCGTGAATATATTACATGGCGAACAGAATTAAGGTTGCAGATGGAATTAAGGTTGCTAATCAGCTGATTTTGAGATAGGGGGAGTATCCTGGATTATCCAGGTGTGCCCAAGGTAATCATCAATTGCTGCCTAGAGTCAACTGTGACTCATGGTGACCTCGTGTGTATCAGAGCAGAACTGTGCTACATAGGGTTTTCAGTGGCTGAGTTTTTGGAGGCATATCTCCAGGTATTTCTTTTAAGGTGTCTCTGGGTGGACTTGAATCTCCAAATTTTAGGCCAGTAGTTGGGTGCTTACCATTTGCACCACTCAGGGACTCCACATTTCCTTTTTACAGGTTTCTTATCCTCTGCTCAAGCAACAAATGTCAGAATGGCCACAAGATTTCTCCAAAACCCCTATCTCTTCTTCAACAGTTGAGTTCCAGCTATATGCATCTCCAGTCTACACTTCTCCAAATATATATGTTCTTTCTAGATCTCTCCTCGGAGTGTATATTTTCAAGTAGCCACTTAACTCAATTTGAAGGGCTCATAGGAATTGGAAACATAACATGGTCAAAACAGTATCTTACTTTTCTTCCTAAATGTATTCTCCCTTCAGACTACTTTTAGTAAATTTCATTCTCCTACACTCAATTGGTCAAACCAAAACTTGCCGTCTTTCCTGATCGTTTTTTCTTTCCTTACCTCTCAATTTAGTCCAGTAACAAAATCCTGTCATTTCTCCATCTTTACTGCCACCATTCAAGTCTACCATCAAGTCCCTTCTCAACTGCTTCGATAGGAGCCAGAGTGATTTTATAATTTATATCATGGCACTGCCCTGCTCCTAAAACTATGGTATGCATTGAAGACAATCCAAATTCTGTGTCACTGCTTACTATGCTTCCACAATCCAGCCCTTGCCAACTTCTCTCTCTCCACTCAGGCCTTCTTGCTGGTTCATGCACACATGCAAGGCCCAGCTAGTTAATTTATCAAGGCTTTTGCAGTGGATAATTTTTCTGCCTGTAACTATTCCCTACAAAATTTTAAATGGCTTTCTCTTCCTTGTCATGGATATCTTAGCCTAAATATGAGCTCTTTAAAAATCTTTCCTCTGACCACTTTGTTTTGTTTTCTTTAAAACACGTATTATTTTCAGAAGTTATTTTATTAATTTACTTAACTAATGTCCATGGAACCTAATACAATGTAAGCCCCCTGTGAATTCAGTCCTATTTTTAACCCTTAAATTTCTAGCATGTAGAACAGGGATTGGCACATTAAAACAAACAAACAAAAAACAATTGCTGTCAAGTCATTTCTAACTCATGGCAACCCCATGTGTTTCAGAGTAAAACTGCACCCCATAGGCTTTTCAAAGGCTGTGATCTTTTGGAAGTAGCTCACCAGGGCTTTTTTCTGAGGCATCTCTGGGTGGATTCAAACTGCCCCCTTTCTGTCAGTAACCAAGAACTTAACCATTTGGGCTACCCAGAGACTCCAATTGGCACATGTTGTTGTTCTTAATTGCCATCAAGTCGATTCCGACTCATGGCAACCCCATGTGTGCAGAGTAGAACTGCATTCCATAGGGTTTTCAAGGCTGTAATCTTTTGGAATCATATCGCCAGGGCTGTCTTCCAAGGCACCTCTTGGTGGGATTGAACCGCCAACACTTTTTGCTAGTAGACGAGGGCTTAACTGTTTGCACCACCCAGTGACTCCTCCAATTGGTGCATAGTTGTTGCTGTTAGTTGCGTAAGACTTTAATAAGTATTTATAGACTGAATGGGAAACCTACAAATATATGTACCCAGTTTTCAAATGTAGCCATATTTCAATAAATTTAAGCCCTGAATCTTAACTGTAGTGTGATGTAGAGTATTTATTAAAACTGAAGCATCCTTTTAATGCTCATGCCTTGTTTAAAAACTAAAGTATACTGGCATTTTCTGACATTTGAAAATTCCCTTTCAATTCCCTCAAATTTATTCAATCCTGAAACAGAATGCCCAATGTGTTTGTTTTATGAGTTTACAATTCCTTTCTTATTCACTGAACCATGTTTCTCTCATACTCTGCTTGTCTTTTCAATTTGACAAGTTTTGAAAAGGTAGTAAGTATTTTTGAAAATCGTATAAGCATTGATAGAGATTTAAAACCCCCACTAATGATACAAACCCAGGAGTGCAAAAAGCAGTACGTGAGTGCATGAAGTATTAACTCTGACTTTTCAAATTTCTAATTTTTCTAATGGGTATTTTCCTCTAGTTTCAGTATAGAAAGACTGATATCTTTAGAATATCTTGAAGGCAGTTTCTTTTCTTAAAATATTTTGGACTACAGAATGAAAAAAAAAAAAACTATGTGAATGGCAATAGAACTTATATGTATATATTATTAAATCTATTGTAAAATAGTGAGCATTAATTTGTTTGTACAGTGAAGATTCAGATGTATCTTATGGAACCTCTAAATATTTAGAAAGATTATAAGGTGGAAAAAAGTGCTAATCTGCAGTATTGCACCATTTGGGGAGTGATAGGTATTTTGGGAACTTTAACTGATACTTTATCTAATTTGCATTGCAATTTGAAATCTGAGTGCCACCTGGTGGCCACTGTTTCCATAAGGGGTGATAATGCAGATACAGGAAGTCTTAAGAACTACAGCGCTCACATTTTACGTATTTTTTATTCTTGCTTTTTAAAAAGAAGATAACATATATAGAAAGAGTTTATACTAACAAATATTTAAATTATGTGGTTTTCTCAGTTTCACTATCCATCCTACCACTTTTTAGTGTTTACCACTGGAAAAGCCACCAGATCTATGTACAAAACAACTTCTACCAAAACAAACCCATTGCTGTCATTCCAAGGGGCTATGATTCTGAAAGAGCAGTAAGATGCCTCTGGGCCTAAAATATACTAAATTTAGAAGGAGGGTGGAAAAATAATATTTAATATTTGCATAGCACTTACAAAGTGACTAGCACTGTTTTAAGTAATATACAGGTTTGTGCCGCATAACATCTGTTCGGGCAACGTCAGAGTTCAGAATAGAGTTCAGAAATCCCTGTCGGAGAAATGTAGACCCTATCTGTCTCTCACTAGCGCTCCGATCCCGCAACCAACCTAGCCTTGGGGTGGGCAGTAGTGGGAGACCCCAGTGCTTATCTGCCGATGCCTGTCCCACTGAGCTCGCCTCAGGTAAAGACCGTGTAGACACTGCTGGAGCCACCGAAGGGGATGGCCTGAAAAGCTGCTGCCTGCTGCCCCACCCAGCCAGGGCACCCTGCGCATCATGCCCCAGCCTGAGGCCTCGGCTCTTCCTATGGTGGCAGCTGACAAGTGGTCTGGCTGTGGAGACTGTGGGAGGAGGAGCAACAAAGGCAGCTGGGGGAGTCTGTAGAGGCAGAGGAGGAAGTGGAGGAGGGGCAGGTCGGGCTGGAGGACTTTAAAGCCCAAGGGGGAGGCAGGGATGGCAGGCAGGAGGAAGGGAAGAAAGGGAGCCAGCGCCTCACCTGCAAGTGGTTGACTGGACAACGAGTGAGTGCTGTGGTGAGGGCCGGGCGCAGCTCTGGGAGACCAGGCGCTGACCACGCAGGACTGCCAATGGTAGAGCCAAAGTTTTCGTGCAGTCCCTCGGCATGGCGGCAGTGGTGCGGGTCCCAGGCCTGCAGTGACTGCGCACCTCTCTCCTGTATATAATATGGTGTTAGCACAATGTCCAAATCGCATACCACCCTATTTCACAGAATGTATCATGGATGTTAAAGCATAGCTCTAGATTCCCCTCCCTCTCTCCTTCCATCCCTGACTCACTCACTCACTTACTCTCTTCGTTTAAACCAAAACCAAACCTGTTGCCCTGGAGTCCATTCCAACTCACAGCGACCCGGTAGGACGGAGTAGAACTGTACCACAAGGTTTCCAAGGAGCAGCTGGCAGATTCGTTAGTAGACAAGTTCTTAACTGCTATGCCACCAGGGCTCCTCTCTTCATTTAGCAGACCCTAAATACTAACCTTTGAATCATGGTGTTGGCAAAGAATATTGACTATACCATGGACTGCCAGAAGAAAAACAAATCTGTTTTGGAGGAAGTACAGCCAGAATGCTCCCTAGAAGGGAGGATGGCAAAACTTTGTCTCACGTACTTTGGATGTATTATCAGGAGGGACCAGTCCCTGGAGAAAGACATCATGCTTGGTAAAGTAGAGGGTCAGCAAAAAAGAGGAAGATCCTCAGTGAGGTGGACTGACACAGTGGCTACAACAATGGGAAACAATGTTTCCTTCTGTTGAACATAGTGTTGCTACCAGTCAGAACTGACTCCATGGCACCTAACAACAACAACACGGATGACTATTCTGAAAAAGGGGAACTATGAAACTTTTCCCACTCATTGACAAATTCTAGCAAACTCAGGTTGTAGAAGCAATTATCTGGTGCAGTATCTTCATTCACGTACAAGTGTATTTTACCAGAAAATTCCTAATTGATGACTGAGTTTCTAATATTTGGAGTTAATATGCACTAAGCAAGCTGATTAAACCAAACCCGTTGCTGTTGAGTTGATTCCAAGTCATAGTGACCCTATAGGAGAGAGTAGAACTGCCCCATAGGGTTTCCAAGACTGTAATCTTTACAGTAGCAGACTGCCATATCTTTCCCCACTGAGCAGTTGATGGACTCTAACTGCCCACCTTCTGGTTAGCAGCCAACACTTAACCACTGTGCCACCGGGGCTCCTTAGCAAGCTGATTAAGTATATATTTTTGTTAGGATTCCTTTTAGAATGCTTCTCAAATCAAATCATTTAGCTGACTGCCTTCTCTGACTATATTTAAATGTTTCCCTTCATATATCAATTGGTTATTATTTTATTCAGTCTCCCATTCATTGATTCATTCCTTCAGTAAATAGTTCTGAGCATCCATCGTGAGCTATTCTAGACACTGCTTAGGGATTCAACGATGAGTAAAACTAGGCAAAATTCCTATACTCTAATCACTTATGGTATTTTGTGAATACAGCTATTCATCAAATAACCACTCAAACAAGAGTAAAATCCCAGTGCAGTATGTGATGCAGAAAGGGAGAAGTTCCTTCATCTCTGAGAAGTTTTAACCGAGGGATTCACCCTTGTTTGGAGCGTGAGAAAAAGCATCTGTACACAGGTGCCCACTGAGCTGATATCTGAAAAATAAATAGAATTCAATCATCTCTCTGAATGTTTACGACTGTTTGTAAACATTAAGCTCTTAAAGAGACATACTCAATTTGAAATAGTTTTTTCAGTTTATTGTGCTGTACTGTTAGTCCTTCATGTGTGTTTCTTGATGATGATACCAACACTTGTATTAATTACTAATGTCTTGTATTAATCACTTATCAATGATTTTTCCCATAAGGGTGATACACCAATGTTCCATTTAGGAAATCACTAATATAACAGGATCTATTCTACTATATCTGAAAGATTGAAATTCATCCAGAAGACTGGAGGATAAATATTGAAAGTGGGGTCACTGAGCCCTGGTGACCCTCACAAACATAAAGATGTATGATGAAAGTGAGGACAGTTGTATGAATCTGTTTTCCCTTTTAAGTTACACAGTTGCAGGTATGTCTCCTCTCATGGATTGAATTGTGTCCCACAAAAATATCTGTCAACTTGGCTAAGTCATGATTCCCAATACTGTATGATTGTCTGCCATTTTGTCATCTGATGTGATTTACATATGTGTTATAAATCCTATCACTATATGTTAATGCGATGGATTAGTTGTAGTTATATTGATGAGATCAACAAGATTAGATAGTGTCTTAAGTCCATCTCTTTTCAGATATGAAAGAGAGTAGTGAACAGAGAGCCATGGGGACCTCACACCACCAAGAAAGCAGCACCGGGAGCAGAGCTCATCCTTTGGACCTGGGGTTTCTGTGTGGAGAAGTTCTTAGTCCAGCAGAAGACTGATGGCAAGGACCTTCTTCCAGAGCTGACAGAAAAAGACTTCCCCTATTGCTGATGCCCTGAATTTGGACTTCTAGACTACTAGACTGTGAAAGAATAAACTTCTGTTTGTTAAAGCCATTCACTTGTGGTATTTCTGTTACAGCAGCACTAGATGACTAAGACAGCTCCTGAAAAAAAATGTCAGGTATTAGCATAAAGCAAGCCTGGAATTATACCAATTTTCTTGACCCAAGCCTTGTCAACCTGTGGTGTGTCACCTACAATATACAGGGTATTAAATATTGTAACATAAAGAAACAAGTGCAGTTTTTATCAGGGACATTCTAGTTTTGAGACAAAAGCTTTAGCCATTACACTACGAATAAGTCTTATAAAAACTGAGTGTATATTTTGCTGAGGCCAGGCCTTTACAGTTCAGACAGTCTATTAGACTCTCGTCTTACAGATATGACATTTATTTACAAAACAATCCCCAAATGCCTTTTGGATGGTATTTTAAGCATAAAGCTCTTCAGAAATAAACTGAAGATATTTTTCTGCTATGAATCACTACTCAGAATCTCTAAACAACAAGACTTTTTCTTTTTTTTCACTTTTCTTTTTGTTTTGTTTTTAAATCAGGTGGATATTCATTCCTAAACATAAACTTTTCCCCTGGCCAATATTTCTCCCTTATGCCTTTGATTTAGTCTCAGTGAACAAATTATATTTACTACATAGATAAAGGTCAAACATGAAACCAGGCAAAATCTTGGTCAAGTTCCCGGAGAGTTCACTCAAGAGGGTCACACATATCCTCATTTCTGTCCCAAAGCATCTGAAATAACAATTCAGTAGTCAAAGTAAGATAATATTTATTCTACTGCACCAAGTACAATAAGGTTATCCTCAGTATATCATAATTAAGTACAAATGTGAAAGGCATGACCTTAGAACATGGACAGGAAGTCCAATAATAAAACCCTTAATCAACTTACTCCACTCCACCCTGATTTCCTCACTGGCCAACTGTGACTCAGTTTTAACATCTTGGTTTAAACATCACTCGCTCAGTCAGAGATGCTTTCTCAGCATGCCTGCCTTCTAGGTAAGATCCCCCACCATCTGCTTTCATAGCATAATCTACTTCATGTCTGCTGCATATATTAACTTTTCATTACTTACTCAGTGTCTATATATCTTATTAGATAAAAAACTCCATTAAAGCCTGGATTTTGGCTGTTATATTCATTGCTTTATCCTTAGTACCTAGTATAGTGCTCCTTGATGTTGTAAGCATTCAATAAAATTTTGCTAAATAGGTAAGTAAATGAATGAATGAATTCAAATGAACATTGGAAAAATTCTAACTTCATTGAGAGTTGACTTCTATTCTCACATTCAATATTTTTTTCACCAATTGTCTTATAATTGGTACAAACTGTAGGCGTCATGTATACTTGGGTCGCTCAGCTTTTTCTTTTTTTTTTTGCCTTTTTTGAAACCTGCTTTTCAGAACAGAAAGATCATTTCTACAAAATTGAGTATGATGTCTGATGATATATAGAGTCACCATTATCTAAAGGAATGAGGTTATAATGGTAGAAATTTAGCCATCTTCTAACAAAGAGAGTGGATCGATCATGAATCATGGCCCAAACGTAACCAGACATATTTTTTTGAATAAAGTTTTATTGGAACACAACCACACCCATGTGTTAACATATTATCTGTGACTATGAATTGCAAATGAGACCATATGTCCTGAAAAGCCTAAAATTTTACTATCATCTGTCTATTTACAGAAAAAAAATTGCTGACCCCTGATAGAAGTTAAGAAATTATTATTATTACTATTTTTAGATAACTCTCCAATAATTTCTGTGTTCATACCATTTAAATGGTCTTCTAACTTCCTGTAGAGAAGACTGTCTCTGAGTGATGCAAAAAAGATTAGCACTTGCTACTCAGCTTTTAGATGGTTGAATAAAGGTGACATCAACAGAGAGGGACAAACACTGGGAATTTGCACAATCTTCCACAAAGCTCAAAATCAGTAGGCATTGCAAGTCATATAATCAAACTGAGTGAAGAATATTGAATGTCAAATTTAAGATTTTCAGGTAGGCTGTACTGTAAACGGTTTTAGTAAATACCAAAAGGGGCTCCGTTGTGTGGAGTGGGATGAAATATGCATGCTTTCAAGAGGTTTGCCAAAATAACCTACACTCTTTTTTTCACTTAGAATATGTGAACTGTAATAAAGAACAACCAAGCTAGTATGATCTGGTCATAATATTGAATGACTTTTTATCATGATTATCGTGATTAGGAGGCCTTCCCAACCCTCCTGAACTTACAACATTTTTGTTGAATGAGGGGGTTGAGGAGAGGTGTCCATTACTGTCCTCAATTAAAAAATTATCTGGATGCTTTCAGTTTCTCAGACAAACCAAAGCCAGAATTACTTAAAGAAAAATCTAGTATTTTTTCTGTCTTTAAAAAAAAAGCCTGCCTTTGTTGCTTTTTATAACAAGAGAACCTCATGGATCCTTCTTATTAGGGTGGTCCA
This sequence comes from Trichechus manatus latirostris, assembly GCF_000243295.1. Taxonomy (NCBI): domain Eukaryota; kingdom Metazoa; phylum Chordata; class Mammalia; order Sirenia; family Trichechidae; genus Trichechus; species Trichechus manatus. The sequence goes on from NW_004443945.1 coordinate 31,917,821, forward strand.
TGCAACCTTGTAAACTCTTACAGGCTGGTCCTTTGTTGTTGCTTTGATTGTATTTTCCTCATTTTGTTAAAGCCAAAATTTTTCGTAAATCTGACCTATTTGCACATTATATAGTAGTATAAACTAAGAGGTTGTTTGCTCCTCAACTTGAGTTTCTTTAATCAGTCATCTTTGATACAAAAAGAAGTCTTCCAATTTGTAACTATGCAAACTTTGCATTTGTGGGCTTTAAACTTACTAACTTCTTTAAGGGAACATTAGAAAATAAAAATTACCACAACTTGTAAAAATTATTGTTAATTTTTTTTCCTGCAGTTGGGAGCCACAGTAGGATGGGCCAAACACTGGAGAAAGGATTAGAGCTCCTGAGCTACAAAATGTTGTATGTGGGCTATATGGCATGTGGTTGCTTTTCAGAGCATGCTGGATGAATTTTGGCATTCAAGTGTATAAAATGGTGGACCCAAACCAGTTGAAAAATAAACAAAAGCTCAGGTCCTAATGAATCATTATTTGATACTTAATGGAAAAAAAACCCTTCAAAAAGGAATTACTGTGGACTAAAAAAGATAAGAGAGAGAAGGAAAAGTGATAGCTGGGAAAGAAGAGAAAACGTTTGGCTTAACATGAAAAAGCAAAAAAACATGATGACCCACATGGTAGAGAAAAAGTTATTTTATACCCAGAGGGAAAAATAATATCCACTCAAAAACCAAACCTGTTGCTGTCGAGTCGATTCCGACACATAGAGACCCTATAGGATAGAGTAGAACTTCCCCATAGGGTTTCCAAGGAGTGCCTGGTGGATATGAACTGCTGACCTTTTGGTTAGCAGCCAGACATTTAACCACTGCACCACCAGGGCTGAGTATGAATTAATGGAACAGCAAAATTCAGGAAAGCAAAATATTGGATGGTTTTTAGCCCTTCTTTGCCAATTCAGGGATGAATGCTAGTGAGATAGTAAGGGTAAAGAAGAGACGAAATAGTGATATGGAAAAAAGCACATAATAGTCTAAGCCTACTGGGTAGTGTTAGAAAGTCTAAAATTCAACGTTTATCACCGTAGTCATAAATATATTAATATCAGATAAGCACAGTAATAGTCCAAATGTCTGAATGACCTATGAACCTATTTCTACTTTCCTTTTTTTTTTTTCCCCTATCTTCGTTTCCAGGTATTTGATCATATCTCTTGGCATATCTTATTATTTTTAAATTTAAATTCCAGACATTGCATGTGAAAAATTATTGAGCGTTTGGATGCACTCTATCATTTTCTTTGGAAAACAGTTAAATTAATGGGAAATCACCTTAATCCAGTCAGTGATTGAAATAAAGAAAGGCTGTGTTTTGTGTGTGTATGTTTTCTTCTTTTAGGGCCCCTCTATCTTGATTTGCTCTTATTCCTAGAGTGTGGCCCTTCATGTCTCAGCTGAAAATCTAGGTTTGAACTCCAATTTTTGTTTCTTTATCCATGTGGGACTACTGAATACCTGCTTAATTTTTTAGCCTCTTAAATGTTGACTTCTGCTATAATTCTAAGCATCTTGACCACAGATTAGGAACTAGCAGAATGCCTCATGGAAACAAATAGTCCAAAATATCAGATTCATTTTTCTACAGCTTACTTTCTCTTGGAACTTGTCTTTTAATGTGATGGCTGGCTTGGTAACACTAAACTCCAATTTTGTCTATCCAGCCCTGTGAGACTGAAGAAAGCATTGAGCTGTAGTTTTCTACTTGGTTGAAATGCCTGGAGGGGAAAAGTGGAGTCACCATAGTGTATTTCCTCCAAGGGTTGTGATCCCTTAGGTCTTGGCTGTTTTGTTTCTCTTTAAACAGCTTATTTGGTTGTTGTTTGTGTGTGTGTGTATGTGAACATGTTTTTTATCTAGTTTTCTTTGTCCTCTTTGGTGGAAACATTCATCTTATATAAGCTACTCTGGATATATAGCTGGAGCTATCTAAATTAAATAGTTTCAAGCCCACATCCTACTTGTCAAAAAATACATTCCTCATTTCTAGGGGTCCTCCCTGCTATGATAATTTTAGGGATCCTACGAGTTATTTAAACTGTCAGTTACTCTCACTTCAAAGCAAAAAGGAAATCCTGCTGAGAGTTCTGAGAATGATTGTTGCATCTATCATGTTCACAAAATTTCACTTGTGGTCCTGAGTTCATTGCTATCTTATAATACTGGGTTATCCAATACACAGCCCCAAATTGCTAATGTGGCAGTAATTTTCTGTATACAAAGGAAATGGGAGGAGGAAATCACTCCCCTCTCAATTTTGTCCTGAGCAAAGGGAGCTCTTTTCCACAACACTGATGATAGAGCAATCCCAGGAAGCTGATGTTGCTGCCACTATTGCACCAATTACCAATCCTCAGACTCAAAAGATGATCGATTCTTCTGTAATACCTATTACAGAATTCCTTTGTGGGAAAGCTGAATGAAATTCATCTACCTATGTTAATGTCTAATATTTAATTATTTATTGCATCAGGAGTCTCAGGTGGTGCAAACAGTTCACATACTCAGCTGCTAACCAGAACACTGGAAGTTCAAGTCCATCCAGAGATGCCTCAGAAGAAAGCCCTGGTGATCTACTTCCAAAAACTCATCCATCGTAAACTCTATAGGGCCTAATTCTACTTTGACACACATGGAATAGCCATGAGTTGGAATCTACTAGACAGTAACTAGTACTTATTGCATCAAGGAAAGTAAAAAGATTTTGTCCAGTGAAACTTTGACTTCCTTTATTAATGTCCGTTTATTTCTTCACTCATCCAACACATATTGGGTATAGAACCATGTCTCATGTACTGTGCTAGATGAATAAGACACATTCTCTTACTTAAAGGGACTCAACCTTTACTCAGGGAAGCATATATCTAAAAGGTTATAAACTGAGTTGTGAGATATGCCAACTATGTAAGAGTAAAGAGAGGAGGGAGTTTTTAACTCAGACTGGGGCAGAGGGTAAGCCTTCATAATTGCAGTTGTGCTTAGCTGACCAGCACAGGATAGTTTTTTTTAGAATGGAGTTAACATACCAAGCAAAAGGAGCAGCAAATAAAGAGCAAGGCACTAGGCCATGACATGGCCAAAAGTTGGTAAAGTGGAAAGAGAGGCATGAACCAAATCACGTCAACATATCATGATTAGGAATTCAGTCTTGATACTGTAGATAAATTAAGAGTTTTAAGTGAAAAATGATATGATCAGATGTAATATTAATGAGTCATGATATATGTTCTCCTATGAACATGTCCACAAACCTCAATTTTTGGCAGGTCTGTTGTCATTGCCCCTGACTCGTGGCAACCCTATGCACAACTGAATGAAATGCTGATCAGTTCCGCATCATCCCCGTGATTGGTTGCAGATCAGACCATTGTGATCAATAAGAGTTTTCACTGGCTGATTTTCAGAAGTAGATTGCCAGGCTTTTCTTCTTAATCTGTCTTAGTCTGCAAGCTCCACTGACACCTGTTCAACATCATAGCAACATGCGATCTTCCACTGACAGACGAGTGGTGGCTGTTCATGCGGCGCGTTGGCCAGAAATCAAACCTAGATCTCCTACATGGAAGGTGAGAATTCTACAACTGAACCACCACTGCCCCCATTGACAGGTCTAAGCCACTTAGATTATCTGTTCACATAAATGTAAGCACTGACATTATAGGGCTATGAAAATTTCATTTATATTTAATGGTTGAATATAAAAAATTAAATGGACATTTATGTCAAGTAAAAATATGTATACACATTTAAGTAAATACATGTGTGTGTGTGTATAATATCTCTAGATAGTCAATCATAGTTAGAAAAAAGATTTAAAGATTAGTATCTGTAAACCTCCACCACCTGTCTGTCAATTTCCTGTATTGTGGTGGCTTGTTGTTGCTATGACGCTGGAAGTGATGACTCTGGTATTTCAAATACCATGAGGGTAACCTATGGTGGACAGCTTTCAGCAGAGCTTCGACTAAGACAGACTAGGAAGAAAGGTTTGGTGATCTACTTTCAAAAATTAGCCAACGAAAACATTATGGATTACAACAGAACATTGTCTGACTCATTTGATTTGGACACGTCACCAGGAGGGATCATTCAACAGAGGAGGACATAATGTTTCATAGAGAGCCAATGATGGGGAGGAAGACCCTCTTTGAGATGGATTGGCCACAACAATGGACTCAAAAGTGCCAGCAATAGTGAGGATGATGTAGGATCAGACAACATTTCATTCTGTTGTACATAAGGTTGCCGTGAGTCAAAGTCAACTCAACTTTCAACCTACACTGTAGTAATATTCATTTATAATTAAATTTTGTTTTCCCAGTGACACTTACTATATAGGACATTGTTGTTGTTGCCATCAAGTCAGCTCTGACTCATGGTGACCTTATGTATAGCAGAATGAAACATTGCCCAATCCTGTGCCATCTTTGTGATTGTTGGTATTAACCACTTCGCCAGCAGGGATCCTTGTAGCTGTAATACAGATGCAAAATAACAGTGATTTAAATAAGAAAAAAGTTTCTTTTTTTTCCTTCATGTAAGTGTCCTAAGGACTCATAGTGAGTAGAACTTTTCCATAGAGTTTCCAAGAGACAGCTCGTGGATTTGAACTGCCAGCCTTTTGGTTAGCAGCCAAGCTCTTAACTTAACCACTGCACCACCAGGGCTCCAAGGAAATGACTAGTGTCTTTATATTATAGAAGATGTTAGAACTAATAATAATAACTAAAATAAATCACATAGATTACAAATTTTATTAAAAGCTGAGGTATATATAAAGTCATTATAACTAGTCATTTTTATCAAATTAATTTTAAAAAATTAGATTTCTAAGGGGGGAAAGAAGAGCAAAGATCACTTTTCAGTCATTTGAATTAACATCACAAGGCAACAAGCTGCATTTGGGGCAGCAACTTGCAATGGTAACAATCACATTTGGAGATTTTTAAAAAATAATGAGAGTTCGTGGCTACATGAATATGGTAATGTATTTTTAAAAAGTTTAAGAGAAACTAAGGCTTCTAAAACACCTAAATAGGCAGGAATATTGAACCAATTCTAAGAAAGTGAAATTTAATAGGGATAACCTCTGATTAAAACAATATAAAGGGACAGAATATGGATATAGTGTCTTAGCAGAAACATCAGTTTGATTTTCTTAAACTGATAGCAGATTTAGGAAGTATTAACAGTAAAATAGTCAAACGATAATTACATCTCACGATAAATTAATTGTAGTATATAGTAAATGTTGGTAGTTCAACAGTAGAATCCTCACCTTCCATATGGGAGACCTAGGTTTGATTCCTGGCCAATGTACCTCATGGCCAGTCCCCACACATTTGTCAGTGAGGTCTTGCATGCTGCAATGATGCTGAACAGGTTTCAGTGGAGTTTCCAGACTAAGATGGACTAAGAAGAAAGGCCTAGTGATCTACTTCCAAAAATCAGCCAGGGAAAACCCTGTGGATCCTAACAGTCCAATCCACAACCAATCATGGGGATGGTTCAGGACTGGGCAGTGATTCATTCCATTTTGCATGGGGCGACCATGAGCTGAGGGTTGACTCAATGGCAGCTAACAAAAGCTTAGAGAATATTTGAAGAAAGGTGGGAGAGGCGGCACCGTGGGCTATTCAGACCACATGTCTGAACACAGTAGCAATAAGGACATGTTTAAGTTGGAACATTTCCAAGACAGAGTAAATCAGAGAGTGAAAAGTCCTGACACTCTGCCCATTCAAAAACCAGCATTTTCTGTCTTATGGAGATAAACATATAGGAAATGTGACAGTTGTCTTTAAATATCTAAAAAAAGGTGCTATCAGGTTGAAAGACATTTAGACCTGACTTAGACAGTCTCAAGGGACAGTACTCAGACCAGAGAGGAAAGTTTTTGTTCAATATAAAGTCAATGTCTTTCTAGTAACTGGAGCTTTTGGAAGTAGAATAGGCTACATCTGTAGGAAGTAAACGATACACCACAAAACTGTGCCCATAAGAACTAAGAATTTATTTTCCATGAACATTTTTAGAGAAGACTCAGGTCCAATCCCCAGATGGCCTGTAAGCCTGCTTGACCAAGCCTTCCTATGTAACTATTAAGTAAGGCATGGATGGCACTCTCATATATGGCATGTTTATTCTCAGGTATTCTATTTCTCAGACTTTTGTGATGCTATATTCTTTTGGCAAGTATACTAGGAGGGGAATTCTGCACTTTGTACTTTAGTCAATAAAACTTGGAGTATATTTTGGCTATTATGGGTGGTAGTATACATAATAAAAAAAATATCTTACTGGTACCCTAATGATCCCTGGCGGTGCAGTGGTTAAGCGCTCTGGCTGATAACTCAAAGGTCTGTGGTTTGAAGCTACCAGCTGCTCCGAGGGAGAAAGATGTGGTACTCTGTTTCTGTAAAGATTTACAGCCTTGGAAACGCTATGGGGCAGTTCTACTCTGTCTTATAGGGTCACTATGAGTGCGATAACTCGATGGCAGTGGGTTTGGGTTATTAAAGCTGCACTCAATGCTAGCTGATACAGGTTACTCTAGGCAGAATAATGGTCTCATAATCACAGAAGGAAAAATATTGTATGAGACCTCCACTGTAAAAACTCATGAAAAAGTTTACACACAAAAAGTAACCATCTTTGTTCGTTACAAAGGATGGGAAGGATTGGGGAGTTGGGGAATACTAAACAGACAATAGATAAATGGTAACTTTGGTGAAGGGTAAGACAGTACACAATACTGGGGAAGCCAGCACATCTTGTACAAGGAAAGGTCAGGGAAACTCCATAGACACATCCAAACTCCCAAAGGGACTGAATTGCTGGGTGGAGGGCTATGGGGACCATGGTCTCAGTGAACATCTAGCTCAATAGGCATGACACAATTTATAAAGACAATGTTCTACACTCTACCTTGGTGAGTAGCATCTGGGGTCTTAAAAGCCTGTGAGCAGCCATCTAAGATACTGTACTGGTCTCACCCCTTCAGGAGCAAAGGAGAATGAAGAGAACAGGATACAAGGAAAAGATTAGTCCAAAGGACTAATGGACCACAGCTACCAAGACCTCCACCAGACTGAGTCCAGTACACCTAGATGGTGCCCGCCTACCACCACTGACTGCTCTGACCAGGATCACAACAGAGGGTCCTGGACAGAGCTGGAGAAGGATGTAGAACAAATTCCAACACACACAAAAAAAGACCAGATTTACTGGCCTGACAGAGACTGGAGAAACCCCGAGAGTATGGCCCCCAGACACCCTCTTAGCTCAGTGGTGAAGCGGCTGCTGAGGTTCACCATTCGGCCAGGGATTGGACAGCCCCATAAAACAAAATGGTACTAATGAAGCACAGCAGTCCAGGGACAAGGACTAGAAGGCAGGAGGGGACAGGAAAGCTGGTGATAGGCAACCCAAGGTTGAGAAAAGACAGTGTTGACATGTCATGGGGTTGTTAACCATTGTCATAGGGCTATATGTGTACTAACTGTTTGATGAGAAACTATTCTGTTCTGTAAAACTTCATCTAAAGTATATACATAAAAAAGAAGTATCTATGTGAGATCATATTGACAACAGCCTAGGGGGCAGTGAGTTGAAGATAAAGGTGATGGAATAATTTGGAAATGATAGAATAGCAGCACAACTGGAAGAATGTAATCCATGTCACTGAATTGTACATGTAGAAATTTTTAAAATGGTGTATCTCTGGCTATGTATATTTTCACCAAAAAAGAAAAAAGGTCCTCCAAGGTCGAAAAGGGTGCGTGTTGACATGTTGTGGGGTTTTTAACCAGTGTCATAAAACAATATGCATACTGACTATGTAATGAGAAACTATTTGTTCTGTAAACCATCACCTAAAGTACAATTAAAGAAAAAAGAGAGAGAGAGAAAAAAAAAAAAAAAACCAGGAAGTTAGCAAAGAATAATGGCCTCCTAAAGACGTCCATGTCATAATTCTCAGAACCTGTGACTGTGTTATCTCAAGCGGCAAATAGGAATTAAGGTTAAAGACACAATTAAGCTTGTTAATCAGTTGGCTTTGAGTTGGGGAGATTATCCTGATTTATTCAGGAGGGCCCAATTTGATCATGAGTCCTTAAAAGCTGAGAGACTTTCCCAGTTGTAGTCAGTCAATGGGAAATGTGACTATAGAAGAAAAGCACAGAGAGATGCAATGTTGCTGGCTTTGAAGACAGAGGAAGCGGCCCATGAGCCAAGGAATGCAGACAGCCTCAAAAAATTGGAAAATGCAAGGGAGTGGATTATACCTTAGAACATCCAGAAGGGAACCTAGTGCTGTTGACAGCTTTATTTTAGCCAGTGAGACCCATGTCAGACTTCTGGCCTCCAGAAGTATAGAATACTAAATTTGTGATTTTCTTAAGCCACTACATTTGTAAAATTTGTTATGACATCACTAGAAAACTAATGTACAATTTTACACAAAATAGCATAAAATCAAGCATGTTACCTGAGAGTATGATGATATGTAACCCCATAAACATGTCAAGAGGGTACCCCAGGAGTGAAAAAACCAAGTAGGCAAGCAAATTCCTTTGACTATCACCTTAAAAATGTCCTTAAAACCTCTCACCACCTCCCCCACATTTCACTCAAATACTTGGCTCCATGCGCCATCTTTGCTTCTTCCTGAGGGGCTGTGGAGCTCCACTCGAGTGTGGAACTGCTTCCCGGCCCATGCTGCCATACTGGTGGGATCCCGGGGCTTTTTGCTTGTTTGTTTACAATTGTTTGTTTATTTTCTTTTCTTGAGTTGGGAGCCGTTCTGGCCAGGAAGTGCTGTGCAGCTTGGGATATAACCCCTGAGTTTGTGTAAAAGTGCAGAGGGATCCTTGAGAGCATTTCTTTTTTCGTGTTTTTTTTTTCTTTTTTTTCTGTTTTTTTTTTGGGGGGTTTTCTTTTTCTTTTTTTAAATTTGTTTTGTTTTCTTTTCCCTCTTTTTCCTTTTTTGTCTTTCTTAATTATTCAGTTTCTCATCTCTCTATACTTTCCTTCTCTTCCTATCCCCTGAATACCTGGTGCTGAGTGACACTTCTATGCTTTCTAGCCAGGCTGTACTTCAACACCTGGGAACAACTTACCCAAATGTTATAGCCACACCAGTGGGATCCCTGGGAGCTTTTCTTTTTCTTTTTTCTTTCTAATTTTTATTTATTCATTCTTTTCTTTTTTTCTTCCTCTTTTTGTTTTTCTCCATTTCATAGTCTCTCATCTCTCCACTCCAATGGCAAGCACCCCAGCACACTTTTTTGTTTGTTTGTATGTTTTCAGATCCTGTTCCTCTCTCCTCTCTCCCATACCCATCTTAGCTCCACATATCACAATCTCCCCCCTCCATCCTGCCTACCTGCACTGTGCACTTAACATCACACCACCAAGCAGCACAGGCACGGCCCACTGGAACCTGCCATGCACTGATTACCAACCC
>NW_004443945.1:31928227-31933627 GCF_000243295.1 Trichechus manatus latirostris
TTCACCTAAATTACAATAAAAAAAGAAAAAAGTCTATAAAATGTTAATTATTTTTGAAAGTAAATTGATCTTAGCTGTTTCTGATATTTCTCTAAGCTCTCTGCTAAAAAACAGACAAAAAAAAACATTAATTCTGTTGGTACTTTATATGTAACCCACACTTTCTTTGGCCACCTTAAAGCCTATTACTGACACCTGACACATCCAACTAAAACTTATAATAAAATACACAAATCTTAAGAAGTAATGTAAGCCTTAGTATAGAATTTTATTTTATTTTATTTTATTGATGAGGCAGTGCAATGGTTGCTAACATACCCCAGTGCTGCTCTTGGCTCTCTTCTTCTTTCTCTTTGTTATACTGTTCAGGCTTATGCTACTAGCAGATGAGCCACCCCTCCCTACTCAGCTCCTGGGAAGGGAACTCTTGCCTTTCACTCTTAACTGATTGTTTCCTTCTCTCACTCACTGCATATTGACCTGAGAATGTTAGCACACACCTTAAATGTGAGACAATAATGATCTCAGCTGCTTCCTCTATTTTTGTAAGTTATTTGAAAAAAAAAAAAATAGTAATAATAACGTTGCTGATAGTATGCAAAGCCAATGATGCAGTTATTTAAAAGCAATCGAAAGTCTTTTTGTACCTCATTCATCACCCAAATTGTCAGCTGAGTTCTAATTGCAGAACCTTACTACTCTTGGCGATACACAAGTAAGAAAGAGCACAGCATGATTCTCAGAATTCATGTTAAGTTTACTGCTTGATATTGAAGAAAAGGCAACATTGACAAGGAATAAATATGATTTTACTTGCCAGAAAATGAATACATGTTAATTTTTTTAAATAAGACAATAACAGCATCTTTTAAACAGAGATTTTTTAAAAGGACTATTTAATTTCTACAACCAAGAAGGCTATTTTAATCTCTGCTACAGGAAAAAAGAAGTCATAAATACCATATTATCACAAATTAATTGATGATCTTTTACATATCTCAAAGAAAATGGGGGAAAGCTACAGCACCAGGTGCCATCTCTAATCCTGTAAATCTCTGAAGCCCATGCTTATTTATCAGAAAGCAATATTCCATTTGGGCAAATAATCATTTTGACTTTCAGTGAGATATAGGCCCTAAAAAGCCTTCTGATTTAAGAAAGCCTCTGAGATGAGAGAAGAAAAGACAGTACATGTATGCTTGGTTTAAGAGTTTCTATAAAAGCTGTTATTCTTCACATCATTGCACAAACACTATGCCTTTGGATTCAGTGTCTTCACAACCACAGCTCGGATCAATAGTTCAGCTTTAAATAAAATGTGAACATCTTTACAAGTGTGTGATTGGTTTGAGAAAACATGAAATGAACTAGCAGTGAGATGGACTACCGCTTTGGCCCAGTCATTACAGTAATTATTCAATAACTGCCCAATAAATTAATGGGCTACTAATCTTCCTAACGCAAAGCTGGCTCCAAGAATGTCAGTCTTTTTGAAGGTCTCTTAAGCCCAGCTGCCACATTCTAATCTAGCTAATTTTATTTCTAAAAATAAATTTCATACATATTTAATATAGTTTCATTATTAAAAAATGGAAAATATAAAAAGTCATAGAAGGAACATTTTAAAATTGTACCTGATGTTGAATTCATAAATCTAATTTGGGAAATGTGAGTACACAGAATACAGTATGCAATATTTATTTTTGTCATTTTAGGGTTTGCAACATCTTTATAGTAAGATGTTTTGGGCTTTTCTTGAAGATATTCGCAAATGGTCAAATGTTTTCTTTAACATGCTTACTCAGTATATCCTTATGGGTTGCTGCTAATAACTAGAAAATCATTTGCAAATACACGTAACACAAACTGAGTTCTTAACTTTTTTTAGTGACACCCAAGTTATCAGATGATAAATTAAATAAGGCAATTCTAACAAGATAATGCATGGTCAAAACGTAGCACAAAGTTTGGAAGATAGTAAACCTTAATAAATGTAAGTTTCTTTATTTAGATTCTGAATTATAATTGTGGCTTGATGTTAAGAAGGAACTTTTTCTGCTGCCTCAGAATTTCAGCCAGGAGCCCAGAGATTAGAACAAAGGGTGCAAAATGCCCTCTAATTTGAAAGTGAGATACCAGACTGCCAGTTCAAAACTTGCTAAGAGGTGACCCCCCAAAAAAGGATAGGTAAACATTTGTCTATGATTTGTCTCAGTGGATATAAGGGGAGATCAGAAGCTCAATAAGAGAAAGAATCTGAGGGCAGGTTTCTGTGGCGAGGCCTGTGCATTTCTCCTCTCTTGCCCACACCTCAAGCCAAGTGAAAAGGCTCTAAGTAATCCCTTCACAGAGCATGGCCATATCTATCCCTGAGAGCGAGATTATCCTTGAGCAAGGGGGATAGAATCTCAGAGAGTTTGACCTGGTCCCCTGGAGTTGGGGGCACAGGACTTGGAGCTGAGTCTTACTTAGAGAAGTCTGATGCCAAGAGGCTGCCAGTAGCTAGCCTGACAGCAGGAAAAACTGAGAGGGCTTTAATGGGAGCAAATTCTATTTCTGCAGGCTAGGGATACATGAGTATATCCAGAGGCCATATGGAACTCTAGAAGTTATCTGGTCTTGAATTGTTTTGAAAATGACCCTACCAAAAGGTCTTCCTGGCTGAGGAAAGATGACCCTGGCCAAAAGAGGCTGGAGTATACTGTCTGATGCAGAAGGAAAGGACAAGGATGGAGATAGGGCTGTAAGCTTCCAGATGGGGATGACATTATTGCTATAAGCAATAATTCTGAACAAGGTATACATCAAGGACGGGGTGGGGAAGATTTCTAAGGGGCCCACCACCCACAAGGAGAGAAAGAACCAGCCCTGGGGAATAGCCACACCATTCCATATTATAACATTCCAATCAAATCAGTCTAATGAGATCTTTTCTGTCTCGGGGTGGGGGGTAAATGGGTGGCAGGTGAAGGGTTGGGGAAGGGAAGTAATGTGGAGAAATAGCAAAGAAAGAAACCTGGTCTCTTCCTCCATTGCAGATTTCTGAGCCTTAACAGGCTGTATCTGGGCTACAAAGACCAAGGACTTAATACTTAAATATAAGTCTCTTTATTAAATTTGAATGTGGGTAACAACACTGCTTTCTATTTGTACCTGACAAATCTCAAGTCCCCCATTAAACTCACTGGATTACATTCATGATATTATAAGGAAAAGTAATAACTGTCATGCATTTTCCCCACTTTAAACAGGAATTTGTATCTTAGTGTGGATTCACTAGAAGAAGAGACTAAGACAAGGAATAGAGTGCACATAGTTTAGTTTTCACATAGTTCTAAAAGAACATGAGTACGGGGTTGGGGAAGTAAGACAAAGAAAAGAAGAAGTCAATAAAGTTTTCATTATCAAGCAAGTTTACACCGTTCATTATTAGCGCTTAACCCCATGAACTGCTGAAAGAACAAATCTGGGAGGCGGGGCCAAGATGGCAGAGTAGTCAGACACCTCCAGTGGACACTCTTACAACAAAGACCCCCCCAAAAAGTGAATCGATTACATATGGCAATCTGGGATCCCTGAACATCAAAGATAGCGTTGAGGAACCAGACTGAGTGGCAGGGGGAGGGATAGATGGTTTGGAAGCAGTGAGGAGTTGCCAGTCTTGACCTGTTGAGAGCCTGAACCCTTCAAGCCTGATCAGCTTGCGGATGAGTGGTAGGCAGGCAAGCAGTGGTCCTCAGGAGGCGCATTTTCCACACTGGGACAAACCCAGTGCCAGAGAGTCTACACAGCCATCCAGAATCAGTAAGAAGCAGCCCTGGAACAGCAAAAGATAAGTACTTGCGTATGGCTTACCACACAGATCAAAAACACCTCTCTTAGGGAAAAACCTCTCTCCCGTTTACCTCCACACTCCCTGCTCTGCACTGGCTCCCAGACCAGCTTCAGCAACTACTGAGTCCCCTGGACTGGAAGTAGGATCCATCACACGCCCAGAGCCATTCTCCCTGCCTTGGAGAGTGAACAAATTAACAAAGAGGGGGAAAGAAAACTGCCAACTCTCCTAAGCCAGGGACCCAGAGTAAGCACAACTTCTTTGTCTAGGCACAGGCATGAGGGATCTATGGACTTTGTGTGCCTTTCTCCTTGCACAGACTTGTGTGGGCCCATCTCAACAGTGTAGCCCCTCATTACCTCAGTACAACAGCGTATATACTGGAAGTCTAACTTCAACTGTTTTGGCTGTAAAGTGGCAGGTTCTTGACATTTGACACTGCTCTGCCCATTAAGCAGGGTCTTCACATACCCATATCAGGGGCCTGAGAACTGGTGGCTCCACCCATGCCACCCAGCCACGTGCAACAGGGTCCCAAGAATAAGTGGTGCCCCCCAGTCCTTACAGCCAACAGCATTAGGTGCTCATAGTTCAGCTGCAAAACCTACCCACCTACGCTCTCTACAGAACAGGGACATGCCTTCCTCCTGGACCCTCGGAGGAAGCCGTCAGCCCCCTGCCTTGCTCAGAGTGTGTCCCCCTGCTGCAGACAGAAGCCTGTGCCTACACCAATCACCCATGCCTGTTTAGGACTTTAAGTGAGAGCCTACACCACACACGTGGTGGCTATTCATCTGGCCACCTGAGTTGAACCCATACAGAAGGAATGGGCAAACTCTGGAACTTACATACCTAGGAACAGATCTAACCATGTGGTGACAGGACATTAGAGTTTCAAGGGTGTCAATAATCAAACCAGCTCATACGAGCAGCTTATTTGGGCATATCAAAACAAAACAAGAAGCTAGGACACAGTAAACAAACATAAAATAAATATAATAACTTATTGATGGCTCAAACACAACAGTCAATATCAAATCACATAACGAGGCAATCCATGATGGCTTCAGCAAGCTCCCAAAATAAAGAATCTAGAAATTTTCCAGAGGAGGAAAATTTCTTGGAATTACTGGAGGCAGAATACAAAAGATTAATATACAGAACTCTTCAAGAAATTAGGGAGGAAATTAATCAAAATACAGAATATGCAAGAGAGGACATTAAAAAGATTAGAGAAGAGCATAATTACAAATTTAACAGGGTGCAAGAATCCGTAGAGAGGCAACCATGGGAAAAAAATAGGCAAGTTCATGGAAAATACAGACAAAAAATTGGAAGAATTCAAGAAGATGATGCAGGAACAAAATGCCAAAACAAATTCACAACTAGAAATTATACAAACACAACAATTAGAAATCCAAAATATAAACAACAACATTTCAGAAATGGATGATGTCATAGAAGGGCTGAGAGCAGATTTGAAACCGTGGAAGACAGGACCAGTGGAACTGAAGACAAACACTTGGATACAACTCTGTTTAAGGGAAACTCAGAAAAAAGAACAA
>NW_004443945.1:31940508-31941972 GCF_000243295.1 Trichechus manatus latirostris
ATAAGCTCAGACTACTCAGCAGAAACCATGCAGGCAAGAAGGCACTGCAGTGACATATATAAAGCCTTGAAGGAAAAAAACTGCCAGCCAATAATTATATATCCAGCAAAACTGTCTCTCAAATATGATGGTGAAATTAGGGCATTTCCAGATAAACAGAAATCTAGGGAGTTTGCAAAACCCAAACCAAAACTGCAAGAAATACTAAAGGGAGTCCTCTGGTTAGAATATCAGTAATATCCGATAATAATGCAAGACTAGAACACAAGACAGAGCAACCAGATATCAAACCAGACAAGGAAGTTACAAAAGTAAATCCAAGCTAAAACAGTGAAAATAGGGAAACAGATGTCAATATGTAAAAGATGACAACATTAAAACAAAAAAGAGGGACTTAAATAAATATAGACACAGATTTTTCGTATGGAGAGGAAGTCAAGGCAGTATAAAGAAATAAGAGAGTGGTATAAACTTAGAAATATAGGGGTAAATATTAAGGTAACCACAAAGGAAACTAACAATCCTACAAGGCAAAATAAAAGACTAGAAAAATATAAAGACTCAGCAAACACAAAATCAACAACAATGAAAAAGATGAAAAGGAAATACATAAAGAAAAAAGACTCAGCATAGAAAATTAAGTGGAAAAAAGACACTGTGAATAACACACAAAATAAGACACCAAAATGACAGCACTAAACTCATACTTATCAATAATTATGCTGAATTTAAATGGACTAAACGCACCAATAAAGAGACAAAGAGTGGCAGATTGGATAATAAAAAACATGATCCATCTATATGCTGCCTACAAGAGACACACCTTAGACATAAAGACACAAACAAACTAAAACTCAAAGGATGGAAAAAAATACATCAAGAAAACAACACTCAAAAAAGAGCAGGAGTGGCAATATTAATCTTTGACAAAATAGACGTTCAAGTAAAATTCACCACAAAAGACAAGGAAGTACACTGTATAAGGATTAAAGTGTCAGTACACCAGGAGGACATAACTAAAATAAATATTTATGCACCCAACAACAGGGCTCAAAAATACATAAAACAGACTAACGGCACTGAAAAGAGAGATAGACAGCTCCAAAATAGTAGTAGGAGACTTCAACACACCACTTTCGGTGAAGGACAAAACATCCAGAATAAGCTCAACAAAGACACAGAAGATCTAAATGCCACAATCAACCCACTTGATCTCATAGACATATACTGAACACCCACCCAACAGCAGCCAAGCATACTTTCTTTTCCAAAGCACATGGAACATTCTCCAGAATAGACCACATATTAGGCCATAAAGCAAGCCTTAACAAAATCCAAAGCATCGAAATATTACAAAGCATCTTTTCTGACCATAAAGCCATAAATGTAGAAATTAACAACAGAAAAAGCAAGGGAAAAAAAATCAAACACATGGAAACTGAACCACACCTTGCTCAAAAAACT
>NW_004443945.1:31943251-31945316 GCF_000243295.1 Trichechus manatus latirostris
GATTTCAGCAAAGTTTCAGGATACAAGGTAAACAAAAATCAGTTGGAGTCCTTTACACCAACAAAGAGAACCTCTAAGAGGAAATCACCAAATCAATACCATTTACAATAGCCCCCAAGAAGATAAAATACTTAGGAATAAATCCAACCAGAGACGTAAAAGACCTATGTAACGAAAACTACAAGACACTACTGCAAGAAACCAAAAGAGACTGCATAAGTAGAAAAACTCATAACATGCTCATGGATAGGTAGACTCAACATTGTGAAAATGTCAATTCTACCCAAAGTGATCTACAGATACGATGCAATCCTGATCCAAATTCCACTGGTATTTTTTAATGAGATAGAGACAAATCACCAACTTTATATGGAAAGGGAAGAGGCCCCAAATAAGTAAAGCATTACTCAGGAAGAAGAACAAAGTGAGAGGCCTCACACTACCTGATTTTAGAACCTATTATACTGCCATGGTGGTCAAAACAGCCTGGTACTGGTACAACAACAGATACACAGATCAATGGGCAGACCAATACACAGCATTGAGAATTCATACATAAATTCATCCACCTATGAGAAGCTGATACTTGACAAAGGCCCAAAGTCCATTAATTGGGGAAAAGACAGTCTGTTTAACAAATTGTGCTGGCATAACTGGATACCCATCTGCAAAAAACTGAAACAAGACCCATACCTCACACCATGCACAAAAACTAACTCAAAATTGATCAAAGACTTAAATATAAAATCGAAAACGATAAAGATCATGGAAGAAAAAATAGGGACAACACTAGGAGCCCTAATACGTGGCCTAAACACAATACAAACCATAAGTAACAATGCACAAGCAGCAGAAGAGAGACTAGATAAATGGGAGCTCCTAAAAACCAAACACTTATGCTCTTCAAAAGATTTTACCAAAAGAGTAAAAAGACAACCTACAGACTGGAAAAAAATTTTTGGCTACAACAAATCCAGTCAGGGTCTAATCTCTAAAATCTACAGGATACTGCAAAACCTCAACAACAAAAAGACAAATAACCCAATTAAAAAATGGGCAAAGGATATGAACAGGCACTTCACCAGAGAAGATATTCAGGTAGCTAACAGACACATGAAGAAACGCTCATGATCATTAGCCATTAGAGAAATGCAGATCAAAACTACAATGAGATATTATCTCACCCTAACAAGGCTAGCATTAATCAAAAAAACACAAAATAATAAATGCTGAAGATGTTTTGGAGAGATTGGAACACTTATTCAGTGTTGGTGGGAATGTAAAATGGTACAACCACTTTGGAAATAGATTTGGCGCCTCTTAAAAAGCTAGAAATAGAAGTACCGTATGATCCAGCTATCCTGCTCCTTGGAATGTATCCTAGAGAAATAAGAGCTGTCACACGAATAGATATATGCACACTCATGTTCATTCCAGCACCGTTCACAGTAGCAAAAAGATGGAAACATTCTAGGTGCCCATACACCGACGAATGGATAAACAAATTGTGGTATATCCACACAATGGAATACTATGCAACGATAAAGAACAACGATGAAGCTGTGAAACATCTTATAACATGGAGGAATCTGGAGGTCATTATGCTGAGTGAATTTAGTCAGTCCCAGAAGAACAAATATTGCATAAGACCACTATTATAAGAACGCAAGAAAAGGTTTAAACACAGAAGAAAACATTCTTTGATAGTTACGAGGGTGGGGAGGGAAGGTGAGGGTTATTTACTAAATAGATAGTATATAAGAATTATCTTAGGTGAAGGGAAGGACAGCACACACTACAGGGGAAGTCAGCACAACTGGACTAAACCAAAGCTAAGAAGTTTCCTGAATACAGTCAAACACTTCAAGGGACAGAGTACCAGGGGTAGGGTTTGGGTGACCATGCTTTCAGGGGACATCTAGGTCAATTTGCATAACAAAGCTTATTAAGAAAATGTTCTGCATCCCACTTTGATGAGTGACATCTGGGGTCTTAAAAGCTAGCAAGCGGCCATCTAAGATGCATCAGTTGGTCCCAACCACCTGGAGTAAAGGAGAACGAAGAA
>NW_004443945.1:31945998-31978145 GCF_000243295.1 Trichechus manatus latirostris
CTCACAGGCTGTGCAGATCGACGAATCCCAGTTTCGGCAGATAAGCTGACAGCTCAAGTCCCAAGAACTGGAGATGAGATGACAGAAGGCAGCCGCAGGATCCAGAGAAAGCAAAAAGCCAGAACATCTGTTTATATTCAGATGAGGGCCACACCCCCAAGGAGACTCCCTTTCATCTGATTGGCTACTCACGGTATATTCAGTCATGGGAGTGACTACATTAAAACACGGAGAATCGTGGCCCAGCAAAGTTGACACACAATCTTAACCATCACAAGGAGTGTGCTGTCGCAGCATGGGGAGAGCAATTAGGGTCACATAACATTGTATGTAGATATTTTTGTATTGGAGACTAACTTGAAAGTTAAACTTCATTTAAACTACAACAATAAAAACAGAAAAAAAAAGAACAATTCTGTCTTGTAAGAAGTACAACCAGAATGCTCCTTTGAAGCAAAGATGGTGAGTGTCTCTCATATACTTTGGACATGTTATCAGGAGGAATCAGTCCCTGGAGAAGGACATCATGCTTGGTAAAATAGAGGGTCAGTGAAAAAGAGGAAGACCCTCACCAAGATGGATTGACACAGTGCCTGCAACAATGGACTCAAGCATAGTAAAGATTGTGAGGATGGCGCAGGATCGGGCAGTATTTTGTTCTGCTGTAGCCAGGGTTGCTGAGTCGGAAATGACTTGAAGACACCTAACAACAACAACAAACCCCATGGGAGATCTCTGGAGGGCAGTGTAGGACACTTGTTTCAGCTATTCCACCCAGGGTATAAGGGAGCTGGGTATTCCTCCATCATCTCCCTTAGTCTTTGGTAGAGAGCTGCACTTGGAGAACCATTCATTCTCTGGCATTTCCAGTCTGCAGTGTGGATGGCAAAATGGCTCTGCCAGCCAGGGAAAGCAGTCAGGGGAAAGAAAAAATGCATGTACTGGCAAAAGTCTGGCTAACATGCACTGAAATAGGGTCAGGAAATATGAATAAGACACTGATAGAATCAAGTAAGTACAATAGGCTTCAGTTATATCAATCGACATTTTCGTTAGGTACAAAAGAGTAGCATTCTGCAACTAACAGTCACATATTAAGACTGGGGAGGAAACATGAATGGCTTAACCATTTTCGTTGAAAAGTTTTAAGAATAGACTTAAGGTCTTTACCGGGGAAATTTATCTGTAATGTGTCTGAAGCAAAGAATGTTGAATAACTCCTTTAGGTTTCTACCAGAGCTATTAAATACAAAGCTATAAAAGGAGACATTTTTATTTGTAATAAAGATATGACTTTTTGGCTTTAAATTCACTTTCATTCGAAATTTTTAAAGGAAATAAAAAAGCCCTATGAATAAGAACAGAAATTTCTCTGATACTGAAAAATCAGTGGGAGTTAACGCAAGTATTTATTTCTAATTCTTGTATACATTATTAAAAATGAGTTAAGCCAATGTACCATTCAAAGTATTTATTATATGATGCTCAATGACATAAGTTTTAAACAATTATTTCTATAACTACTATCTTAAATAACCAGTTGGGAAATTGTCTATTCAAAAGATGAATACATTTAAAAAGTATATTAACATCCAGTTATTCATTAATTTCTTTTATGTTCTTGATAATGTGCTAGGCACAAGCAATACAGTGGGGAACAACATAGCAGACAGGGTTTCTGCTCTCTGGTGGTGTTGACAGACATAAACGGTAAGCAAATAAATTATCTAATTTTATGTCAGAATAAATAAGTACAAACTTTGAAAAGTGCTGTAAAAGAAAAACTGAGCGTACTTTGGAAGTTTAAGTAATACGATGAATTTTTATTTTTCTTATAACTTCCTCTCCTTTGGATCCTCCTACATACCAGGTTAAGATAGAATGGAACAAATACTCACAAACTCATGACTCACTGGATATGCCAATAGAATTGAACAGTGTGAAAAGTCACAAAGCTTTTCGAAACAATACTGGCAGGCAGCCAACTTTAAAGGCCTTTTTTTCCCTTCACTCTTCTTCAAATCCTTGTAAACCACTGTATGCAGCGTGAAGCGTGTTTAATGCTTAGCGATGTCTTCAACCCCAGAAAATTCAAACCAAATGAGGTAAAAAGCACAGGAGATTGAGATGAGGGATGTCTTGTAGTAAACAAAAGAAGACATGATGGTTCACGTACAGCAGATTATTCCACCAACTGAGAGGAGTAGTCATATGTGTACCTTGCTAAAGACTCAAAACTGAGACCTTAACCACCAATGAGAGAAGCTGACTAGAAATGGAAGCTGAGAGAGAAACTGAGTGGAAATGGAAGCTAGTGGAATTTCACAAAGGACCCACTCCCAAATTTCAAATTCATCTCATGAATTTTGTAATGGTTTAGATGTATGTTCTGACCTGAAAGAAAGTAAGTTTGAATCATTCGTCTGCACTCTTGTATGTTAAACAGATAACAGTGATACCTCAAGGGAGGAGGAACTACACTGCTACCTTCTCCTTTAATAAGGGTATAGTCTAAAAGATCAAAATATTATAAGGGCATAGACAGAGAATGTGTTTTGTCCTAAATAAGCTATGAAGGATGAACTATGTTAAAGGGATATTTATGTGTGTCTAGAAGGAATGCAATGTGTAGGAATGCCGAATGATCCAAGGTGAGGAAGTAGTATGGATAAAGTCCCTGGAGTAGTAGCAAAGACCAGAAAGATGGTCAGTGTTGCTGGAGAACAGGGAACAAAAGGGAAGTGTGGTGGCAGGTTAGACATAGGGTAGAACATGTAGGGTAGAGTGATTTTTATCTTTATCATAAAAATAATGGGAAACTAAAGCATGCCTACTAGTAAGATAATGACATGATCAGCTCTGCATATGAAGAAGCAAGAATAAAGCCTTGATTTAAAATCCAGGGTTAGACTAAGCATGAAACTTGAGGAGGGAGAGGGAAGGGATCATTAGTGGATGCAATTGTTGGAGATGAGGAAACAAAGCAAGAGGCAATGAAGAGGTCCTAATGATGACCATAACTCACTGCACTTAAAAAACGCATAAGTACACTATTTATATAATTTATTAAATGTCTATCTTCCATCAATTGCAATCGCATTAGTTTTCATGTTAGTTTAGAGGAAATCACTTTAACAAATAGATTAATTGACCAAATAATGGAACAATCAACTCTATCTACTCAGCTCTCTATCTATTCAACTACATCATTTTATGTTCGTACAAAAGAAAATTTGAAAATTAAGCGAGTGAAAGAAGTGTATTCAGAGTGACCAAGTAAGTGCCTACCAGAGCCTGGAGTGTAACTATTGAGTCATATAGTAGTTGCATGTTTAGTTTGTCTTTGTTTTGTTTTGTTTTGTTTTTGTTTAAGAAATAGATGAATTGCTTTCTAGAGTGAGTGCACAATATTGCATTCCCACAAGCAATGTGTGAGTGGTCCAATTTCTCTGCATCCTCAGCAGCGTTTGGTGTTGTCATTATTTTTTTATTTTAGCCATTAGTAAGTGTGTCCCATTGTCGTTTAGGTGATTGCAGTGATATGATATCTCATGGTGGTATTAATTTACATTTCCTTAATAACTAATAATGTTGAACATCTTTTCATGTGTTTGTCATTTGTGTATTTTTTTTTGGATGAAACATGTATTCATGTCTTTTCATTTTCTAATTGGATTATTTGTGTTTTAGCTATTTAGTTTTAAGAGTTCTATATTTATTCAGGACCCCTGGTGGCACAGTGGGTAAGAGCTTGGCTACTAACCAAAAGATCGGCAGTTCAAATCTATCAGTAGCTCCTTGGAAACCCTATGGGGTAGTTTTACTCTGTCCTGTAGGGCTGCTATGAGCTGGAATCAACCTGATTACAATGGGTTTATATATATTCTAGATACTATTTCTTTGTCAAATTGTGTTTTGCAAATATCTTCTCCCACTCTATAGCTCCACTTTTCATCTTCTTAACAGTGTCTTGAACAGAGCAAAATATTTTAATTTTCATGGAGTTCAATTTGTCAATTTTTCCTTTTACAGATCATGATTTTGGTGTCGAGTCTGAAAACTCTTTGCATACCTCTAGGTCCTAAAGATTTTCTTGTTATTTTTTTTCTAAAACTATACTTTTACAATTTATATTTAAGCTTGTGATTCATTTTGAAGTTAAATTTTGTATAAGGTATGAAACTTGTGTCAAGGTTCTTTTTTTTGCCTATGGATATCCAATTGCTCCAGCAATAAGAATGTTCATAGTAATTTAATCCCTAATAATCACAATAGAAATCAGCTCAGATATTCATCAACAGAATAACACATAAACTAACTGTGGTATATTCATACAATGGAATGCTTCTTGGCAATAAAATTATGGCCTACTGTTACAAGAAACAACATGAATGAATCTAAAAGATACTATGATAACTGAATCAATCCATACACAGAGGAGGTCATATTCTATAGTTCTATTTCTATAATACTCTAGAAGAAGCTAAATTAATCTATGCCAGAAGAGAATCACAATAGTAGTTGCTTCTGGGTGTGGGGACAGAGATTCATTGGGAAGAAGAAGAGGGAATTTTCAGAGGTGATATTAATGTTCTATTTCTTCAAAAGATTTGGTTTACACAGATGGATGCATTTATCAAAACTCAGAGAATATACATATGTGCATGACACTCTACTTTGATTTACACACAAATACTGAAGACAAATATAGTATATATTAATGATATAGTGCTTAAGTATTTAGGGGAGATTGTGTTATTTACAATTTACTTTGAAGTGCATTTTTTAAAAAAAGCAGATTACTAGACATATAGAGAAGTTAATAGTTTGATAGATATGTGATAATGCAAGTGGAATAGAATCTAGATGGTGGGTATATGGTATTCCCAATAAAGTTCTTTCAATTTTGCTAAATGTTTTAAATGTTTATCACAAAATATTTGAAGAAATTTCCATTTTGATAAACAAAGAAGTTAAAAATCTTCATATGGGTCAGTGCCTTAGTTATCTAGTGCTGCTATGCAGAAATACCACAAGTGAATGGCTTTAACAAACAAATTTATTCTCTCACAGTCTAGGAGGCTAGAAGTCTGAATTCAGGGCACTAGCTCCAGGGGAAGGCTGTCTCTCTCTGTTGGCATTGGGGGAAGGTCTTTGTCATCAATCTTCCCCTGGTCTGGGAGCTTCTCAGAGCAGGGACCCCAGGTCCAAAGGAAGTGCTCTGCTCCTGAAACTTCTTTCTTGGTAGTGTGAGGTCTCTCTCTCTTTGCTTGCTTCTCTCTCCTTTTATCTCTTATAAGATAAAAGGTGATGCAGGCCATACCCCAGGGAAATGATCAGGGATGTGACCTGAGTAAAGGTGTTTTATCCTACCCTAATTTTCCTTAACATAACCTAAACTTGCGTCATTAGTCATAGGCAGAGATTAGGATTTACAACACATAGGAAAATTACATCAGCTCACAAAATGGATGACAATCACATAATACTGGGAATAATTGCCTAGCCCAATTTACACATATTTTTTGGGAACACAATTCAATCCATGACAGTCCGTAAATGTATATATAGTCTTAAAGTAAATATAATTCTTTATTAAATTTTATACTTTTGTTAAAGGAAGCAAGTGACCCTACCTCTTTCTCAAGACTTCCAACCTCAGGATTACAATTCTTAGAGGCCCTTATAATCCTCTTTGCAGAAGAGACATAGTTTACTCATTCTTAGGCTGCTGTTGATTTGTATGTTATCATGGCTTGGATTCTTTGTGTGTAATATGATGCTCAGGGTATAGTATTTGCTCAATGAATTTTGCATTTGTATTTTCATAAAGTGTGAAATATAGTCTCAATATGGATTGGTTAGAAGCCTTGTGCATGTTACAACATAAGTGTTTTCTTACCAATTCAGTTAAAATGTCGAATCTTATGAATATCTTCATAAAATAATTAACTTTTGTGTTTCCACCACCAGAAGCAGTCACTATGATTCACTACACTTATAAAATAAGGTGCAATGACACATTCAGAAATTTTGCAACTTTATGCAGAGTCGTTAATCTTTCAGAGGGCAATGCTAAACAAAAAGAATAAATAAAACATTTTAATTCATCAATTTGTACATGTATTCAATGAGTATTTACTGAATACTAAGCACTACTTATCTGGGGCACCTTTACATATTGACTAAGATACATTTGATCTCATAATTATTAACTTGTGCCATTAGAATTAATATAGCATTCCAAATGTAATTTGATTTCTTATTTTTAACACAGATCTTAACTGTAAAAATACAAATCATTTTTCATTTGGATAATTAGTATGCTAATCCATGTACATTTATGTCCTTCCTCTTCTTCAAAATGTGTATTAGTCTTTTGTTTTGTAATGTCTCTAAGCAAAGGGCTCATCTAATTCTGCCAGGTGTCTATATACAGCATATTATCTATGCTCAATAAATATTAAATTACAAGTTATTATAATGTCTCTACATGATTCTGCCTATAATCTTGTGAGATCCATAAAGCATTAAATAACTTTGTTTATTAAAAGTAAATTAAAATATGGAGATGAGGTCAAATGGTGAAGTAGTCAGATGCTTCCTGTGGTCCCTCTTACAACAAAGACCTGGAAAAAACAGGTGAATCAATTATATATGACAATCTAGGAGCCCTGAACATCAACGACAAAGCTGAGGAGTCAGACTGAGAGGCAGCATGAGGGAGAGACGTTCAGAAGCAGCAAGGATTTGCCAGAACTGACCTGGCTGGCACTGGCACCCTGCAGGCTGGATTGGCTGGCATTCAAGGCTGAGGTAAGCAGTAGCACTCAGGACGCATTTTCCACATTGGGAGAAACTGAGCAGCGGAGAGCCTGTTCAAGCCTCCAGAACCAGGGAGAAGTGGCTCTCAATGGGCAAAAGATAAGTACAAGTGTCTAACCTACCATGCGGATCAAAAAAAACTCTTCCCCAATTTGGGTAGTACCACTCTCCCATTTATCTGTCCCCTTCCCAATCTGCTGCAGGTCCCAGTCTGGCTTCAGCAACTGCTGCATCCCCTGGGCCTGAAGTAGGACCTGTCACATGCCCTGAGCCATTCTTCTGGCTTTGGAGAGGGAACAAATTAACAAACAGGAAAAAATAATCTACCAGCTCCCCTAAACCAGGAACTCAGGGCAGGCACAGCCCTTTTGCCTAAGCACAGGAATAAGGGGTCCATGGACTTTGAATGCCTTTCACTCCTGCATAGACCTGTGTGGACCCATTTCAACAGCATAGGCCCTCATTAGCACAGTACAACAGGGTATACACTTGATATGTATTTTCAACTGCATCAGCTATAAGGGGGAGTGGTAGATTAGTGACACTTGACACCACCCTGCCCACTAAGCAGGTTCCTCACCCACCCACATCAGGGGCCTGAGAACTGGTGGCTCCATCCACTCCACCTAGCCATCCATGACAGGGGTACAAGTATGAGTGGTGCCTCCCAGTCATTACAGCCAACAGCACTGGGAGCCTATAGTCCAGCTGTAAAACCCACCAACCTATGCACTCTAGGGAACAGGGACATGTCTATCTACCCAGAAACTCAGGGGCAGCAGTCAGCCTCCTGCCTTGATCAGTGCATGACACCCTACCACAGCCAGATACCTGTGCCTACTCCAATCACCCCAGCTCATCTAGGACTGTAGGTGAGAGCCTGCACCACACACTTGGTGACTAACTACCTGGGCACCTGAGCTGAATCCACACAAAAAAAGAAAATGGATGCCTGGGCTCACATACCTACTAACAGTTCCAACTACCTGGTGACAGAATGTGAGAGCTTCAAAGATGCCAGTAATCAAACTAGCTCACACGACCAGCCTATTTGGGCATATCAAAACAAAACAAAGCAAAAAGCTAGGACACAGCAAGCAAACAAAATAAATAAATATAATACCTTATTGATGGCTTGGAGACAACAGTCAATATCAAATCACATAAAGAGGCAAACCATAATGGTTTCAGCAAGCAACCAAAACAAAGAACCAAGAAACCTTTGGGAGGAAGAGAACTTCTTGGAATTACTGGAGGTAGAATTCAAAAGATTACTATAAAGAGCTCTTCAAGATATCAGGAAGGAGATCATGCAAAACTCAGATAAAGCCAAGGAACACACAGATAAAGTAACAGAGGAACTTAAGAAGGTTATATAAGAGCATAATGACAAATTAAACAGGCTGCAAGAATCCATAGAGAGACAGCAAACTGAAATCCAAAAGATTAACAATAAATTTTCAGAATTAGAGAACTCAATAGAAAGTTATAGGAGCATAATTGAGGCAAGGGAAGCCAGAATTAGTGAGATTGAAGATAAAGCACTTGACACCAACTTATTTGAGGAAAAATCAGATAAAAGAATTTTAAAGTATTAAGAAAACCTAAGAATTATGTTGGACTGTATCAAGAGGAGTAACCTAAGAATGATTGGAGTACCAGAACAGGGGAGGATAACAGAAAATACAGAGAGAATTGTTGAAAATTTGTTTGCAGAAAACTTCCCTGATATCTTGAAAGATGAGAAGATGTCTATGCAAGAAGCTCATTGAACCCCACACAGGGCAGTTCCCAAAAGAAAGTCACCGAGACATATTATAATCAAACTTGCCAAAAAAAGATAAGGAGAGAATTTTAAAAGCAGCTATGGATAAATGAAAAGTCATCTACAAAGAAGAGTCAGTAAGTGTAAGCTCGGACTACTCAGCAGAAACCATGCAGGCAAGAAGGCAATGGGATGACATATATAAAGCCTTGAAGGAAAAATTGCCAGCCAAGAATTATATATCCAGAAAAACTGTCTCTCAAATATGATGGCAAAATTACAGCTTTTCCAGATAAACAGAAGTTTAGGGAATTTTCAAAACCCAAACTAAAATTGCAAGAAATACTAAAGGAAGTCTTCTGGTTAGAAAATCTTTAACATTGGATAACAACCTAAGACTAGAACACAAGACAGAGCAACCAGATATCAACCCAGACAAGGAAGTCACAAAAATAAATCAAAGATAAAACCCTGAATATAGGAAACAGAGATGTTAATGTATAAAAGATGACAACAATAAAGCAAAAAAGTGGGAGAAAATAATGTAGTCATAGACCTTTCATATGGAGAGGAAGTCAAGTTGATATTAACAAATAAAAGATTGGTTTAAAGTTGGAAAAATAGAGGTAAATATAAGGTAACCACAAAGGAAACTAACAATCATACCCATAATAATAAAAATCAAGAAAAACATAAAGATTCAGCAAACACAAAATCAACAGCAATGAAAAAGATGAAAAGAAAATATATAAAGAAAAACAACCCAGCACAGTAAATTAAGTGGAAAAGAGAAACCGTCAACAACACACAAAAAAAGACATGAATATGACAGCACTAAACTCATACCTATCAATAATTACACCAAATGTAAATTGACTACATGCATCAATAAAGAGACAAAGAGTGGCAGAATGAATAAAAAAACCTGGTCCGTCTATATGCTGCCTACAAGAGACACACCTTAGGCTTAAAGACACAAACTAAAACTCAAAGGATGGAAAATATATATCAAGCAAATAACACTCAAAAAAGAGCAGGAGTGACAACATTAATGCCTGGCAAAATAGACTTTAAAGCAAAATCTGACACAAAGGATAAGGAAGGACACTATATAATGATGAAAGTGTCAGTAAACCAGGAGGACATAACCATAACAAATATTTACGCACCCAATGATAGGGCTCCAAAATACATAAAACAAACTCTAACAGCACTGAAAAGAGAGATAGATAGCTCCACAATAGCGGTAGGAGACTTCAACACACCACTTTCGGTGAAGGACAGAACTTCCAGAAAGAAGCTCACTAAAGACACAGAAGATCTAAATGCCGCAATCAACCAACTCGATCTCATAGACATATACAGAACACTCCACCCAACAGTAGCCAAGTATATTTTCTTTTCAAAGGCACGTGGAACATTCTCCAGAATAGACCACATATTAGGCCACAAAGCAAGACTTAACAGAATCCAAAGCATCAAAATATTACAAAGCATCTTTTCTGAACATAAAGCCATAAAAGTAGAAATCAATAACAGAAGAAAGCAAGGAAAAAAAAATACATGGAAATTGAACAACACCTTGCTCAAAAACTACTGGGTTTTAGAAGAAATGAAGGATGGAATAAAGAAATTAACAGAATCCAATGAGAATGAAAACACATCCTACCAGAACCTCTGGGACACACCAAAAGCAGCACTCAGAGTTCAATTTATAGCAATAAATGCACACATCCAAAAAGAAAAAAGGGTCAGAATCAAAACATTAACCGTACAACTCGAACAAATAGAAAGAGAGCAGCAAAAGAAGCGCTCAGGCACCAGAAGAAAGGAAAAAATAAGAATTAGAGTAGAATTATAAGAAATAGGAAATAGAAAAACAATTGAGTTAACAAGACCAAAAGCTGGTTTTTTGAAAAGATCAACAAAATTGATAAACCGTTGGCCAAACTGACAAAAGAAAAACAGGAGAGGAAGCAGATAACCCGTATAAGAAATGAGATGGGCGATATCACAACAGACCCAACTGAAATTAAAAGAATCATAACAGAATACATGAAAAATTGTACTCCAACAAATTTGAAAACCTAGAGGAAATGGACAAATTTCAGAAACATACTATCTACCTAACTAACAGACACAGAGTTAGAACAACTAAATAAACCTATAACAAAAGAAGAGATTGAAGAGGTAATATAAAAACTCCCAACAACAGAAAAAAAAAAAAAAAAAAAAATCTCTGGCCCTGACGGCTTCACTGGAGAATTCTATCAAACTTTCAGAGAAGAGTTAACAAGACTACTACTAAAGGTATTTTAGGGCATAGAAAATTTTGAAATACCCCCAAACTCATTCTATGAAGCCAGCATAACCCTGATAGCAAAACCACATAAAGACACTACAAAAAAATAAAAATCACAAACCAATATCCTTCATGAACACAGATGCAAAAATCCTCAACAAAATTCTAGCCAACAGATTTCAGCAACATATAGAAAAGAATAATCCACCATGACCAAGTGGGACTCATATAAGGTATGCAAGGATGGTTCAACATTAGAAAAATAATCAATCTGATCCATCACATAAATAAAACAAAAGATAAGAACCACATGGTCTTATCAATTGATGCAGAAAAGGCATTTGACAAAGTCCAACACCCATTTATGATAAAAACTCTCAGCAAAATAGGAATAGAAGGGAAATTCCTCCATATAATAAAGGTCATTTATACAAAGCCAACAACCAACATCACCCTAAATGGAGAGAGTCTGAAAGCATTCCCCTTGAGAACCAGAACCAGACAAGGATACCCTTTATCACCACTCTTATTGAACATTGTGCTAGAGGTCCTGGTCAGACAATTAGGCTACAAAAAGAAATAAAAGGCATCTGAATTGGCAAGGAAGAAGTAAAAGTATCCCTATTTGTAGGTGATATGATCTTACACAGAAAACCCCAAAGAATCCCCAAGAAAACTACTGGAACTAATAGAAGATTTCAGCAAAGTTTCAGGATAAGAGATAAACTTACAAAAATCAGCTGGACTCCCTTACACCAACAAACAGAACCTCGAAGAGGAAATTACCAAATCAATACCATTTACAGTAGCCCCCAAGAAGATAGAATACTTAGCAATAAACCTAACCAGAGATGTAAAAGGCCTACACGATGCAAACTACAAGACACTACTGCAGGAAACCAAAAGAGACCACATAAGTGGAAAAACATACCTTGCTCATGGATAGGTAGACTCAACATTGTGAAAATGTCAGTTCCACCCAAAGTGATCTACAGATACAATGAAACCCCGATCCAAATTCCACTGGCATTTTTTAATGAGATGGAGAAACAAATCACCAACTTCATATGGAAAGGGAAGAGGCCCCGAATAAGTAAAGCATTACTCAAGAAGAAGAATAAAGTGGGAGACCTCACACTACCTGATTTTAGAACCTATTGTACCACCACAGTAGTCAGAACAGCCTGGTACTGGTACTACAGATACACAGACCAATGGAACAGAATTTAAGATCCAGACTGTGAGCAGCTGATATTTGACAAAGGCCCAAAATCCATTAAATGGGGAGAAAATAACCACTTTAACAAATGGTGATGGCATAAGTAGATATCCATCTGCAAAAAAATGAAACAAGACCCATATCTCACACTGTGCACAAAAGCTAACTCAAAATGGAACAAAGACGTAAATATAAAATCTAAAACAATAAAGATCATGGAAGAAACATTATGGACAATGCTAGGAGCCCTAATACATGGCATAAACAGCATACAAACCATTAGTAACAATGCACAACACCAGAAGAGAAACTAGATAACTGGGAGCTCCTAAAAATCAAACACTTATGCTCATCAAAAGACTTCACCAAAAGAGTGAAAAGACAACCTATAGACTGGGAAAAAATATAGGCTAAGATATCAGATCAGGGTCTAACCTCTAAAATCTATAAGATACTGCAAAACTTCAACAAAAAGATAAATAATCCAATTAAAAAATGGGCAAAATATATGAACAGACATTTCACTAAAGAAGACATTAGGGAGGCTAACAGATATATGAGGAAATGCTCATGATCATTAGCCATTAGAGAAATGCAAATCAAAACTACAATGAGATACCATCTCATTTCAACAAGGCTAGCATTAACCCAAAAAAACACACAATAATAAACACTGGAAAGGTTGAAGAGAGACTGGAACACTTATACACTGCTAGTGGGAATGTAAAATGGTAAACCTCTTTGGAAATTGATTTGGTCCTTCCTTAAAAAGCTAGAAATAGAAGTATCATTCGATCCAGCAATCCCACTCCTTGGAATATATCCTAGAAAAATAAGAGCCATCACACAAATAGATATATGCACACCCATGTTCATTGCAGCACTGTTCACAGTAGCAAAAAGATGGAAACAACCTAGGTGCTCATCAGTGGATGAATGGATAAACAAATTATGGTATATTCACACAATGGAATAATATGCAACAATAGAGAACAAAGATGAATCTGCAAAACATCTCATAACATTGATGCATTATTCTGAGTTAAATTAGTCAGTCAAAAAAGGACAAATATTGTATGAGGCCACTATTATAAGAACTCAAGAAAAGGTTTAAACACAGAAGAAAACATTCTTTGATGGTTACGAGGGTGGGGAGGGAGAGAGAGTGTAACTCACTAACTAGTTATTAGACAAGAATTATCTTAGGTGAAGGGAAGGACAACACACAATACAGGGGAAGTCATTACCACTGGTGGAAACCAAAAGCTACGAAGTTTTCTGAATACAACCAAACAATTTGAGGGACAAAGTAGCAGGGATGGAGGTCTGGGGACCACGGTTTTTGGGGTCATCTAGGTCAATTGGCATAACAAAGCTTATTAAGAAAATGTTCTGCATCCCACTTTAGTGAGTGGCATCTGGGGTCTTAAAAGCTTGAAAGTGGCCATTTAAGATGCATCAATTTGTTCCAAGCCACCAGGAGCAAAGGAGAATGAAGAACACCAAAGACACATGGAAAATATTAGCCAAAGAGACAAAAAGAGCTCCATAAACCAGAGATTCCACCAGCCTGAGACAGAAGAACTAGATGGTGCCCACCTACCACCAATGACCACCCTGACAGGGAACACAGCAGAGAGTCTCTTGCAGAACAGGAGAAAAGTGGGGTGCAGAACTCAAATTCTAGTAAAAGACCAGACTTAATGATCTGACTGTGCAGAATTCAAATTCTAATAAAAAGACTAGATTAATGGTCTGACTGAGACTGGAGGGACCCCAGAAGAAATGGTCCCTGCACTCTCTGTTAACCCAGAACTAAAATCATTCCCAAAGCCAACTCTTCAGACAAAGATTAGACTGGAATATAAGACATAAAATGATATTCGTGAAGAGTGTGCTTCTTAGTTCAAGCAGATACACCAGACTAAACGGGCAGCTCCTGTCTGGAGGGGAGATGGGAAGGCAGAAACGGATAGGAGCTGGTTGAAGGGTCATGGGATATCCAGGGTGGAAAGGGAGAGTGTGCTGTCACATTACAGGGATAGCAACTAGGGTCACATAACACTGTGTGTGTAAATTTTTGTACGAGAAACTAACTTGAGCTGTAAACTTTCACCTAAAGCACAATAAATAAATAAATGAAAATATGACTACTTTTTTTGAAACAAAAAATTCTTTAGAGGTTTTATTTATACTGTGTGTTAATTGTTATTGCAAGCCGAATGTTGTCAGAACTATGGTTAGTGTAGAGACAAAAATATCTCTCCCTCCACATCTTAATTATTAGCAGACCTGTTGTTGTTGTTAGGTGTCTTTGAGTCAATTCCAACTCATAGTGACCCTATGTACAACAGAATAAAACACTGTCTTGTCCAGCTCCGTCCTTACAATCTTGCTGTGTTTTAAGCCCATTGTTGCAGCCACTGTTTCAATCCATCTTGTTGAGGGTCTTCCTCTTTTTTACTGAATCTCGACTTTATCAATCATGATACCAGGGACTGGTCCCTCCTGCTAACATGTGCAAAATATGTGAGATGAAATCTTGCCATCCTCATTTCTAAAGAGCATTCTGGCTGTATTTCTTCCAAGACAGATTTGTTCATTTTTTTGGCAGTCCACCATTGCCATGGATTGAACTGTGCCCCTAAAAAATACGTGTCAACTTAGCTAGGCCATGATTCCCAGTATTGTCTGATTGTCCACCATTTTGTCATCTAATATGATTTTCCTATATGTTGCAAATCCTACCTCTGTGATATTAATGAGGCAGGACTAGAGGCAGTTAATGAGGCAGGACTCAATATACAGGATTAGGTTGTATCTTAAGCCAATCTTTTTTGAGATATAAAAGAAAGAAGCAAGCAGAGAGACATGGGCACCTCATACCACCAAGAAACAAGAGCAAGAGAATAGCATGTCCTTTTGACCCCGGGTCCCTGTGCTGAGAAGCTCCTTGACCAGGGGAAGATGGATGACAAGGACCTTTCCCCAGAGCTAAGAGAGAGAGAAAGCCTTCCCCTGTAGCTGGCATCCTATATTTGGACTTCTAATCTCGTAGACTGTGAGAGAATAAATTTATTTGTTAAAGCTTGTGGTATTTCTATTATAGCAGCACTAGATAACTAAGACAACAGTATATTCAATATTCTTTGCCAACCCCATAATTCAAAGGCATCAATTTTTCTTCAGTCTTCCTTATTCATTGTCCAGCTTTCACATGCACATGAAGCAATTGCAAATACCATAGCTTGTGTCAGGCGCACCTTAGTCCTCAAGGTGACATCTTCGCTTCTGAACACTTTAAAGAAGTCTTTTGCAACAGATTTGCCCAATGCAGTAAATTGTTTGATTTCTTGACCGCCGTTTCCATGGGCTTTGATTGTGGATCCAAGCAAAATGAAATCCTTGACAGCTTCAGTCTTTTCTCTATTTATCATGAGGTTGTTTATTGGTCCAGTTGTGAGAATTTTTATTTTGTTTATACTGAGGTATAATCCATACTGAAGGCTGTAGTCTTTGATCTTCATCAGTAAGTGCTTCAGCAAGCAAGGTTGTGTCATTGCACATTGCAGGTTGTTAATCAGTCTTCCTCCAATCCTGATGCCATGTTGTTGTTCTTCATATAGTCCAGCCTCTTGGATTATTTGCTCAGCATACAGATTGAATAAGTATGGTGAAAGGATGTGACCCTGACTCACACCTTTCCTGAATTTAAATCACACAGTATCCCCTTGTTCAGCAGGCCTACTACAATTTAAAAGGCAATTTATGTTTATGTGCGGTTATTCTAACAGAGTCATACTATGTAATGTGTACATAATGATCTCTTATGCTTGCTCTCTCTCACCATCTCTCTTTTACACACACACGTACATGCACAAACACAGATACATAGGGTTGAGTGGGCTCATGGCTTAATTAATCTATAGATACATAGCTAATAATTTCATACTATAGTAGCATATAATAATTGAAACTTGTTTCAGAAATAGTTCTTGAAGTTTGATTTGACGTATTTTACTCAGGTCCTGCCCAATAATGCCTAACTACCACAGCACCACAGGCTTCAGAGAGACAGTATAAGAAATTCAAAATTCATAAATTTAAAAGAAAGTGAATCTATCTTTTCAACCTAAAGATCCACAGGCCTTACTAGCCTTTGGAATAAATGGGGGCTTCTTAGTATCTGTGCTCAAATATTGATGGTTAATCCCCTACTTGTTAACACAGTACCTTCATTTCTCCTGCAATCTCCCTCTGTTCCCCATTAAAGTTATTCTTTAGGGCTGTCTCACATGTACTCAACAGTAGAGTCTTGTGGTTATTATTTTTTAAAACATTAGAAATATTTTTATCTTGAAATCTTACTTAGAATTACAAATTTGTATGACATTAAAAAATGGATTCCTTGAGAAGTTTAAATCTTTGTTTAGCATAATTATACATGAAACCTGTTTAAAAAAAAAAGAGAGAGAGCTTCCAGTAGCCTCAGGCCTCTACAAGGTAACTAAAAAGCACTCTGGTGGCATAGTAGAAAATGTAAAGTTCAAGAACTAATTCCTGAAGATATGTAGGGCACAGCTGCTAAGAGTTCTCAGTGAATTTCAAGGCAGCCATCATACTCTTTCCCTATTGGTAGGGTTAATTTAATTAATCCATTAATTTATTCCTGCAGTAAACATTTATTGAGCATGTACTATGCTCCCTACTTTGTACTAGCATTTTTTGCTTTTACTATGACCAGCAGCACCACAGTAGTCCTTCCTTTTTTTCTAAATTTTTCAAAATTTTGGTGCCAACAAAAACTTTCGTATGCCTTACAAAGCAGATAAGTTCCATATTTTTATTCAAAGAATGAGACATGAACATTAGTTAGAATTATTGGAGTTGATGCAAAACATTGAGTGTCGGAACATGTCTTTCAAACATGATAAGATATTAGAAAATTAATACCAATTTCTGAATTTTTTTTAATTATTCAATTTCTAAACTCAAAACATATGTATCATAATAGGATGTCTGACGCATGAACTATTATTTATTCTGGTTGATCTGAAGATAGATTTCCTGACAGAACTACAAGTACATTACGTACTTAGCCAGTTGGGATTTATTTGTATAAGCAAAACTTTTGTTGATTTAATTTTAGTTGGTTCCACATGTATCAATACACCCCTAACACCAGCCTGTTATTATTTTTCCTTATTTATACCTGTAGGACATGATTCCTGGGGCCCATTTATAAACATAATCTGCCTTTACTTTTTTATATTTTCCTTCAAAAATGTGTGTCTAGAATATATGATATAGGTGGAGATACATCTGAAGTAAAGAGGCAATGTCCAGGAAAGTCTTCAAATTCCTAGAACTCCAATGAAAACATTTTGAAAACTCCTTTCTAAGGGTAACATACTGCATTGTTTTACCTCCCACCACTTCAAAGAGTAAACGGGTACTTTATTTTTCTTTTTCTGGACCCATCTCTTCAAGTATTGCTACTTTCCCCCTCTTTCTATTTGCCTGAAATTGGGTGAATAATAACTTATTTACCAGATCTGTACCTTTAAACAGTTAAAGCTGTTTATGAGCTCTCTTTCCAGCCTACATCTTTCCATACTGAATAATGAGTATACTAATACATACTGAGTTTTTAGTTTCTCCTCAATATGAAAATTTCTCTATCCTAGGATAATTATCCTATTATTCTCCGGACCATTTCTGGTTCCACTCTACCTTTTTTGAGGTTTGTCATTAACACATAATGCAGGAGTGTATGCAATTAGATTGTGCCAATTAACAAACTTTGTAAGTTTATCTTGGTAGAAAAAAAAGAAAAATAATACAATCCTTTAAGCACTAATGCGAGTTCTGGTGTTAACCTGATGTCCCTTTTCTATCCATGCTATGTTCTTAACATCCTCATAGGAGGACCTAGAGGAGTTGGGCATATTGGGGGCTGGGAAGTCCAAAATCCTTCTGCAGGCTTGTGT
Organism: Trichechus manatus latirostris; assembly: GCF_000243295.1. NCBI lineage: Eukaryota > Metazoa > Chordata > Mammalia > Sirenia > Trichechidae > Trichechus > Trichechus manatus. The sequence goes on from NW_004443945.1 coordinate 31,964,100, forward strand.
CCCAAAATCCATAGGTCAGGCCATGGGAAGAGTGAAGAGTAAGAGTGTTCTAGCAAAATATCTATAGTCTGGAGGCAGAACACACCCTAGGGAAACTCGCTTTTTCTCTTAAGACGTTTAACTGATTGATTCAGACCCACCCACGTTATGGAAGATAATCTGCTTTACTTGAGGCCAGCTGATTTAATCACATGTAACTACTCCATAACACCAACTAGATTAGTGTTTTGCCAAACAGCTGGTCACAATAGTCTAGCCAAGTTAACAAATAAAATTAACCATCAGTCATTTTATTTTTATTTTGCATGTTATCCCTTAAAACAAATCCCCAAATTTTATAACTTTTAAGCCCCACAAATCTGTGTCTGTCCCCTGAGAGCATGGCCCCCAGACACGCTTTTATCTCAGTAATGAAGTCATTCCAGAGATTCACCATTCAGCCAAAGATTAGACAGCCCCGTAAAACAAAACAAGACTAACGGGGCACAACAGTCCAGGGACAAGGACTAGAAGGAAGGAGGGGATACGAAAGCTGGTAATAAGGTTGAGAAGGGACAGTGTTGACATGTTGTTGGGCTGTTAACATTGTCATAAAACAATATGTGTACTAACTGTTTAATGAGAAACTATTTGTTCTGAAAACCTTCATCTAAAGTACAAAAAAAAAATTTTTAAAAAATCTAGGTCTGTCTCTCTATAAACTAGGTATTCAATAAACATTATTCTTATTTACTATCAGAAAACTCATCTGAAATAACATATAAAATTTTCTCCCTTTTTTCCTTCCTTCTTCTTTTTCTCCTTTCTATATATACTTTAAATAATTAATTTTACAGCCCTTACAAGCTAACTTCCATCAGGGGTCTTGCAACTCATTCTTTCTCCTTCCTCTCAGAGAACAAACATAGGACGTGAGGATGAAAAACAGGCAGTTTTGGTGGTCAGTAAGACACCAAAAATGTTCAATTTCAAATTTGACAGATCCAAGCATTTCTTTTCCCCGATCAAGGTTCCTTGGCTTTCTACTTGATAGGTAAGGAGAATGAACTGATACATATGCTGGTCTGAATTCATATCCTGTCTTATGGAAACTTGTCTCTCCAAGAATTTTCAACACCACTCCCTTCCCTCACACTTGAGAGAAGAACTTCATTTCTCATGCCTATATGCTCTGCTCATAGGGTCGCTATGAGTCGGAATCAACTCGATGGCAACAGGTTTGGTTTTTTTGGTTTACATGCTCAGCATTACATGAGAATTCAGGTATTTATATTAAGCTGCCAGTTGATGTGAACAAGGAAATAAATAAAGTGAGTGCTTATGAGAAGAGAGAGTGTCATTGGCCCAGTGCAGAAGGCGTAGAGATGAGGTCCCAGAGAAGAATCTGAAGGAAAGAAGCAGATCCTGCATTAACAAAGACTTGTTATAGAGAACAATTTACAATAAGAGCATAGAGAACTTCTAGGGCCTGACTTAAGATAGGTTTACTAAGAGGGGCCTCTCTAGATTTTCAAATTGTGGCAGCACATTCAAAGGAATTAGAAGACTGAAAATAAAAGTAAGCAAGCAATAGTTATGGTATAATTGTGAATTACTTTTTAAAAAAGGTCTACAAAATTATTAATTATTACAGGATCATATGGTTGCACTTTATCACAGACCTATATATACTCAAAAGGCAAAATTCTCACATAGTCCAGCAAATACACAATTTTTCTCTGACGTAAGGGTTAGAATCATAATCTCACCACTTACTAGCTGTGTAATGTTATACAAGCAACTTCAAACTATCTAGTCTCCAATTTCCTCATCTGCAAAATGGTAATAATAATATTGTTTATATCATTGAATTATTTGCTAGTATTAAATGGGATAATGAAAATGCTTAGTCCAGTGTCTGGCACCACAGAGTAAATGAATAATATGTGTTAGTTACTATACATACATATCTACGTATATATGTATAATAACTAACACATATTATTCATTTATATATATACATACAAACATATACCTTATTGCAAATTTTTATCTTGCTCTCTATTGGATAGCATACCTCATTAAAGAAATGCCCCAGGTGACAGATATTTCTATAACTAAATAAAACATACTCACTAATGAAAATTTAGTAGCACACTCCTGAGGAGTTCTGGCACAGAGGTTTAAAAGCCCATGCAAATTCAGGGCTTCAGCTAAAAAAAAAAAGAAAATCGTAAGATCGATGCTCAAATGACTATGCAAACACATTTTATTTTTATATCAATGATCTTATATGCCACATCTTTTACTGCTTAGGCCCAGCTGCAAGCATAGTGATGTGTTTTAGCCTCTATCTGCTTTAATTTCAGAGTACCTAGAAAATTTTCTGCTACTCCCCCTGCATGAAGAAAATCAAAGCCGCTTGTCACTGATGTATTCATAATTATTTTGATGAAAGGTTGATTTTAGAGCAAATTGTTCACTTTCAGAGACACCTGCTATATTAATATGGTGGCATTGTCCATTCCCTTCCCCACCCCCAGCTAAGGATCTAGCTCAGCATCTAAAAAACCAGCACCAGTGAAAATATTTTCAAAACTTTCTCTGTATAAACATGTCACAAGCCAAAGTTTAACTTATTCCTGAAAACTTTCACTGTTATAGATGAAAAGGTAGGCCATAATGTTGATTTTAATGTTTGAGTCAGTGGTTCTATGAAAGACCAATCATAGCATTGACCCAGCAAATTTCTAGGATGGAATGTTTATGCTTATTTTAAAACAGCCATGGATTAAACAAATCTCTCTCTTCTCTGGAAATAGAGGTTTCCTTGAAGAAAATAAAAAAGAACTTTTGCCTCAAAAGAATACCCAAGTAGGATGGCTCGAATAAGACTCAAAGGCAACAGATTTGTTTTTTTTGTGTGTTTTTTTTTAATTTTAATATAATAGACATGAGCATCTAATTTAATCATTGCTTTTAATAAAACCCTCTGTCAAAGAAGTTTCTGTATTTATATTATCCTGTAATGTATATAGAAATGATTCTTATTTTAATGAAATTAATAGGCAGTTAATCCATTGTCTTAGTTATCCAGTGCTGCTATAACAGAAATATCACTAGTGGGTGGCTTTAATGAACAGAAATTTATTATCTCAGAGTTTTGGAGGCAAGAAGTCCGAAATCTGGGTGCCGGCTCTACAGGAAGGCTCTGCTGGCTATGTCAGCTCTAGGAGAAGGTCCTTGTCTCTTCAGCTTCTATTCCTTGGCTCGTTGGTGATCTTCATGTGGTATGGCATCTTTCTTCCCCCATCTCTGCTTGCTTGCTTATTTAATCTTTTTTTATATCTCAAAAGAGATTGACTTAAGACACACTCTACACTAATACTGTCTCATTAACAAAGAAAACCCAGTCCCAAATGGAATTATAATCACAGGTATAGAGGTTATGATTTACAAAACATATTTTGGGGGAACACAATTCAAACCACAACATTCATCCTTCAAAAACCACAACATCCATCTTTCAAAAAGTACTTCTTTTTTTTTTTAGTCTGCAAAATTGTATCCAATTTCCAATTCAGCATTTCATATATATCAAGACAAAGTCAGCACTTTGAAGTTGGACTAGAATGAAGCTTTATAAAATTAGAGAGAAAGGCATCCAAGAATTGATGTAAAGTGCCCTAGAGTAAATCCTTTTTAGCTGTTCAGAAAACCTCAAGGTAATGGCTTCCTCCCCAACCTGATCTTAATGTCTCAATTCTACAGCTGTTTAAGTTAAACCATAGGCCTTATCTCAGTGCTCCAGATAGGCGGTTTAGGTGCTTCTTTGACCCTGTAAAGGTAATTGCTTAACATTTAAGGGGGAGTGTCGTATGTGGCAACAAGAAGTTAAAACGAGTCATTTAAGAAGGAGTAATAGGATCTAGATTTTAATAATTCATAAGATTCCTTAACAGGCAAGTTTTTAATTACATCTTTATCAGCTGTCCTTTTCAAATTCCAGTGCAGCACAATAAATAGTGTAACATTTTTAGCTACAACATACTATGGACACACTGTTTGAAAATACTTTTCATGCTCTTCTTGCTATAATTATATGAGTCAAAAAGTAACCTCATACATTATAGGATAATATAAATATAGAAGCTTCTTTGACAGAGGGTTTTATTAATAAAAGCAAATGATTAAATTAGATGTTCATGTCTATTATATTAAACCAAAAAAAAAAACAAATCTGTTGGCTTTGAGTAGATTCCCACTCATAGCGACCCTAGAGGACAGATTAGAATTGTCCCATAGGGTTTCCAAGGAGCCGCTAGTGGATTTGAACTGCCAACCTTTTGGTTAGTAGTCAAGGTCTTAACCACTGCACCACTAGGGCTCCGTGTCTATTATATTAGATATTTAAAAAGAACTATGAAGCAAAATTAAATAATGTATTATGAACTTGAGCATTCACATTGGTACACTATTGACTGATTTTTGTATGAACTATTGGTGGGTTTGAACAGCCAAACTATAGGTTAGTAGTAGTGAGTAAAATATTTGCCCATGTTCCTAAAGAATTTTCATTTTAAAATACATTTAGTCTAAAGAAACTTTTTCTGTTTTGATTGGTCTATTTATCCTCTGGCAAATCAGGTTATATTTGAAGTAGATGCATGTGATTTACTCCATTTCTTTTCATCCATACCCTGGAGAAGGACCAGAGAAATTCATGGTGCTGACATCTTCACATGTGCATTGGGATCTTAGGGTTGGGGCTGTGTTTTATTCACTTCTCTAATTTTAGTCCCTAGCACAGTACATGGGATGTAGTACATGTACTCAAGCAATGTATTCCAATGAATATCTAGAATTTAAATCTTGTTCCCAAAACCAACCTCCATAATTATCTTAGATTATTTCACATTATGCCAAAACACTTGGCTGAAAAATGAAATCAATCACCTGATTTTCTTGTCTACATAATACCAAATCATTGATATGAATGCTGTTTATAGCTTTGTCAAAGTAACTGTTTATTTTGGAATCACAGGATCCTTTGGGGAAAGATTCTGAAATTGGATGTTTTTCTTGCAAGAGTGTGTGTATGAGTAGGTGTGTATAGAAATGCTTTTTTTTTTTGATGGCATAACCGAGCAATAATGGGTGAATGTCCCAATATCTATCTTTTTTTTCATTTTGTGAGTTCTTAGATCTTTTAATTTGATTTTGTGTTAATCACCAGATAGAGTTTGTGTGTGTATAGGGAATTGTATCTTTTAGGTATCTTCTGGCTACAAGAAACAGAAAATCTAAGCCAAACAAATTGAACAATGATAACATAATAATACAATTATTATTTTAACTATTATTATTTTGTCATTGAAGACTCTCATCCTGATTTAATCTGAAGTTTACTGTTGTCATCAAGAATCCAGACTTTTTTTTAGTTTCTCTTCACTCTGCCATCATTAGTGTGTAATACTTGTCCTTTGTCTTCACTATTCTTAAGGTTAAAATGTAACTGCAGTACTTCTAGATATTATTCCTCAGCAGAGTAACCTGCAAAGGAAGAAGAGCTTTTGACTTATTTTTTTGAAGGGTGAAGAAACATGTTCTCAGAGATCCCAATGAGGAGTCTCCTCTCATCCCACTGGCCAATTGCTGACCCTCTACTTTACCAAGCAAGATGTCCTTCTTCAGGAACTGGTCCCTTCTGATAACATGTCCAAAGTACTTGAGATGAAGTCTCACCATCCTTGCTTCTAAGGAGGATTCTGGCTGTACTTCTTCCAAGAAGATTTGTTCATTCTTCTGGCAGTCCACGGTATATTCAATATTCTTCACCAACACCAAAATTTAAAGCGTCAATTCTTCTTTGGTCTTCCTTATTCATTGTCTAGCTTTCCTATGCATGAGGCAATTGAAAATACCATGGCTTGGGTCAGGCACACCTTAGTCCTCAAGGTGACATCTTTGCTTTTTAACACTCTAAAGAAGTCTTTTGCAACAGATTTGCCCAATGCAATACATCATTTGATTTCTTGACTGCTGCTTCCATGGGGGTTGATTATGGATCCAAGTAAAATGAAATCCTTGACAACTTCAATCTTTTGTATGCTTATCATGAAGTTGCTCACTGGTCCAGTTGTGAGGATTTTTGTTTTCTTTGTGCTGAAATGCAATTTATACTGAAGGTTGTAGTCTTTGATCTTCATTAGTAAGTGCTTCAAGTCCTCTTCGCTTCTGGCAAGCAAGGTTGTATCATCTGCATATCGCAGGTTGTTAATGAGTCTTCCCCAATCCTGATGTCCCTATTATTATCTAAAGCCATATCTATATTCCTGTATAAAACTGATATTGCATTAACTAAATAAAGATGTTTTGTTATTAAAATCAAATACAATTTTCTAAAATCACAGGAAAATGGGTAGAAAGTTATTAATTGTGAAAACCTTTCCATTTGAAAAGAAACTTACCTATTACAAATGCAAAAAATGTTGAACTGCAGAAAAAGTAGTTTATGCTTAGTTTGGCAGATTTCTTTTTTTCATGGTAAAGTGAGTTTGTAATTTCATGCAATAGATACATATTTTAAGTTTACATCCTTATAATTTATCCACCTCATATTGTTTTCCATAAAAAGCAATGAACAGATAACTAGGCCCTTTAGAGAACCACATAGCTAAAGAAAATATAATTAAAGTTTTATAGATAGATTTCTGCTTCCCAAAAAGACCTGAGAAAACAATCAAAACCAAAATAGGACTTCTGGCCAACATGGCGCTATAGTCAGAAGCACCACGCCATCCCTTCACGGCAAAGATCCAAAAAACTAAGTCATACAGAGTCACATGTCAGTCGTGAAACCCTAAGCATCAAATGAAGAGTAAAGAACTCAGCCAAGCACCAAATGGAATATGAAACTGACCAAGAACAGAGAGCAAGGAGAGATACGTGCAGAGGTCCCCTATCAGCTACTGCAGCACAGACCTGCCATATTGGACTCCTATCAGATATCAGCAAACAGGGGTTATGAGAAAGCAGCTTCATGGAGCTTCCAGCAGGAGACAAAACAACTAGTAACCAATGATATACGCTTTCCCACCCGCTGCCTTTCTTCACCCCCAGTTGGGTTCCTCTGCGTCCTGCGGTCACTGTCTCTTGGCCGGGAAACACCAGCTTCACCCCGGTATCACTTGGATTCCACCTGCCTGCACTGGCCGGCTCCCTGAGTGCCATTTGTTGGTTGCTGGTGTTGCTTTTTTCTGCTTCATTAGATTTCTTCCTTACCTCTCACCACCTCCCCCTCCTTTCTCTCAAATACCTGGCTCTGTGGACATCTTTGCTTTTTCCTGGGGGGCTGAGAGGTGCCGCTTAACTGAGGAACTGCTTCCCAGTCCATGCCGCCATGCTGGTGGGACCTACGGGGCTTTTATTTGTTTGTTCTGATTTATGTTTACATTTGTTTGATTGTTTTCTTTTTCTTTTCTCAGCTTGGGAGCCCCTTCTGGCCAGGAAGTGCCCCGCAGCCTGGGAGTTACTCCCTTACTCTGCACAGATGCACAGTGACATCCCTGGGGGCATTTCTTTTTTCTTGTATTTTTTCTGGTTTTTTTTTTTCCAGTTTTGTGTTTTTTGTGTTTGTTTTTGTTTCTGTGTTTTGTTTTCTTCTTTTTCCCTTTTTATCTTTCTTCATTTCCAGTTTCTCAATTTATTCATTTTTTTCTCTTACCATTTTTCTTTCTTTTTTATCCTTTTCTCAGTCTCTCATCTCTCCACTCCAATAGCAAGTTTCCTTAGCACTCTTTTTTGTTTGTGTGTATGTTTTGGCTTCTGTTCCTCTCTCATCTCTTTCCTCTTTCCCATACTCATCTTAGCTCCACACGTCACAATCTCCCTCCTCCTTTCTGCCTACCTACACTGTGCGATGAACATCACACCCCCAAGCAGCACAGGCATGGCCTACTGAACCCTGCACTGCACTGGTTCCTGGCCTGCCCTGTTCAGCACAAGTATGTGCCACAAAGAACCCATCCCAGCAACTCCCTTTCAGCTGGACCTGCCCTGCTGTACCATACCTGAGTGACTCATCCTGCCCATTGGAGAACAGGTGAAAAGCATCATGTCCACAGACAAGCAAACAACAAAGAACACACAGCCCACCTGCTCAGACATAACCAAATAAAACAAAAAAGCAGGATGAAACAAATATACAATCAATAAATGAGAAAAATAAATACTGAATGTCCAGAAGACAGCAGACAATATCAAAACATATACAACAACATGAATGGATGGCTCCAGTATGTGTCCAAAATAAAACAACAGATGACTTTCCAGTAGAAGAAAAGGCACTAGAACTACGTGATAGGGAATTCTAATCTCTAATATTCAGAATTATCAAAGAGTTGAAGAGAAAAGTAGACAAAAATGAGGAAAAAATAGAGAAATTCATGGAAAAAGCAGACAAATTCATGGAAAATACAGACAAAAAGATTGAATAATTCAGGAAAATAATATAGGAACAAAATTCTAAAATAAATTCACAACTAGAAATCATATGAAAACAACAATTAGAAATCCAAAAGATAAGCAACAAGATTTCAGAAATGGACAGTGTCATAGAAGAGCTGAAGAGAAGGTTTGAAACTATGAAAGATAACATCTGCAAAATTGAAGACAAAAACTTAGATGCAACCTTGTTTGATGAAAAATCAGAAAAAAGAACAAAGAAAAATGAAGAAACCCTGAGAATATGTGGGACACAAATAAAAAGCAAAAATCTGTGAGTGATCAGATTTCTAGAACAGGGGGAGAAAACAGAAAACACAGAGAGGATCATTGAAGAATTGCTGACAGAAAACTTCCTCAATATCATGAAAGATGAAAAATGACCATCCAAGAAGCTCAAAGAACCCCATACAGGATAGACCCCAAAAGAATATCACCAAGGCATATCATAGTCACACTCGCTAAAACCAAAGACAAAGAATTCCGAGAGCAGCTTGAGAAAAAAAATTCACATGCAGAGGAGAAACAATAAGACTAAGCTCGGATTATTCTGCAGAAACCATGCAGGCAAGAAGGCAATGGGATGACATACATAAAACCTTAAAAGAAAAAAATTGCCAGACAAGAATAACATATCCCACAAAACTCTCATTCAACTACAATGGTGAAATAAGGTCATTTCCACATAAACAGAAATTAAACGACTATGTAAAAACTAAACCAAAATTACAAGACTTATTAAAGGGAGTCCTTCAATTTGAGAACAAACAACATCAGACCAAGGTTGAATGTAGGACACACGATTATACTAGCCAGATACCAAACTAGGAAATGAACTTTTAAGGACCATCCAAAACTAAAAGAATTACAACAGGGAACCTGAGAGGTTAATCTGTAAATGACAACAAAATCAGAATAATAAAAGAGGGAATAAACGGTATAGGTATAAAACCTTCTAATGGAGAGGAAGACAAGGCAATACTAAGTAATAATAGACTGGTTCAAACCTAGGAAAATAAGAGTAAATTTTAAGGTAACCACAAAGAAACTTAACAAACCTACTCATCAAGATAAAGAAGGACTTTCAGCAACGTGGCGCTCTAGGCAAAAGCACCACACTGTCCCTCCACAGCAAACATCCAAAAAATTAAGTCAAACAGATACAAACAGCAATCCTGAAACCATAAAACATAAAATGAATAGATAAAGAACTCAGCCAAGCAACAAATGGAGTAAAAAACTGACAGAGAATGGAGAGCGAGGAGAGATTCATGCAGAGGTGCCCTATCAGCTAACGCAGTGCAGATCTGCCATACTGGACTCCTATCAGAGACCAGCAAATAGGGGGTACGAGAAAGCAGCTTCATGGAGCTTCCACCAGGAGACAAAACAACCGGTAACTGGAGATATACGCTTTCCCACCCCCACACTTCTTCACCCCCACTCGGCCTCCTCTGTTTCCCGCGGCCACAGACTCTTGGCCAGGAAGCACCAGCTGCTTGGATTCCACCTGCCTACCCTAGCTGACTCCCTGAATGCCATGTGTTGGCTGCTGGTGTTGCTTTCTTCCACTTCTTTTGATTTCTTCCTTACCCCTCACCACCTTCCCCTCCTTTCACTCAAATACCTGGCTCTGTGCGCCATCTTTGTTTCTTTCCAAGGGGCTGTGGTGCTCCATTCGAGTGTGGAACTGCTTCCAGGTCTGTGCTGCCACGCTGGTGGGATCCTGGAACTTTTTTCTTGCTTGTTTGCTTTCAATTGTCTGTTTGTTTTCTTTTCCTTTTCTCGAGTTGGGAGCATGTTCTGGCCGGGCGGTGCTACGTGGCTCGGGACCTACCCCCTCAGCTTGCGCAGACATGCAGAGGGATCCCTGAGAGCATTTCTTTCTTTGTGTTTTTTTCTTTTTGGTTTTTCTTGTTCTTTTTTTTTTATTTGTTTTATTTTCCTTTCCCTCTTTTTGTCTTTTTGTGTTTCTTCATTATTCAGTTTCTCGTTTCTCATACTTTCCTTCTCTTCCTGTCCCCTGAATACCTGGCACTGAATACCTCTACGCTTTCTAGCCAGGCTGTACTTCAACACCTGGGAACAACTTCCCCAGACCTCGTAGCCACACTGGTGGGATCCCTGGGAGCTTTGTTGTTCTTTTTTCTTTCTAATTTTTATTTATTCATTCTTTTCTTTTTTTCTTCTTCTCCCCTTTTTGTTTTTCTCCATTTCATAGTCTCTCATCTCTCCACTCCAATGGCAAGCTCCCCTAGCACTCTTTTTTGTTTATTTGTATGTTTTTGGATCCTGTTCCTCTCTCCTCTCTCCCATACCCATCTTAACTCCATACATCACAATCTCCCCCTCCATCCTGCCTACCTGCACAGTGCACTTAACATCACACCACCAAGCAGCACAGGCATGGCCTACCGGAACCTGCCATGCACTGATTACTGACCCACCCTGTTGGCTGTAGTAAGTGCCACAAACAAACCACCCCAGAAACTCCTCTTCAGCTAGACCTGCCCATATCTGAGCAACTGACCCTGCCAATTGGAGAAGGAAGTGAAAAGCATCATGCCCACAGACAAGCAAACAACAAAGAACACAGCCGGCCTGCTCAGACAGCCAAATTAAAAAAAAAAAAAGAAACAAATCTACAATCAACAAAAAACAAAAATAACTACTGAATGCCCCAAAGACAGCCGACAATCTCAAACCATCTACAAAAACAGGACAGGATGTTTCCAGTAGGCATCCAAAATCAAACACCAGATGGCTTTCCAGTGGAAGAAGACACTAGAACTACCTAAAGGGAATTCAAATCTCTAATAGTCAGAATTATCCAAGAGTTCAAGCAAAAAGGAGACAAAAATGAGAAACAAATAGACAAATTCATGGAAAAGGCAGAAAATTTTATGGAAAATACAGACAAAAAAAGGAAGAATTCAGGAAAGTAATGCAGAAACAAAATGCCAAAATAAAATAACTACTAGAAATTATACAAAAACAACAATTAAAAGCCCAAAAGATAAACAACAAAATTTCAGAAATGGACAGTGTCATAGAAGGACTGAGAAGCAGATTTGAAATGGTAGAAGACAGGATTAGCAGAATTGAATACAAACACTTGGATACAACTCTGTTTGAGGAAAACTCAGAAAAAAGAACAAAGAAAAATGAAGAGACCCTGAGAATTATGTGGGATACTATCAAAAGCAAAAATTTGTGAGTGAATGGATTTCCAGAATAGGGGGAGAAAATAGAGTATCATTGAAGAACTGCCAACAGAAAACTTCCCCAATATCAAGAAAGATGAAAATCTGGCCATCCAAGAAGCTAAATGAGCACCATATAAGATAGACCCCAAAAGAAGATCACCAAGGCATATCATAATCATCATTCGCCAAAACCAAAGTTAAAGAAAGAATACTGAGAATAGCTTGTGATAAACAAGAAGTCGCATACAGAGGAGAAACAATAAGACTAAGTTCAGATTATTTGGCAGAAACCATGCAGGTAAGAAGGCAATGGGATGACATATATAAAACCTTAAAAGAAAAAAATTACCAGCCAAGATAATATATCCTGCAAAACTCTCGTTCAAATATGATGGTGAAATTAGGAGATTTCCAGTAAACAGAAATTAAGAGAGTATATAAAAAACAAAACAAACCTACAAGAATTATTAAAGGGAGTCCTTCAATCTGAGAACAAACAACTTCAGCTCACAGGCTGAATCTAGGACAAAAGATAGTAGCAGCCAGATACCAATCTAGAAAATAAACTCTCAAGGACTATCCAAAACCAAAAGAAATACGACAGGGAATCACAACAGTTGATCTGAAAATAACAACAACATCAGAACAATAAAAGAGGGAATAAATGGTGAAGGTAAAGAACCTTGTAATGGAGAGGAAGGCAAGGCGATACCAGGTAATAATAGACTGCTTTGAACTTAGAAAGATAAGGGTAAATTCATGGTAACCACAAAGAAAGTTAACAAGCATACTCATAAAAATAAAGAGGAAAAACATAAAGTCCCAGTAAAAACAAAACCTACAAAAACAAAAGAAATGAAAATAAAATCGAAAAACAAAAGGAATTCAGCACAGGAGTGTAAGAACAAAGAAAACATCAGCACCAGAAAAAAAAAGCACTACAAAATGACAGCAATATGCTCATGTCTATCAATAATTACACTGAATGTAAATGGACTCAATGCACTCAGAAAGAGACAAAGAGTGACAGAATGGATAAAAAAAACAGGATCCATCAATATGCTGTCTACAAGAGACACACCTTAGAAACAAAGACAAGAACTTATTAAAAATCAGTGGTTGGAAAAAAATACATCAAGCTAACAACTACCAAAACAGAGCAGGAGTGGCAATACTAATCTCAGATAAAAAAGACTTTGAAACAAAATCCACCAGAAAAGTCAAAGGACACTATGTAATGATGAAAGTGATGATCCATTGTGGGGATTTATGTCATTTAAACATGGCTGCACTATTGACAACTGCAACCCCCACAGGCCTCTATGCTGTACAGCATGTTGAGACTTGTCCCCAACATGCTGAGACTTGTCCCCAACATGTTGAGACTTGTCATGACTTGTTTTCCCAAACCTATTGCTCCTTTACTGATTGGCTTGTTTACCTAAATTCCTTCTCCCTTGCCCGCACCCAAAGCCCATAGTTCTGTTATTTGCTTCACTGCTTGCTGTATTGACTATAAATAAACTCCTGGGACTGAAGCCGAGTTCGACTCCTCAGAGTGACCCTCCTGGCCCCACTTCTCTGTAAGAGTTGTGTTTGGTTACTGTCTCCTCCATCCTGACAACTGTCACCGCTGTGACAGATGGTGCCTCGTGTGAGGGGCTGCAACAATCCATCATGAAGACATAACCATAATAATCGTCTACGCACCCAATGACAGGGCTCCAAAATATATAAAACTAACTCAAACAGCACTGAAAAGAGAAACTGACACTTCCACAATAATAGTAGGAGACTTCAACATACCACTTCCAGTAAAGTACAGAACAATGAAAAAGAAACTCAACAGAGTTACAGAAGACATAAACGGCAGAATCAGTGAAATTGACCTCATAGACATACATGGAACACTTTATCCAACAGCTTCAAAGTACACGTTCTTTTACAATGCACGAGGAACGTTCTCCAGAATAGACCATGTATTAGGCCACAGAGCAATCTTCAACAAGATCCAAAGCATTGAAATAATACAAAGTATCCTCTCTGACCAAAATGCCATCAAGGTAGAAATTAACACTAGAAAGAGCAAGGAAAAAAAATCAATTACATGGAAACTGAATAACATGCTGATTAGAAACCAGTAGGTAATAGAAGAAACCAGAGATGGAATCAAAAATTCCTAGACTCAAACGAGAACGAAAACACATGACACCAAAACCTTTAGGACACAGCAAAGGCAGTCCTCAGAGGACAGTTTATAGCAATAGATGCAAACATCAAAAAAAGAGAAAGGGGGGACTCCGGCAAGATGGCGCTCTAGGCAGAAGCACCACACCGTCCCTCCACAACAAAGATC
>NW_004443945.1:31986579-31988989 GCF_000243295.1 Trichechus manatus latirostris
AAAAAAAAAAAAAAGAAACTATCGACAAAAAAAGCCATAACCAAGATGGCTTCACTGGAGAATTCTATGTATCATTCAGAGAAGAGCTTGTACCAGTATTATTCAAGTTTTTTCAGAGCATAGAAAATGAAGAAACACTTTCAAATTCATTCTATGAAGCCAGCCAACCCTGATACCAAGACCAGGCACAGACATCACAAAAAAAGAAAATTACAGACCAATATCTCTCATGAATATAGATGAAAAAATTCTCAACAAAATTCTAGCCAATAGAATTCAGCATCATATCAAGATAATAGTACACCACGACAAAGTACGATTCATACCAGCTATGCAAGGATGGTTCAACCTTAGAAAATCAATCAACATAAATAAAAGCAAAGAAAAAAAATCACATGATCATCTCAACTGACACAGAAAAGGCATTTGACAAAGTCCAACACCATTGCTGATAAAAAAGCTCAACAAAATAAGTATAGAAGGGATATTTCTCAACATAATAAAGGACATCTATGCAAAACCAACAGCCAACAACATCCTTAATAGAGAGAGACCGAAAACATTCCCCTTGAAAACAGGGACAAGACAAGGTTACCCTTTATAACCAGTCCTATTTAACATTGTGCTGGAAGTTCTAGCTAGAGAAATAAGGCAAGAAAAAGAAATAAAGGGAATCCAAATTGGTAATGAAGAAGTTAAACTGTCCCTGTTTGCAGATGATATGATACCATACATAGAAAACCCTAAAGAATCCACGAGAAATCTACTGGAACTAGTAGAAAGATTCAGCTAAGTAGCAGGAAACAAGATAAACATACAAAAATCAGTTGGATTCCTATACACCAATAAAGAGAATGATGAAAAGTAAATCAGGAATGCAACATCATTAATAACAGCCCTCACAAAAATAAAATACTTAGTAATAAATCTGACAATGGATTAAAGGACCTATACAAAGAAAACTACACACACTACGGCAAGAAACCCAAAGGGGTCTACATAAATGGAAAAACAAAGCATGCTCATGGATAGGTAGACTCAACATTGTAAAAATGACAATTCTACCCAAAGCAATTTACAAATACAATGCAATCTCGATCCAAATACCAACAACATTCTTCAAAGAGGTGGAAAAACTAATCATTAACTTTATATGGAAAGGGAAGAAGCCCCGAATAAATAAAGCACTACTGAAGAAGAAGAGTAAAGTTGGAGGACTCACACTACTTGATCTCAGAACCTACTATACAGCTACAGTAGTCAAAACAGGCTGATACTAGTACAACGACAGATACATTGACCTATTGAACAGAATTGAGAACCCAGATGTAAATCCATCCACCTACGGTCACCTGATCTTCGACAAGGGCCCAAAGTCCATCAGATGGGGAAAAGACAGTCTTTTTAACAAGTGGTGCTGACAAAACTGGATATCCATCTGCAAAAAAATGAAACAGGATCCATACTTCACACCATGTACAAAAACTACTTCAAAATGGATCAAAGACCTAAATATTAAGCCAAAAACTATAAAGTTCATAGAGGAAAAGCAGGGAACAATGCTACAGGCCCTAATACTCGGCATTAACAGGACACAAACCGTAACTATTAACAGTCAAATCCCAGAAGATAAGCTAGATAACTAGGATCTTCTAAAAATTAAACACGTATGCCCTTCAAAAGACTTCACCAAAAGAGTCAAAAGAGAACCTACAGACTGGGAAAAAATTTTTGGACAGTACATGTCAGACAAAGTTCTGATCTCCATAATCTACAACAAAATCCCACACCTCTACAACAAAAAGACAAATAATGCTATTAAAAAATGGGAAAAGGAAATGAACAGTTAACCAAAGAAGACTTTCATGTGGCCAACAGACACATGAGGAAATGCTCACGATCACCAGCTATTAGAGAAATGCAAATTAAAACCACAATGAGATACCATCTCACCCTGGCATTACTGGCACAAATCAAAAACACTGGAAATAACAAATGTTGGAGGGGTTGCGAGGAGATCAGAACTCTTATGCACTGTTGGTGGGAAAGCAAAATGACACAACCATTTTGGAAAATGATATGGTGCTTCCTTAGAAAGCTAGAAATAGAAACACCGTACAATCCAGCAATCCCACTCCTAGGAATATATCCTAGAGAAATAAGAGTGGTCACTCGAATACACATATGCACACCTATGTTCAGGGCAGCATTGTTCACAATAGAAAAAAGATAGAAACTACCTAGATGCCCATCAACAGATGAATGACTAAACATACTATGGTACATACACACAATGGAGTACTATGCAGCGATAAAGAGCAATGATGAATCTGTGAAGCATCTCATAACATGGATGAAACTGGAGGACATTATGCTGAGTGAAATAAGTCAATCACAAAAGGACAAATAT
>NW_004443945.1:31989089-31991535 GCF_000243295.1 Trichechus manatus latirostris
ATGAATGGATAAACAAACACACAATGGAGTACTATGCAATGAGAAAGAACAACAATGAATCCGTGAAGCATCTCATAACATGGATGAAACTGGAGGACATTATGCTGAGTGAAATAAGTCAATCACAAAAGGACAAATATTGTATGTGACCTCTATTGTCAAAACCCATGAAAAAGTTTACACACATAAAGAAACAATCTTTGTTGGTTATGAGGATGGGAGAGGTGCTGGTGATACTAAATAGACAATAGATAAGTGGTATCTTTGGTGAAGGGTGAGAGAGTACACAATACTGGAGAAAACAGCAAGCACAACTTGTACAAGGAAAGGTCATGGAAGCTCCTTAGACACATCCAAACTCCCTGAGGGACTGAATTGTTCGGCAGAGGGCTGTGTGGACCATGGTCTCGGGGAATGTCTAGCTCAATTGGCATAACACAGTTTATAAAGACAATGTTCTACATCCTACCTTGGTGAGTAGTGTCTGATGTCTTAAAATCCTGTGAGCAGCCATCTAAAATACTCCACTGGTCTCACCCCTTCAAGAGCAAGGGAGAATGAAGAGAACAGGATACAAGGAAAAGATTAGTCCAAAGGACTAATGGACCACAGCTACCAAGGCATCCACCAGACTGAATCCAGTACAGCTAGATGGTGCCCGGCTTCCACCACTGTCTGCTCTGATTGGGATCACAACAGAGGGTTCTGGACAGAGCTGTAGAAGGATGTAGAACAAAACTGTAACACACCCAAAAAAGACCAGACTTACTGGCCTGAAAGACACTGGAGAAACCTGGAGACTATGGCCTCCAGATACCCTTTTAGCTCAGTGGTGAGGTCACTTCCAAGGTTTACTGTTCAGCCGAGAATTGGACAGCCATATAAAACAAAACAAGACTAATGAGGCACAGCAGTCCAGGGACAAGGTGTAGAAGGCAGAAGGAGACAGGAATGCTAGTGATAGGGAACCCAAGGTTGAATAAGGATAGTGTTGACATGTCTTGGGGTTGTTAACATTGTCATAAAGCAACATGTGTACTAACTGTTTAATGAGAAACTATTTTGTTATGTAAACCTTCATCTAAATTGAGAATAGCAGCACAACTAGAAGAACGTAATCAATGTAGTTGAACTGTGCATGTAGAAATTTTTGGAATGATGTATCTTTGGCTATGTATATTTTCACCACCAACAACAAAAAAGGTCAAGAAGGGAGAGGGATGACATGTCATGGGGTTGTTAACCAACGTCATAATACAATATGTGTACTGACTGTTTAATGAGAAACTATTTGTTCTGTCAACCTTCACCTGACGTACAATAAAAAAAATTTTAAAAAAATGAAGAAAAACATAAATTCTTGGTAAAAACAAAACCAACAAAAACAAAAGAAATGAAAAAAAAATCCACAAGAAAGGACTTCAGCACAAGAGAGTAAGAGGAACAAAAAAAACGGCAGCATCACAAAAAAAGCACAACAAAATGACAGCAATAAACTCACACCTATTACCCATCAGTAATTACACTTAATGTAAACGGTCTGAATGCACCCATAAAGAGACAGAGTGACAGAACAGATTAAAAAAAAAAAAAAAAAAAGGATCTATCCATACACTGTCTACAAGAGACACACTTTAGAAAAAAAGACATAAATTTATTAAAAATCAAATGATGGAAACAATGTATCAAGCAAACACATACAAAAAAAGGGCAGGAGTGGCAATACTAGTCTCAGATACGATAGACTTTAAAACAAAATCTACCATAAAAAACAAAGAAGGCCAGTATCTAATGATAAGGGGACAATCCATCATGAAGACATAACCGTAATAAACATCTATGCCCCAATGACATGGCTCCAAAATACATAAACTCTAATGGCATCGACAAGAGAAACTGACAGTTCCAAAATAATAGCAGGAGACTTTAACACACCACTCTCGGTAAAGGACACAACACCTAGAAAGAAACTCAACAAAGATACAGAAGTCCTAAAGGGCACAATCAGCCAACTTGACCTCATAGACATATGTAGAACACTACATTAAACAGCAGCAAAGTACACATTCTTTTCCAATGCACATGGAATGTTCTTGAGAAGACACCACATCTTAAGCCACAGAGTAATCCTCAACAAGATTCAAAACGCTGAGATAATACAAATTATCTTCTCTTACCACAACACCATCAAGGTAGAAATTAACAACAGGAAGAGCAAGAAGAAAACATCAGGTACATGGCAACTGAATAACACCCTGATTAAAAACTACTGGGTAATAGAAGAAGTCAAAGATGGAATAAAAAAATTCCTTGAATCAAAAAGAATGAAAGCACATCGTACCAAAACCTTTGGGACACAGCAAATGCAATTGTCAGAGGACAATTTATAACAATAGATGCAAACATCAAAAAAGAAGAAAGGAAAAAAATCAAAACATTAACTACA
>NW_004443945.1:31991635-32002104 GCF_000243295.1 Trichechus manatus latirostris
GGAAATAATAAAGATCAGAGCAGAAATAAATGAAATAGAGACTAGAAAAACTATAGAAAGAATCAACAAAACCAAAAGTCAGTTCATTGAAAGGATCAACAAAATCGGCAAATCCTTGGCCAGACTGACAAAAGAAAAACAGGAGAGTATGCAAATAACTCAGAAAAGAAATGAAATGAGAGACATTACAATGGACACAACTGAAATAAAAAGCATCATAACAGAGTTTTATAAAAGTATACTCCAACCAATTTGAAAACCTAGAGGAAATGGATAAATTTCTAGAAACACACTACCTACCTGGACTACCACAAACTGATGTTGCAAATCTGAACAGACCACTACCAAGAGAAGAGATCAAAAAGGTAATAAAAAAAAACTCTCAACAAAAAAAGCCTCGGCCTAGATGGCTTCATTGGAGAATTCTACCAAACATTCAGAGAAGAGCTTATACAAGTATTACTCAAACTATTTCAGAACATAGAAAATGAAGGGATACTTCTGAATTCATTTCATGAAGCAGCATAACTCTAATAACAAAACCAGGCAAAGACACCACAAAAAAAGAAAATTACAGACCAATATCTCTCATGAACGTAGATGCAAAAATTCTCAACAAAATTCTAGCCAATAGAATTCAGCATCATATCAAAAAAAATAATACCCCACGACAAAGTACAATTCATACCAGCTATGCAAGGATGGTTCAACCTTAGAAAACCAATCAACGTAATACACCACATAAATAAAAGGAAAGAAAAGAATCACATGATCATCTCAACTGATGCAGAGAAGGCATTCAACAAAGTCCAACACCCATTCCTGATAAAAACTCTCAATAAAATAGGTATAGAAGGGAAATTTCTCGACATAATAAAGGGAATCTATGCAAAACAAATGGCTAACGTCATTCTTAACAGAGAGAGACTGAAAACATTCCCCTTGAGAACAGGAACAAGACAAAGATGCCCTTTATCTCCACTTCTATTTAACATCATGCTGGAAGTCCTAGCTAAAGCAATAAGGCAAGAAAAAGAAATAAAGGGTATCCAAACTGGTAATGAAGAAGTTAAACTCTCCCTGTTTGTGGATGATATGATGCTATACACAGAAAACCCTAAAGACTCCACGAGAAATCTACTGGAACTAATAGAAAGATTCAGCAGAGTAGCAGGATACAGGATAAACATTCCAAAATCAATTGGATGCCTATACACCAATAAAGAGATCAATGGAAAGGAAATCAGGAAAACAATACTATTTATAATAGCCCCTAAAAAAAAAAAATACTTAGGAATAATTCTAACCAGGGATGTAAAAGCCTATACAAAGAAAACTACAGGACATTACTGCAAGAAACCTAAAGGGATCTACATAAATGGAAAACCATACCATGGTCGTGGATAGGTAGACTCAACATTGTGAAAATGACAATTCTATCCGAAGCAATTTACAAATACAATGCAATCCCGATCCAAATATCAACAACATTCTTCAAAGAGATGGAAAAACTAATCATTAACTTTATATGGAAAGGGAAGAAACCCCGGATAAGTAAAGCTCTATTGAAGAAGAAGAATAAAGTAAGAAAACTTGCACTACCTGACTTCAGAAACTACTGTACAGCTACCATAGTCAAAACAGTCAAAACAGGTACTGGTACAAAGACAGATTCATTGACCAAAGTAACAGCATTGAGAAGCCAGATGTAAATCCATCAACCTATGGTCACCTGATCTTCAACAAGGGCCCAAAGTCCATCAAATGGGGAAAAGACAGTCTTTTTAACAAATGGGAGCTGGCAAAACTGGATGTCCATCTGTAAAAAAATGAAATAGGACCCATATCTCATACCATAGGCAAAAATTAATTCAAAATGGATCAAAGACCTAAATATAAAGCCAAAAACTATAAAGTTCATAGAAGAAAAAATAAGATCAATGCTAGAGGCCCTAATGCACGGTATTAACTGGATACAAACCATAACCAACAACATACAAACCCTAGAAGATAAGCTAGACTGCTGGGATCTTCTAAAAATTAAACACTTATGCTCATCAAAAGACTTCACCAAAAGAGTAAAAAGAGAACCTACAGACTGGGAAAATATTTTTGGACATTACAAGTCAGACAAAGATCTAATCTCTAAAATCTACAAGAAAATCCAACATCTCTACAAGAAAAAGACAAATAATCCAATTAAAAGATGGGCAAAGGAAATGAAGACACACTTCACTGAAGAAGACATTCAAGCGGCCAACAGACACATGAGGAAATGCTCGGAATCACTAGCCATTAGAGAAATGCAAATTAAAACCACAATGAGATACCATCTCAACCCAGCATTACTGGCATGAATCAAAAACACTGGAAATAACAAATGTTGGAGAGGCTGTGAGGAGATCACACCTCTCATGCACTGCTGGTGGGAATGCAAAATGATACAACCATTTTGGAAAATGATATGGCACCGCCTTAGAAAGCTAGAAATAGAAATACCACACTACCCAGCAATCGCACTTCTAGGAATATATCCTAAAGAAATAAGAGCTGTCACATGAATAGACATATGCACACCTATGTTCATTGCAGCATTGTTCACAATAGCAAACAGATGGAAGCAGCCTAGATGTTCATCAACAGATGAATGGATAAACAAACTATGGTACATACACACAATGGAGTACTACACAAAGATAAAGAACAATGATGAATCTGTGAAGCATCTCATAACATGGATGAAACTGGAGGCCATTATGCTAAGTGAAATAAGTCAATCACAAAAGGACAAATATTGTATGAGACCTCTACTGTAGAAACTCACGTAAAAGTTTACACACAAAAAAAAACAATCTTTGTTGGTTACGAGGGATGGGAGGGGTGGGGGAAATACTAAACAGACAATAGATAAGTGGTAACTTTGGTGGTAAGACAGTACACAATACTGGGGAAGCTAGCACAATTTGTACAAGGAAAAGTCATGGAAGCTTCATAGACACATCCAAACTCCCTGAGGGACTGAATTGCTGGGCGGAGGGCTGTGGGGACCATGGTCTTGGGGAATATCTAGCTCAACTGGCTTAGCACAGTTTATAAAGACAATGTTCTACATTCTACCTTGGTGAGTAGCGTCTGGGGTCTTAAAAGTCTGTGAGCAGCCATCTAATATACTCCACTGTTCTTACCCCTTCAGAAGCAAGGGAGAAAGAAGAGAAGAGGATACAAGGAAAACATTAGTCCAAAGGACTAATGGACCACAGCTACAATGGCCTCCAACAGACTGAGTCCAGTCCAGCTAGACGGTTCCCGGCTACCACCACTGACTGCTCTGACGGGGATCACAACAGAGGGTCCTGGACAGAGCTGTAGAAGGATGTAGAACAAAATTCTCACACAAAAAAATGACCAGATTTAGTGGCCTGAAAGAGACTGGAGAAATCCCAAGAGTAGGGCCCCCAGATACCCTTTTAGCTCAGTGGTGAGGTCACTCCCGAGGTTCACTGTTCAGCCAGGGATTGGACAGGCCCACAAAACCAAATGGGACTAATGAGGCATAGCAGTCCAGGAACAAGGACTAGAAGGCAGGAGGGGACAAGAAAGCTGGCCTAGGGAATCCAAGATTGAGAAGGGACAGTTGTGACATGTTATGGGGTTGTTAACCATTGTCATAAGGCAATAAGTGTACTGTTTAATGAGAAACTATTTGTTGTGTAAACCTTCATCTAAGGTAGAAAAAAAAAAAAAGAATTATCTATGTGAGATCAAATTGACAACAGCAACTGAAAAGGTTTAATGGGAAGCCTAGGGGCCAGTGAGTTGGAGATAATGGTGTTGGAATAATTTGGAAAAGGATAATGAGAATAGCAGTACAACTGTAAGAATGTAATTGATGTCAGTAAATTGTACGTGTAGAAATTTCTGTTATGGTGTATCTTTGGCTATGTATATTTTCACAAAAAAAGAAAAGGTCCTCCAAGGTCAAGAAGGGAGAGGGTTGACATGTCGTGGGGTTGTTAACCAATGTCATAAAACAATATATGTACTGACTGTTTAATGCAAAACTATTTGTTCGGTAAACCTTCACCTAAAGTACAATAAAAAAAAAAATTTAGAAACCAAAAATAAAGGTTAAAAAAAAACCCAATTTAAATTTTTGACTTTTTGAGTCTTCTTCTTAGCTGTTAGTCATTTTTATATTAATAAGATTATCTTATTTAATTTAGGTTCTGGGATTTCTATCTTGGCAAATTGAAATATTTACTTAAGGCCATGTCCAATTTACTGAGATAACAACAACTAAAATCCTATATATAGTAATGCTATGACTCTTGAAGCATTAATGCAGGAAAAAAGAAAAAAACGGTTTCTTGTTATTCACCATAGTGAACAAATCTATTCCTATATAATTAAAAAGAACAAAAAGAAAAAAAAAGAATAAAAAGTAAATTATTACTAAAAGTAAGATTCCATTTGATTTCTATGTTAAAAAAAAAAAAAATCAAAGTAGACTGCTGCTAAGAAGAGATTTCATTATTGCCCAAACAGTCTAGACTATTTTTACTAAGTAAAGTGCCAGAGAAAAATAAGATGTCTTACACTAATCATGTGGCAAAGTCTCATTAACTACCCTCAGAATTCTGCATGTTCAGCTGATATAGAGACAGATTTCCAGAGTTCTTCGATTTTGTTAGCAGAAGTCTTGCTGCTGGTAGTAACAAGGCAGTCTTGTGAGAGATGCAGAGGTGATCCAAACAGCAGATTTTCCGGTGCCTCTCTATGCCACGCGTTCAAAGGAAACAGCATTTTGGAGCACAGCCATTTTCAATATTGCCTGCTGCTATCACTATCACTACTTTGTGTCAGTGGAGGAAGGCTGGTGTCAGACCCAGAAGCTGAAATAGAAGTAATTGTTTCCTTGCAAAATTGTGTCCTTTTGCCCACAAAAAAAGATATCTCCCCCACCCATCTTTTCTGTTGAAAGACCTACATTTCAAAGCCATTTCCCTCTTCATCCATTTGGTAATAGTGAGTAATGGAAATGAGATTTTTAAATATGGTAATAAAACAAAAATTCTTACTCTTAGTTTTTTCGCTTTTGCTGACTAATTCATAGAGATGGAATCTTGATACAATCCCCCCCTTTTTTGGGCTGGGGGGATTTGTCATCCTTCTTTTCTTATGACAGTTGCTCTATGGATGATTTTCTTTTGCCTCTTTACTTCCCTGCCTTATCCTAGTAAATATGAGATACCCAAAAAAACAGAAACTTCAAAAACAGTGTCACAATATTAATTGCAGAAAAGTAAATCTATTTAAAAGCTTGAAGGTTCTTACAACAAATGGACTTATTTTTATATATCCTTATTAAATTTTAAAGCAGGGTAGGCAAAAAATTTACAAAAGATGATGGCATATTCAAAAAAAGATAAAATACATTAAATGCAAAGTCCATATTGAAACATTCAAAATGAGGAAGGGAATAAAAGTAGTTTTCGAGGAAATTAAAGACCAAAATACCTTTGTTAATTATCTGGACACTGAATATAAAAATGTGATTCCAGATTACTTGAATAATTGCTTCTGTTCTCTAATATTCTTTGAAATTATGATTGTAGATGGGATTGATGCATGGATCAAGTGCTATATTAATTTTAATGAAAAGAAAATATCCTCATGCATAAAATAGCCTCACATCACCAAAACAGACTCAAAGAGGAGGAAAAGAAAAAGTTAAATCATTACTTGTGGCATAAAAATGAACAAGATTATAGTGCTATAGTTCTTCCATGTTCGTTCCTCTACCTTCACTTATTTCTATCCACCCTTGTACCAGCCATCTCACTGGATAAGAAAAAAAGCTGAGGGAAAATAGATGGCAAAATATTTACAACCATTCAGAATGAAATGGACTTGAAATTACCCCAAGTCTTGCAAAATTTTTTCACTTGTGTATACTCCCTCAGAACCTGTATATCTGAAGTCTCCTTGAACACAAAATATTACTCTTACTTTCAACAATACACAAACTTTAAACACATTTTTTTCTATATATTGATGGATATTTGCTGCATGGAAAGGACGATCAGCATCTATTAGATGAACTTTTTGTTAGCAGCCGAGCCCTTAACCACTGCGCCACCAGGTCTCCATTAGATGAGCTAGTGGGATTGATATCCCATGCCCTTGGTAAAGTTGCTTAAATATTTCCTAATTTTCCCTTGTATTTTTGGTATTTGAGGGATCAATGAACAACATGTCTCTTCCCCACCTGAGGTCTGAACCAAATATGAGAGAATACAAGACAGTCATCAGTTATGAAAGAAAAATATTAACTTAGTTTCTAATCAAGACTGGGGAGGAGGATATAGTTAAGTACCACAGCTAAAAGAGACTTTCTAACACCTTTTACCTCAGTATTTTAACCTCGGAATTACCTACTTGAAAAAGAGTTTGAGTTTATAGACACACTACTCAGCCATTGCCTCCCTATGTGGAGATGGATGAAAAAAAGATCAACTCCCCAAGGCTTAAAATATTAGATAGATTAATTCAATCCAACAGAAAAATGGACAAGTGGTGATTTTCCATTCCATTTCTTTTTTCTTTTTTTGGTTGGGGGGAGGGTGTGTGTGTTCAAAAGTGTTCAGGAAATACCCCTCTTCGTGAAAACCAGAATGCAGAGAGCTGAAAGAAACTTCAGGTGACCTTTGAGATGCTGCAAAAGAGAAACAAGCTCCAATTCAAGCCAACATGCTTAAAAGTAGAAAGACAACATGAAACTAACCATATAAACTTTTTAAATGGACATATATGCCCAAATCCAGTAATATGAGATGGTTAAGTGATCTATCATGTGCCTTACTCAACTGTAGAAGAGAGATTCTTTATCACATCCTTAAGTTAATGAGTAAGATAGGATATGGTAGGATCCTGGAAAAAAGAGAGGAGATAAAGAGGAAATCCTACATGAATCAGGGAAGTCAATTCCTACACCAAAGTACTTTCTGCTGTAACTACACCCTCGGAGGGGATGGGAAGCAGAAGTATATTTTGGGTCAAATTGTAGAGAAAAGCCTTCCAGGTTGAACTTCATTCTCAGCCTGTTATTTTCCATTCTTGCTGTGATTATTAGTGAAGAGCTAGGAATAGATAAAACGGTGATCCCCAATTCAAAGAATTCAGGTCTTGGTGACTAGCAAAATAATCCCACAAAATGAAATTGATAAGCAAACTGTCTAGATTTTAAAGAAGCTCTATTATCAAAATAGTTTCATGCCTGTAGAACAGGGCCTGTGATTGTTCAATTTTAATGTCTAAGCACCCAGATAAATGGGAAGCAAGTAGCTATGCTTGTAGCACAAAATACAAATGGGAATGGTCAGTAATATCCCTATCAGAGGTTACAATGAAGGGCATTGGACAAGGGTAATACTAGCAGTGAACAGATCCTGGAGCAGTTATACTGACTGATCCACAGGCTCACTTCACTGCCCAGTGCATTTACTCAACAAGCAGTTGTCCATGAACTTGTTGCCTTATTATATTCTTTACTTATTTAGTAGAATATTATAAAGTCCTTGGGTTGGTGTTCAATGTTGGTCCCACTCATAAATGGAATTTTTTGCATTTATTTTCATTTTCTCTCCAGTTTGTATGTTAATTGTTTTGATGGTGTTTATATTTATATCTTAGCTCACCAGTTGCAGTATTTATGAGAAGCAAGATTTGAAACTGCTCAAGATGGAACAACCAAAAAAATTAAAACAAAACCAAACATATGTCAGAAAATTTAGGTTATCAGCCTACTGTCTGCCTAGTATATAAGCTTGGAATGAATTTGACGTATCTCTTCCTGGGAAAGTAATATATACGGCATCATGTTAGGCAAGAATATTTTTGGAAATGCTATGAGAGACTGTGTGTGAGTGTGTGTGTGCTGTGTGTGTGATGGGCAATGGATTTTCATATAAACAATTTATTTTTGTTTTCTACCAACCCCTTCTTCTAAAACAGTACCACCTCTTTTCAGTGAACTATGCCTCCCCTCACATTTCCACATGGTTCCAAGAGGAGCTGTCATGTTTTTACATGATCTGGTCTCGGTGGCCACAGATGATTGATTTAAAAAAAGTGCACCACTGAGAGTACTCCTCAACCCTCAAGTGTTAGTTGATGAGTCCCTTAAACTATCCTTTCAAAACCTGCCTTGACTTCAAACCCTTTAAAGTTTAATCAGGAAGTGTCCTTATGTACCAAAAGTATTCATATGTAAAGGAGCCCTGGTGGAACAATGTTTAAGTACTCAGCTGTTTCTGGAAGGTTAGTGATTCAAACTCACCCAGAGGCTCCTCTGGAGAAAGACTCGGTGATCTGCTCCCACACAGATTACAGCTTAGAAAAGCCTAGTTCTACGCTGTCACATGGGGTTGCTATGAGTAGAAATCCACCCGGTGGCACATAACATCAACAACAACATTCATAGGTAGGTTGGTTTCTGTAGAGACTTTTCACTTAGCTTATATTTGTTGTGGAGAAAACATTATGTGGCAAGAAAATAGATTTTTTTAGAATTTTTTTAAAAATAGACTTTCAATTAAATTGGACTTCATCAACTCAATATAATTTCTAAGGAAATTAATCACATGAAATATGGCATGTCAAATATCTCAAAATGTAAATTACAATAAATAAGCTAAGATGTAGTGGAATAGTTAGCATATGAGCAACCGATTTATTTCATGATTATCCAATAGGATGTTATCCTAATAGGTGGAAATAGCAGCAAATGACATAGTGGAATGAAAGGATTGCAATCTGGGTGCAGGAAGATGAACGACAGAAGTTGAATTTAAAGTGATAATCTTAGGGACTTCTGGGGACCATGGCACTAGAGACAGAAGCACCAGGCTGTCCCTACACAGCAATGATGCAAAAAACTAAGTCAAACAGAAACAAACATCAATCCTGGAACCCTAAGCATCAAATGAAGAGATAAAGAACTCAGCCAAGCACTGAATGGAATAAGAAACTGATAGAGAAAAGAGAGCAAGGAGAGATACATGCAGAGGTCCCCTATCAGCTAACGCAGCATGGATTTGCTATCTTGGACTCCTGTTGGAGATCGGTGAACAGGGAGCACAAGAAAGGAGCTTCATGGAGCTCCCAGCAAGAGACAGAACAACCAGTAATCAGCGATATACGCTCTTCCACCCCCTACCCTTCTTCACCCCTACTCAGCCTCCTCTGCTTCCTGCGGCCACAGTCTCTTGCTAGAAGGTACCGGCTTCAGCCCTGTGCCACTTAGATTTCACCTGCCCACACTGGTCGGCTCCCTTACTGCCACTTGTTTGCTCCTGGTCTTGCTTTTTGAGGCTTCTTTTGGTTTCTTCTATACCTCTCGCCACCTCCCCCTCCTTTCTCTCAAATACCTGGCTCCATGTGCCTTCTTTGCTTCTTCAGAAAGGCCAAGAAACACCGCGTCACTTTGGAACTCCTTCCCGGCCCACACCTCCATGCTGGTGGGATCCCTGGGGCTTTTCTTTGTTTGTTTGTTTCTTTGTTTTCATTTGTTCTGTTTTGTTTTGTTTGTTTTCTTTTTCTTTTCATGGCTTGGGAGCCCCTTCTAGCTGGGCTGTACTGCATGGCTTGGGAACTACTTTCCAGTCTACACAGCTGCACTACGGGATCCCTGGGGACATTTCTTTTTCTATCTTGTTCTGTTTTTGTTTTCTTTTCTGTATTTTTCCTCTTTGTCTTTCTTCATTTCTCAGTTTCTCCTCTCTCTATACTTACATTCTCTTCCTGTCTCCTGAATACCTGGTGCTGTGTGACACCTCTGGCCCTTCTAGCCAGGATGTACTTTGTGGTCTGGATGCCATTTCCCCAGTCTTCCCAGTTGCACCAGTGGGATCCCTGGGGGATTTGCATTTCTTTTTTTTTTCTTCTAATATTAACTTATTTTTTTCTTTACTGCTTTTCTTTCTTTTCTTTTTTCTTTTTCTTTTTCTCAATTTCTCGGTTTCTCATCTCTCCACCCAATGGCAAGCTCCCTTAGCACTCTTTTCATTTGTTTGCTTGCTTTTAGTTCCTGTTTCTCTCTCTTCTTTCTCTGATTTCCCATACCCATCTTAGCTCCACACACTGACATCTCTCTCCTCCTTCCAGCTTACCTGAACATCACACCCCCGAGCAGCACAGGCACGGCCTACACGAACCTGCCTTGCACTGATTCACAGCCTGCTCTGTTGACTCTAGTACATGCCATAAAAGCCCAAGCCAGCAACTCCCCTTCAACTGGACCTGCCCTACTGCACCATAGTTGAGCAACTGACCAAGCCCATTGGACAAGGAGGTGAAAAGCTTCATGCTCACAGATGAGCAAACAAGAAAGAATGCACAGTCTACCTGCTCAGACATAAACAATAAAAACAAAAAATCAGGATGAAACAAACAAATTTACAACCAATAAA
>NW_004443945.1:32002830-32005485 GCF_000243295.1 Trichechus manatus latirostris
ATCATAACCACACTCACTAAAACCAAAGACAAACAAAGAATCCTGAGAACAGCTCGAGAGAAAGGAAAATTCACAAACAGAAGAGAAACAATAAGACTAAGCTCAGATTATTCGGCCGAAACCATGCAGGTAAGAAGAGGGGATGACATATATAAAACCTTGAAAGAAAAAAACTGCTAGTCAAGAATAACATATCCTGCAAAACTCGCATTCAAATATCATGGTGAAAGTAGGATATTTCCAGATGAACAGAAATTAAGGGAACATGTAAAAACCAAACCAAACATACAAGAATTATTAAAGGGAGTCCTTCGGTTTGAGAACAAACAACAACAGACCACAGGCTCAATCTAGGATGCGAGACCATACTGGCCAGACACCAATGTAGAAAATGAACTCTCAAGGACTATCCAAAAGAAAAAGAATTACAACAGGGAACCAGAGAGGTTAATCTGTAAATGACAAAAACATCAGAACAATAAAAGAGGGAATAAACAGTGTGGGCATAAAACCTTCTAACGGAGAGGAAGGCAATGTGATACTAAGTAATAATAGACCGGTTCAAACCTAGGAAGATAGAGGTAAATTTCAAGGTAACCACAAAGAAAGTTAACAAATCTACATGAAGTGTCGGTAAAAACAAAATCTACAAACCCAAAGTAAATGAAACAAAACTCCACAAACAAAAGGAATTCAGCACATGAGAGGTAGAGTAACAAATAAAACATCAGTACCACAAAAAAAAAAAGCACTACAGAATAACAGCAATAAATTCACATCTATCAATAATTACACTGAATGTAACTGGACTCAATGCACCCATAAAGAGATGGAGAGTGACAGAATGGATAAAAAAACAAGATCCATCAATATGCTGTCTACAAGAGACAGCTTAGAAACAAAGACCTAAATTTATTAAAAATCAAAGGACTGAAAAAAATATATCAAGTAAACAACAACCAAAAAAGAGCAGGGGTGGCAATACTAATCTCAGATAAAAAAGACTTTAAGACAAAATCCACCATAAAAGATGAAGTAGGACACTATATGATGATTAAGGGGATGATCCATCTTGAAGACATAACCATAATAAACATCTATGCACCCAATGACAGGGCTCCAAAATACATAAAACAAACTCTAACAACACTGAAAAGATAAATTGACAGTTCCACAATAATAGTAGGAGACTTCAACATACTACTCTCAGTAAAGGGCAGAACATCTAGAAAGAAACTCAGCAAAGATACAGAAGACCTAAAGGGCACAATCAGCCAACTGGACCTCATAGACATATATAGAACACTCCACTCTACAGCTGCAAATTAGAGTCTTTTCCAATACATATGGAACATTCTCCAGAATAGACCACATCTGAAGCCATAGAGCAATCCTCAACAAGATCCCATACGTTGAGATAATACAGAGTATCTTCTCTGACCACAACACCATCAAGGTAGAAATTAACAACAGGAGCAAGGAAAAAAAAAAATCAATTACACGGAAACTGAACAACACCCTGCTTCCAAACCACTGGGTAATAGAAGAAATAGAGATGGAATCAAAAAATTCCTAGACTCAAACAATAATGAAAACACATCATACCAAAACCTTTGGGACACGGCAAAGGCAATCCTCAGAGGAAAATTTATAGCAATAGATTCACACATCAAAAAAGAAGAAAGGGAATAATCAAAACATTAACTACACAACTCAAACAAATAGAAAGAGAACAGCAAAAAAAGCCCACAGCCACCATAAGAAAGGAAATAATAAAGATCAGAACAGAAATAAATGAAGTAGAGAATAGAAAAACCATAGAAAGAATCAACAAAACCAAAAGTTCATTCTTTGAAAGGAGCAACAAAGTCGAAAAACCACTGGCCAAACTGACTAAAGACAAACAGGAGAGGACACATATAACTCAAATATGAAATGAAGTGGGGGACATTACAAAAGACCCAACTGAAATAAAAAGGATCATAACAGAATAGTATAAAAAACTATAACAAATTTGAAAACCTTGAGGAAATGGATAAATTTCTAGAAACACACTACCTACCCAAACTAACACAAATGATGTTGAAAATCTGAACAGACCCATAACAAGAGATCGAAAAGTTAATAAAAAAAAAAAAAAAAATCCTCCCCCCAAAAGCCCTGACTCAGATGGCTTCACTGAGAAGTCTAACAAATATTCAGAGCAGAGCTTACACCAGTAGTGTTCAAACTATTTCAGAACATGGAAAAGGCAGCGTCGATTCCAAATTCATTCTATGAAGCCAGCACAACCCTGATGCCAAAGCCAGGCAAAGACACCACAAAAAAGGAAAATTACAGATCAATATCTTTCATGAATATAGATGCAAAAATTATCGACAAAATTCTAGCTAATATTCTTGGGGAACATCTAGATCAATTGGCATAACACAATTTATAAAGATAATGTTCTACATTCTACCCTGGTGAGTAGTGTCTGGGGTCGTAAAAGTCTGTGAGCAGCCATCTGAGATACTCCAACAGAGCAAGGGAGAATTAAGAGAAAAAGATACAAGGAAAAGATTAGTCCAAAGGACTAATGAACCGCAGCTACCATGGCTGCCACCAGACTGAGTCCAGTACAGCTAGATGGTGCCTGGCTACCACCACTGACTG
>NW_004443945.1:32009608-32022823 GCF_000243295.1 Trichechus manatus latirostris
AAAAAAAGTAACAATCTTTGATCATTACAAGGCCAAAGAATACACAGGCCCATAAAACAAAACGAGACTAATGGGGCCCAACAGCCCAGGGACAAGGACTAGAAGGCAGGAGGGGACAGGAAAGCTTCTAATAGGGAGCTCAAGGTTAACAAGGGAGAGTGCTGACATGTCATAGGGTTGTTAACCAATGTCATAAAACAATATGTGCACTTACTGTTTAATGAGAAACCATTTGTTCTGTAAACCTTCATCTAAAGCACAATAAAAAAATTGAAATAATGTGATAATCTTAAATTATAACATACATCCAAATATTTTCCTCTCAATAATTCATTAATATGGTATAAAAACTTCCCTAAAATTGTTAAAATTTAAATTATTTAAAGTATGGTGATAGTTTAGATATTTTAGGAAGTGTATTACAGAGACATTTTTAAAATGATGCTAGAAACAAAATAATTTCTTCTGTTTTTACCCAAAGAATGATTTAAGAAAAAAAAGTAAAAGTACTTTAAATATAAAGAAAACATTTAGATCATTGTAAACAGACAAGCTATTGAAGAATAAGTTCTTCTCTAAATTTAGAATACTATTATCATCTGTATTTAATACAGAAATGGAACAAGAGTACAGAGTTGAAAAACAATGATCTTTTTTTTGTTTTCTTTTGCTCTAAGTATGGAAAAAGAACTTGAATGTAATTATCATCATATTACTAAGTTGATTAAAAAATAACAGCCAAAATTTGGAAGTAAATGGAGGATGCTGCAAAACCTTAATTAAAGACATATAAATAATTCAATGCAAAGATAACAGTAGTTTATAATGACCAATGCAATTTGACCATGATTCAAAATTTATTAAGATCAAATTTAGGTAGAAAGCTTCCCACATAAAATAAATATATACGTATATATTTTAAAACATATCGTTAAAATAAGTATTTTTTCCCTTAATTCAGATTTGATAATAATACATCAAAATAGGCTGAAAATGATTGTCCATCTCTTCACTGTTGCATACATGCATCTTAGGTTTTCTGCCAAGTGTAAGCTTTGTAGAATTTTGTTACCTAAACTATGAAAATACTGGCAATTAGAAACATTATATTGCTTGTCATTAATATGTAAACTAAATTTAAATGTATTTAAAAATAATTGTTTTAAAATTCAGTCAGTAGAATATACACTCTAATAAAATTAATAACTATAACCAACACCTATCGAGTTGTATTGTTTTCGATGTTGATATATATTACATTAAATAATTGTAAAGTTAAACCAACAAAATAGGAACTGCTGTTATCTCTATTTTAGAGATGAGGAAACTGAGGCATAACTAGGGTAAGGAACTGTACTAAGGTTACCAAAGAAATTGTGATGCTAAACCAGGCCATTTATTCTACTAAAGGAACTCCAGCAGTGTACAAAATGAAATTGTTTCCAGAAGGCAATTATCTCATTGGTTTTAAGAGAAATTGTTTAACACTTACTTTATAAGGTGAGGATGTTGAACTAGAAGCCTTTTTCGGTTCCTATATTCCATATCTGGGGCCCTGGTGGCCCAGTGGTTAAGAGCTAAGGCTGCTAAGCAAAAGAGGGGCAGTTCGAATCCAGCAGCCGCTCCTTGGAAACTCGACGGAGCAGTTGTATTCTGTCCTATAGGATCGCTGTGAGTCGGAATTGATTTGACGGTAATGGATTTTTAAAAAATTATTATTCCATATTTAAATGTCCGATTCTTTAATTTGACCAACTATTTTACTGTTGAGGAGAAATCTTGAACTTTTGTTCTCACCAGTGCCTCATACAATGAAACCCTTACTTCCAATGAACTCATATCTTATTTTGTTGCAGGCTGTATAAACAAGCAATGCAAAACAACAAGAACAACAGAATTCATTCTGGGTTATTAAATACAAATTAAAGGAAAAAAATTGTTGCAGAGAATAAACCCCATTATGCAGAATTATGCAAAAAACTAATTCACATATGATAATAATACATCAAAACAGATCTTTTTTTGAATAGGACAGTATTCTGTGTAATAATATTAACAGGTATACCTACTAATAATATAGAAATATTTGTAATAGCAAGAAGGAGTACAATGGTGAATTAAGGAAATAAGGGTTGTAAGAAAAATGACAGAAATGCCAACATTTGAGTAAAATATGTTCAAGGAAGTGTGCAGGGCAGCATAAGTATATTTTTAAAGTCATTTTATTAGTTCTGAACTCTCAGGAATAGAAAGAAGCCTTTGTAATAATGATATCTGAGGCTGCCTAGAAAAACAGAGTTTTGTTAAATTAGTCAAGCAACTGCTCAAGGTAGGAAAAACAAAATATTTCCTTAGTCTTTCTGTTGCTATTTTTCTGTCATTCCCATGAGGTATTTTAGCATACTATACAATTTTATTTCATATATGCAAGTAGATAAGAAAGTTAAGATACTCAAGAGCTTGCAATTGGATATAATTCCACAAATATGAAAAAAATTACGGAACAAATATTTGGCAGCCAATTATTTTGACAGACATCAGGATGGATCTGCAGCCAAGTTTCTGAACAGGCAAGTGTTAATGTGTGGAGTTCCAAACTTCATCTTTTTCATTTCTTTTTCTCATCCCCTTACTCGAACTCCTTCACTCCTTCTGGAGGCCAATTTTCTCATTTGCTCCTTACTCCTCTTGTTAGAAGTGTCTTGTAGCCATAAACAGATTAATAGATGACTGGTAGGATTAAAGTATGTTCTTCCGACCATGGAAATATACATTTCAACAGATGATTAAAATGGAAATGGGGCGAGTTTAAGTATTGTTGATATCTAAACAAAGTGTCTTTAAAGATGGTGAATTCTGAATGTGTGTGCAGTTATTCTGGCGGAAGGTAACCGAAACTGAGCCCGTTACCTTTGAGTCAATTCCAACTCATAGCAACCCTATGGGACAGAGTAGAACTGTCTCACAGGGTTTCCAAGGGAGTAATCTTTATGGAAGTAGACTGTCACATCTTTCTCCTGAGGAGATGCCAGTAGATACAAACCACCAACCTTTCAATTAGCAGCTGAGTGCTTAACCACTGTACCACCAGGGCAGAAGGTAGGCTCTGCCATATCTACCTTACAGAAAGTCTGCCTTTGCTGATACTGCAGGAATCCTTGTGTAGAAAACAGAATAAATGGAATGTTGACCCCTGAAGTCATTTAAAAAAAAAAACTGTGTGTGCATAATCTCCATTAGCAAATATCTATTAAGTATTACATAATTTGTGTTTGGTTATAGTTTAGATATTGAGATTCAAAAAGTTATGACATAGGCCTGTCTTCAAAGACATTATAATTTAATCGAAGGGACAGAGTATATAGATATTCCTTGTGATAGCTATCAAATCCCTGCATCTTCGATCAGCTCTCTGTCAGTATTATAGCTCTCAAAATGTGTACACCATCAAACCAAAAATCAAACCTGTTGCCATCAAGTCGATTCTGATTCATTGAGACCCTATGGGACAGAGTTGAATTGCCGCATAGGGTTTCCAAGGAGCAGCTGGTGGATTAAACCCCAAATCACTAAGTCCTGTCTTACTTTGAACAGTCTATGAGTAATCTGTGGAGATTCCTTATGCTCCTCTGGATTAAGGACAGACTTAATTATCCTCAAGTAGAATCTGTACATGAATCAAGAGGAAGTCATTCGAACACTGCATCGTTTAAAATTGGAAAAGTGTGCGGCAGTGTTGTATTCTTTCACCTTAATATTCAATCTGTATGTTGAACAAATAATTCAAGAAGCTGGACTATATGAAGAAGAACACAGCAACAGGATCAGAGCAAGCCCCATTAACAACCTTTCTTTCTGTTATACATAAGGTCCCATGAGTTGGAGCCAACTTGAGAGCAACTAACAACAACAACAAAGGCAAGCAAGGTCAGACTTTACTCCTTTCCTTTAGGAAGGCAACCTACTCTTGACCAGGTCTTATCACTCTAATGACAAGAGGAGACAGGAAAACTATGAGAGTAACAACAACAACAAAAATCTACACCCATTGCAAAAAAATCCAAGCCAAAGCCATTGTTGTAGGGTCGGTCCCAAGTCATAGTGACCCTATAGAACAGAATGGAAGTACTCCATAGAGTTTCCAAGGTTGTAATCTTTAAAGAAGCAGAGATTGTCACATTTTTCTCCTGTTGAGCAGATGATGGGTTTGAACTGCAGACCTTTTGGAGCTAGTGCTTAACCACTGCACCACCAGCACTCCTTCTTGCAAAACAAAAACCAAACAAAACAAAATGACCCCTTGCTATTCAGACAACAGTTTAGGAATCAAGGGAGAGAAAACTGTATCCCGTTGAATGTTGTTGTTGTTGTCTATCTGGTTGACAGAGAGGATATAAACATATCCCTTAAAGGCATTCATAGGGAAACTAACTTCTTTCTTTTTGTGGTTGACAACTTTATTGTGGCATAAAAAACATAGGCTGTTTTTTCCTCCTCCTCCTCCCCTCAAAGCGGGTTCACAGAAGTTTAAAGAAAAAAAAATTCCTACATTTCTTCTCCAGGGGGGCGCTGCCTGGAAGGGGCAGACAGCCAAGCAACCTAGATCTATAAAAGAGGGGAGCAGAGGAAAACTTATTCAAAGCTCCCACTTGAAACTAGCTTTTATCCTTTTTTCTTTTTCCTTCCACTAATTGTGTACCTTTGTTTGAGCCATGATCTCATTCTGTTGTTGTTTGTTGCCATCAAGTCAATTCTAATTCATGGCAACCCCATGTGTGCAGAGCTGAACTGCAGTCCATAGGGATTTTAAGGCTGTGACCTTTGGAAGCAGATTGCCAGACCTTACTTCCAAGGCAACTCTGGGGGAGTGTGCTTAACCATTTGTGCCCTGCAGGGACTCCTAATCTGATTCTAGGTCTCAGTATTTCATTCTGTTCTTTAGCCATGTTAGAATTTCTGCCCCTAGAAAGTGGAGAAGGGAGTGGGGCACAAAAGCAAGTTAAACATTTAACTGTTTATTAAGTTAGACCATATGGTCAAAAATAGTCCAAAAAACAAGCAACAATGCAAACCATTAAAGATTAATATTAAAGATTGTGATGGTTAATGTTATGTGCCAGCTTGGCTAGGCCATAATTCTCAGTGGTTTGGCAGGTTATTATGTAATCACCCTCCATTTTGTGATCTGATGTGAGCAGCCAATCAATTGGAAGGGCAGTTTCCTCGAGGGTGTGGCATGCATCCAATATATATGGATGTTCTGATGAAGCTTGCTCTCTCTTTTGATCCTGCAGCTGTTTCATCATCCCCTGACCTCTGTTTCTTGGGATGTGAGCCAGCAGCCTGCTGCCTGACCTGCAAATTTTGAGTTCATCAGCCCCTATAGCCACATGAGTCAGGAGAAGCCTCCAGTCTTCTGCCTTACCCACAGATTTGGGACTTGCCAGCCTCCACAATTGGCATGTAAGACATTTCCTTGACATAAATCTCTTTATATATATTTACACATATGCTGCACTGGTTTTGCTCCTCTAGAGAACTCAGCCCAAAGGCAGAGATTAATTTGAAGATTAAAGAAAGAGACCGAGAAAAAGACATGTTCATATAATTCTATTTGCCTTTCAAACTAAAACATTAAACTCAATCTTGTGATATATCATAAGCAGGAATAATCAGAAAATATAAACTTT
Source organism: Trichechus manatus latirostris (assembly GCF_000243295.1). Lineage (NCBI taxonomy): Eukaryota > Metazoa > Chordata > Mammalia > Sirenia > Trichechidae > Trichechus > Trichechus manatus. The sequence goes on from NW_004443945.1 coordinate 32,015,299, forward strand.
AAAATATACAACTGTCAGAACTAAATTTTAATGCAGTTTAATGATTGACTAATGCATTCATCAAGAAATGTTAACTCAGTTACTGTAAAATAAATTTAACTTTAAATTAATACTAATTGTTTATTTTTATGGTTTTAGTACTTGTTCTCTCAAGACCTCGTTAGAATAGATTAAATTAATGAAACCATGACTAGGAAATATATAATATACAGGGTACAAGCTGTAAGTCACTTTTATTTAAAAATCAGAGCCTCAGATACTACATTTAAAGAAGTCTAAACTTTATTTCATGTTATTCAGTGATAAATTTTAATTAAGACCCCATAATATTAGAATTTGTCCCTTAAATTTAGCAAATTATGTCAAAATGAAAAATCATTAATGGTGGTAGAAGATAAGGTCTGTTATTTTATGCCTGTTGAAGGAAGCTCGGAGTTTCTTTTCATTGACAAAGAGGTTGAATTTTCCTTTCTAAATACCCATGCTAGTTAGAAGCACTGAAGTCATCATTAGAGCATTCATCAGTGATATACCTACTGCTGAATTTTCAAGAAGTAATATCTCAGATGGAATCCGTAGATTGTGTAGTTACTGCACTCAGCTGCTAACTGAAAGGCTGAAGGCTCAGGTTCATCCAGAGGTGTCTCAAAAGAAAATGCTTAAGGTCTACTTTTGAAAAATTAGCCATTTAAAGCCCTATGGAGCACAGTGCTCTGACACACATGGGGTCATCATGAGTCAGAATCAACTCGATGGCAGCTGGTTTTACTGGTAATACGGGGGTAACAGTAGTTCAGTGGTAGAATTCTTGCCTTCCATGAGGGAGGCCCTGGTTTGATTCCTGGCCAGTGCACCTCATGTGCAGCCACCACCCATCTGTCAGTAGAGACTTGCAGGGGGCCAACTGATCAGCAGTTGATTAAACACCTCAGATTACTTACTCCTGCAGCTGAGGAAAGGGCCAGGGGAGAGTTCATCACCTCCCAAGAAGAACTATTTCCTTTCTTTATTATCTGAAGAGGGGGAATGACAAATTATAATGGTGGGGAGGCCAGAACCCCCTGTCATTAAACTTGCTGCGGAGTTTCTGGCAATTACATCATTTCTATCCTGGACCCAAAAAGGGCAAGCCATTTAGATCCCTGCCTGCTCACTGTAACTCAGAGGTTTACAGATATTTGTGTGTCTGCGAACCATTTGGAAAGCCTGTTAAAATTCCTGATTGTATTCTGAATAGGAAGCACAGGATTGGCTCAGGTATCTGTTTTAACACCCCTGATGATTCTGATGAGAGACACTTCTCCAAAGTCAGCTAAACTAGTCCGACTGCTATCTTAAATCTCTTCAAATAATAGAAATGCTAGTTTTTCTTTTAATTGCACATTTATCTTGAATGTCATAACAAGAGAGTTTAATTGTGTTACCTAGGTTACCTATGGACAGAAATACTATTCATAAGACAAAAGCAAGTATCAAAATAAGTGGTAGAAAAAGAACATTAAGAATTTAAAGCATCTTGTTGATGATTTGCTCGCAGTACAAATGATCAAAGCAAACTTAATGATTAAACTGTGACTGGAAGGTCATTAGTTTATAGAGCAACTCCAAATTAAAAAATCTTTGATAAGTAGTATACAAATGAGCACACCAAGAGAAGAACATTTATTTCCTACTATAGGTCTAAATTTAAAATGAAATTGGTTTCATTAGCTAAATGATGATGCTCTCCATTCATTAATTTGCATGTTGATGTTAAACAAAATACACATAAATAAGTAGGATTTATTGCTTTAGATCTTGCTTTTAGTCTATTGTTTGCTGCAACTGTCTGATCAAATTCAGTTGCCAAAATTAAATCTTACTCTGCTTATTTTCGTATAGTATCTTTTTTCTACTCTCAGTAATTAAGATAATTGTTCAGCTCTGAAAAAGTTATCAAAGAACATACTCCCGTCTTTTAGTATCTTCAGTCAAGAAAATAGAACGACAGGTCCAAAAATTATTCTGTTTAATCATGTTTTTTTTTTTTATTTTTTTGGTTTTCTGGTTTGGTCAAAGAGCAAAGAGTTTCTAAAAACAACAAAAAAGGCCTTTAAAGAAACATTGAGAGGTGGCATCAGATATCAAGGTAGGCATGCTCATGAGAGCTGTAGAAAGCCAGAGAACTCAAAAAGAGTTAGGACCATAGATTAGTAAATTCTAGAACTGGAAGAAACCATGAAAAAGAACATTTAATTCTATCCTTTCTTTTACAAAAGAGGGAGAACGCCCTCAACCTACCCCCAAAAGAAGTTGTGACTAGGTCAGTATCAGAATTTGTGATGTTTTCCTCAGCATTTCTTACGAATTTTCTTTCGTTTGCTCTTTTTGAATTCAACATTTGGGCTAAAATAGTCCTCTCTTCATTCATTTCTTATAACTAATGAGGAGAGATAGACCAAAGTCAAATCAAATAAGACTAATGGAAAACCACTCTTTAGGAAATAAATCACTTTAGTATTTCAGTAAGATATCTTTTCATAAGGTTTAATAATTTAAAAAACATGTCCATACTGGATTGAATCAGCAAAGAACATTTTTGGTATATACACAGGGCCAAACCAAAACCCATCGCCTTCGAGTTGATTACAACTCAGTTACCCTATAGGACAGAATAGAACTGTCCCCTAGGATTTCCAAGGCTGCCTTTATGGAAACAGACTGCCACATCTTTTCTCCCGAGGAGTGGCAGGTGGGTTCAACGTCAACCTTTCAGTAAGCAGACAAGGGCTTAACCACTGTACCACCAAGGCTCCTTATAGACAGGCCCAAAGGATGGAAAAATCTTTTATTTGCTTGTGATAAGCATTGATGAGTTAAATGCACCTTGAGCAAAAGTATATTCACTAAATATTTGCAGAGAGAGAGAGAGAAGGAGACAGAGGAAGTGAGAGAGAGATTGATTTAGAGACTGGAGACAGAGACAGAAAAACAGAATGAGAAGAAATAGAAGTAAGTATTTAAATCTAACCTGGTGCTTAAACCCAGAGGTGAAAAAAATACATTGAGTGTGTAAGCAGCCAGATTCCCCACCTTGAACCGTAAACATTTATAATGCACTAGAGATTAAGAAGTTCCTACAGAGAGCCCTAATACATGGCATGAACAGAATACAAAGCATTACTAACAATGCACAAACACCAGAAGAGGAATTAGATAACTGGGAGCTCCTAAAAATCAAACACCTATGCTCGTCAAAAGACTTCAACAAAAGAGTAAAAAGACAACCTACAGACTAGGAAAAAAATGTTGGTCTATGACAAATCTGATCAGTGTCTACTCTCTAAAATCTACAAGATACTGCAAAAACCTCAATAACAGAAAAGATAAATAACCCAATTAAAAAAATGGGCAAAGGATATGATCCAGGCACTTCACCAAAGAAAACATTCAGGCAGCTAACAGATACATGAGGAAATGTTCATGATCATTAGCCATTAGAGAAATGCAAATCAAAACTGCAGTGAGATATCATCTCACCCCAACAAGCCTAGCATTAATTAAAAATAATAATAATAATAATAAATATTGGAAAGATTGTAGAGAGACTGGAACACTTATATACTGCTAGTGGGAATGTAAAATGGTCCAACCACTTTGGAAATTGATTTGATGCTTCCTTTAAAAGATAGAAATAGAAATACCACACAATCCACCAATCCCACTCCTTGGAATATATCCTAGAGAAATAAGAGCCATCACATGAATAGGTATATGCACACCCATGTTCACTGCAGCACTGTTCACAGTAGCAAAAAGATGGAAACAACCTAGCTGCCCATCAACGGACAAGTGGATAAACAAATTATGGTATATTCACACAATGGAATGCTATGCAATGATAAAGAACAATGAATCCACGAAACATCTGATAACACTGACGAATCTGGAAGGCAATATGCTGAGTGAAATTAGTCAGTCAAAAAAGGACAAATATTGTATGAGGCCACTATTATAAGAACTCAAGAAAAGGTTTTAACACACGAGAAAGCATTCTTTCATGGTTACAAGGGTGGGGAGGAAGGAAGAGGGGTAGTCACTAACTAGATAGTAGACAAGAATTTATCTTAGGTGAGAGGAAGGACAACACACAATACGGGGGAAGTCAGCACAACTGGACTAAACTAAAAGCTAAGAAGTTTCCTGAACACTATCAAGCACTTTGAGGGACAGAGTAGCAGGTAGGGCATTCTGGGGACCTTGGTTTCAGGGGACATGTAGGTCAACTGGCATAACCAAGTTTATTAAGAAAATTTTCTGCATCCCATTTTGGTGAGTGGTATCTGGGGTCTTAAAAGCTTGCAGGTGGCCATCTAAGATGCATCAATTGGTCTTAAGCCACCTGGAGCAAAGAAGAATGAAGAACACCAAAGACATAAGGAAAATATTAGCGCATGAGACAGAAAGGACCACATAAACTAGAGATTCCATCAGACTGATACCAGAAAAACTAGACGGTGCCCAGCTACCACCAATGACTGCCCTGAACAGAGAGTTCCTGACGGAGCAGGAGAAAAGTGGGGTGCAGAACTCAAAGTCTAGTAAAAAGACAGACTTAAGGGTCTGACTGAGACTAAAGGGACCCTGGAAGACATGGACCCTGGACTCTCTGTTAGTCCAGAACTGAAACCATTCCTGAAGTCAACTGTTCAGACATCAGTTAGACTGGACTATAAGACATAAAATGATACTTGTGAAGAGTGTGCTTCTTAGCTCAAGTAGATACATGAGACTAAATGAGCAGCTCCTGTCTGGAGGCGAGATAAGAAGACAAAAAGGGACAGAATCTGGCTGAATGGACACGGAAAATCCAGGGTGGAAAGGAGGAGTGTGCTGTCACATTATAGGGAGAGCAACTAGGGTCACATAACAATGTGTGTATAAATTTTTGTATGAGAAACTAACTTGAACTGTAAACTTTCACTTAAAGCACAATAATAAAAAAAAAGATTAAAAAAAGTTCCTATAGACATCTGGAGTACCCCTTGCATATGCTATTGTAACCACAATGGCATTTAACAGCTGTCAAAGGAGGAGGTACATTTCAAACATCCTGCCTGGAAACTTGGAAGAAGACTTGGCCTCTTGGTGAAGGAATAAGAAGCCCATTGCAGGCTGATTGCCACGCAGACTTCTTTGTGAAAGTTTTGGACCTGTTCAGTGCAACGCAGTGGCAATAATCTGGTTTTGTGAAAATATCTGTTTTCGATGGAATATCTGCAGTGGAAAATTTTAGGAGACTAGAATATTTACAACTTCAAAACTTTCCTCATGGTGATTTTGTCCTGCGGCGATACAGTATAAACTCATGGATTATGTTTGTTGATCCTCCAAGTAGGGGTGGGATGGTCATGAATTTCTAAGCCAGAGTTAATATTTAGGATTATAATAATATGGTTAAAATGTGGATGAATAGCTCATTTTAAACACAAACGAAAGTAGAATCTTCAGGAAAAATGCATTTTTTGAAGAAGAGCAAGCAAGCAAAAACAAGGCAATTTTGGTATTTCATGATGGATTTGAATATAAATCTACTTCGATAAGAATGCTAAAGTTGTTAGAAACATAAACAAACAAACAGCTGATGGACCTGAAGAAACGGGGCTGAGAAATGTAGCATAAGAACCCAGCTTATCATTCCATTTTTTTTGTTTTGCTATCCTATTCCCAGGCTGAGGCTGTTTATGTGGTGTATGATTTCAGGCTGTTCTCATTACATTGCACATCTTGATAAATATTAGATGAATTTTTTAGCATCCCATGGTGCACGCTGATCCCTGGAGTCACACAGCCTCAGTCTCTTCAGCGGTGAGAAGTCTCTTATTGTCACCACACATCACCCAAATTCCCAGCACTGAATGAAATGGCACAATCTACTTTCCCCCTCAGGACTTATTAACCTCTCCATAAAGTGCTGTAAATCTTATTAATTTGCTCTGATTTGGGTAAGTGTTATAGATATTCAGATCCCGAGCTTTATAAAATACTTTCATGGGTCTCATAAATGTTTCCTAGCTCATAAAAACAGATAGATACTTTAAAGTAAAAATTGCATATTTTTATCATTAGGTCTCTGAAAATGTACTATAAAATGAAAATTTCAAAATCTATAATCTTCAAATTTTCCAGTTTTTAATTCCCATCTTTCCAAAAAAATCCCTAAAATTACAAACAACCACATATACTCACTCACTCACAGAAAGCAATATGTGTATACCCACTCCTATATAATTATGCTCATGAAAGAGAATCCAAATGAAGAGTCTTCTGTGGTTATACGTAATAGGAACGTAGTTTCACTAATCTCTTAGACGTATGAAACTAAAGTGAAGAAAGAAGACTCAGGGAGTTGATGAGTCAGTATATTAAATGTATATAATTGAAACAATCTTCTTGAAATTTGAATGGACCTGCAAAACATCTTGGAGAAGAAAAAAACTGAAAGTGACTGACATCAATACATTGATTTTAATTCAACTTCTTCCTTACACTAGAGTAGGTGATTCCTTAAAGTCCAATGAGAATTATATACCTCTTTCCACAGCAAATAAAAAGTAACCATGGGCACCAAAATATTTCCAGTGAGCACATGTGAAAATACTCATTAAAAAGAAGAGAGAAGCAAGTGGAAATATGTCATTTGATGTAATGTACTGAACGTCTTCCAAGGAAAGATCCTTGCTTAACAATTAGGTGTCAAAAAATGCACAATCCTAACCTGAGTATGGTCATGGCAGAATTGTGTTGACCTGGCACATGTTTTCACATCTGGGGTACATCTGTTTAAACAGAACTGTTGGAGAGGATGCAAAAATAAGACTCCAATAAAAAAAAGAAGTTTGCTGTCACCAAAGATAAAAACGCTCAATTCAATGTTTCTTTAAACAGTAATTTTCTGAAGATATACCAACTGCTTCAGCTTTTTTTAAATAAAAATCAAGTTGTTTTACAGACTTGATGACTGATAGATTATTTTTAAAATATACTTTAATTAATTAGGTAAAACAAAGCTGCTTGAACTACAGATGTAAATTTTGCTCCTGGTTTGCTAGTGACATGTAATCTTAGGTAATTGTAGATAATGCAACATTATGGTAGATGGGGTATAATCTGATTTCATATTAAGAAGTGGGGCAAAGGCTTACACTGGAAATCTTTGTGAATCTCCACTTCTTCAAAACTTCCTCTTTTTGTAAATTCACTTTCTAGTGCTTTTTTTTAATGAATGTATATAAACTTAACCCACTTATTATTAATCGTGAACTCATTTTTTCAACAAATATTACCCACTCAGCGTACCAACTCCAAATTAATAGCTTGTCATTCATAAGAGTATGGGTCTGAGTTTTATATTCAGGCAACATTTATTCTGATATTATGGATCACTTATTAAGTGACATATATTGTGTTAAGCATCAAAGGTCTAGATGCATACAGCTTAATAAGACATGGTCCTATCTGAATACTTAGTCTGTTTTTTTTTTTT
>NW_004443945.1:32028329-32075615 GCF_000243295.1 Trichechus manatus latirostris
GCCTGCATGGTTTCTGCCGAATAATCTGAGCTTAGTCTTATTGTTTCTCCTCTGTATGTGACTTGTTGTTTTTTATGAGCTTCTCTCACCATTCTTTGTTTGACTTTGGTTTTGGTGAGTGTGATTATGATATGCCTTGGTGATTTTATTTTGGGGTATCTCCTATATGGTGTTCGTTGAGCTTCTTGGATGGCCAGCTTTTCATCTTTCCTGGTATTGGGGAAGTTTTCTGTCAGCAGTTCTTCAATGATCCTCTCTGTGTTTTCTGTTTTCTCCCCCTGTTCTGGAACTCTGATCACTAGGAAATTTTTGCTTTTGATTGTATCCCATGTAACTCTCAGGCTCAATTCATTTTTCTTTGTTCTTTTTTCTGAGTTTTCCTGAAACAGAGTTGTCTCCAAGTGTTTGTCTTCAGTTCCACTGATCCTGTCTTCCACAGTTTCACATCTGCTTCTCAGCCCTTTTATGACATCATCCATTTCTGAAATCTTTTTGTTTATCTTTTGGATTTCTAATTGTTGTTTTTGTATAATTTCTAGTTGTAAATTTATTTTGGCATTTTATTCCTGCATTATTTTCCTGAATTCTTCCAATTATTTGTCTGTATTTTCCATGAATTTGTCTATTTTTTCCTCATGTTTGTCAGCTTTTTGCCTCAGTTCTTGGAAAATTCTGACTATTAGAGATTTGAATTCCCTATCAGGTAGTTCTAGTGCATTTTCTTCCACAGGAGAGTCATCTGGTGTTTTATTTTGGACGTCTAACTGGAACCATCCTATCCTATTTTTGTAAATATTTTGATATTGTCTGCTGTCTTAGGGGCATTCAGTAGTTATTTTTCTCATTTATTGATTGTAGATTTGTTTTTTTCATCCCTTTTTCTTTTTTTAAATTTGACTATGTCTCAGCAGACGGACTGTGTGTTCTTTGTTGTTTGCTAGTCTGTGGGCACAATACTTTTTCCCTCCGTCTCCAATTGGCAGGGTCAGTCACTAAGATATGGTACTGCAGGGCAGGTCTAGCTGAAGAGGAGTTACTGGGACGGGTTGTTTGTGGCACTTACTATGGCCACCAAAGCGGGTAGGTGATCAGTGCAGGACAGGTACCGGTAGGTTGTGCCTGTGCTGCTTGGTAGTGTGATGTCATGTGCATGGTGCAGGTAGGCAGGATGCAGCTGGGAGATTGTTATGTGTGGAGCTAAGATGGATATGGGAGAGAGGAGAGAGGAACAGGAATCAGAAATACACAAACAAACAAAAATGAATGCTAGGGAGCTTGCCATTGGAGTGGAGAGATGAGAGACTCTGAAATGGAGAAAAACAGAAAGGGGAAGAGGAAGAAAAGAGAATAAAAGAATGAATAAATAAAATCAGAAAGGTTAAAGAACTGCAAAGTTCCCAGGATCCCACTGGTGCAGCTATGAGGTCTGGGGAAGTCGCTCTCAGGTGTTGCAGTACAGCCTGGCTAAAAAGCCTAGAGGTATACAATGCCAGGTATTCAGGGAACAGAAAGAGAAGGAAGATATAGAGAGACGAGAAACTGAGCAATGAAGAAAGACTAAAAGGGAAAAAGAAGGAAAAGAAAACAAAACAAATTAAAAAAAAAAAAAGAATAAGAGAGGCCCCCAAAAACACAGAAAAAAAAAAAAACCAACAAAAAAAGAAATGCCCTCAGGGATCCTTCTGCACGTCTGTGCAAGCCTCGGGGGAAGTCTCGTTGCCACGCAGCACGCCTGGTCAGAAAGGGCTGCCAACTCAAGAAAAGGAAAAGAAAACAAACAAACAATTCAAAACAAACAAACGCACAAAAGCCCCGGGATCCCACCAGCGCGGTAGCCCAGACAGGGAAGCAGCTCCACACTCAAATGGAGCTCCATAGCCCCTCAGGAAGAAGCAAAGATTGCACACGGAGCCAGGTATTTGAGCGAAAGGAGGGGGAGGTGGTGAGAGGTAAGGAAGAAATCAAAAGAAGCAGAAAAAAGGAACACCAGCAGCCAGCAAATGGCACTCAGAGAGCCGGCCCATTCGGGTGTGTGGAATCCAAGCAGCTAGTGTTTCCCGGACAAGAGATTGTGGCTGCAGGAAGCAGAGGAGGCCGAGTGGGGGTGAAGAAGGGGTGGGTGGGAAAGTGTATATTGCAAATTACCCACTGTTTTGTCTCCTGCTGGATGCTCCGTGAGGCTGCTTTCTCGTACCCCCTGTTTGCTGGTCTCCGACAGGGGTCTAAGATGGTGGATCCATGCTGCGTTAGCTGGTAGAGGACCTCTGCATGAATCTCTCCTTGCTCTCTGTTCTCCTTCAGTTTATCTCTTCATTTGATGTTTTAGGGTTTCAGGACTGTTGCATTCTCTGTTAGGCTTAGTTTTTCGGATCTTTGCAGTGGAGGGACAGCATGGTGCTTCTGCCTAGAGTGCCATTTTGCCAGAACTCCTTATTCTGGTTGTTTTTTGAAACATGATCTAAATTTGTGTTACATACTCCTTTCAATCAATTATTATTTTGTTTTCCAGATGTCTAATGAAGATCATCATTAAATTAACTCTTTAACCAATCCTTAGAGAGCTCACTGTTTCGTGCTCTTACTGGTTTTTATATCCTCACATTCATATCTTATTTACCTTTCAAAAAAGATAGCTTTAATTCTCACTACTTGTGATTAAGGCTTAACACGTTTAGGATATTTTCCAAGATAAATGAACTGAAATTAATTTGATTTCATATGTATTAAATCCTGGAATTATGTACCCATGGTGACTCCATGTGTTACAGAGCAGAACTGGTCCATAAGGTCTTCTTGGCTGTACACTTTACAGAACCAGATCTCCAGGCCTTTCATCCAAGGCACCACTGTCTGGGTTTGAACCACCAATCTTTAGGTTAGTAATTCAGCACCAATCATTTGCGCCACCTTGTGTTGGAATTGACTCAACAGCAATAGGTTTATTTCTTTTGTTTAGAAATATATAAGTTTTATTCTCCCTACCTTAACTTTTCAACATTGCAATATACTGTGGCTGAAAATATTCCCAACTACTTTGTGATCACATTGTAACGATATTCTTTTGATTTGCATTGACATTTGCTGAGTTAAATTGCTAGGCACTAATGTCAATATGTAGGCAACCACTGCCAGGAACTCACCTCTTTCTCTTTTTAACACAAAAATACTACTTTTGCATTTTCCCCAACTTGCAACTTGTACAGTAGCAATCCTGTAAACTTGATAGAGAATTCCTGTAATGGCCTAGGAACTCTTGCTTCCAGTCTCATGGCTTCGTGCCAAATTTCAAATTGCTCTTTTCATAATTGCTCTCAGGGAATATCTTCTTTTAAAACTCTAATAATTGTTACTTAGATTGTCTCTATCTTTCTTTCTTGTTATTGCTTTAGTTCTTTTGTTTCCAAGCAGTTCAGGGAATTCAGTATTTTGGGGATCCTCTCTTTCTGTGAACTTAAATGTTTATTCCTTTTTTCCGCAGTTTATTTACAAAGGCCATCTATGTACATTCCCTTTAGTCCTTCCTTCTGCCGCTCAATCTATCTGTTCTCTAAACCCACTGCCGTGGAGTTGATTCCAACTCATAGTGACCACACAGGGTTTCCAAGGCTGTAAATCTCTATGGAAGCCGACTGCCACATCTTTCTCCTGTGGAGCCGCTGGTAGTTTTGGACTGCCAACTTTTCTGTTAGTAGTTGAGTGCTTTTAACCACTGTGCCACCAGAGCTCCTTTATCTGTTCTCTACAATTCTAAATTATACACTTTGGATTCAGTTCCTTTTCCTGTCATCTCTTCTAATCACGAAGTCTATGACTAGAGGAAAAGGTAAAGGTCTGGATGAAGATATAAACCAAAACAAACCCATTGCCATTGAGTCGATTCCAACTCATAATAACCCTATAAGACAGAATAGAACTTCCCCATAGGGTTTCCAAAGAGTGGCTGGTAGATTTGAACTGCCAGTCTTTTGATTAGCAGCCAGAAGCTTAACTATTGCACCACCAGGATTGGATAAAGATTTAGGAGCATGAAATAAATATAAAGTTATGAAAAAAGTGTAAGTGACCTTTAGAGTGTAGAGTATAGGACATAGGTAGAAGAATTGTGGGATGTGTCTCAATTCTAAAAAGCTGCCTAGGGTTTAATATGAAAGATACTGAATTCAATGCTCGAAAGATAGACTATTAGGTTACAGGTAATATTTTTAGGAAAATAAAATGGTTATTGTTTTTGTTAGTTGCCTTCAAGTCAATTCCAACTCATGATCATGTGTGCAGAGTAGAACTGCTCCATAGGGTTTCAAGGCTATGACCTTTTGGAAGCAGATCACTAGGCATTTCTTCTGAGGTGCCTCTAGGTGGTTTCTAACCACCAACCTTTCAACTAGTAGTCACACACTTACCCATTTGTGCTACCCAGGGACTCCTACAATGTGATAAATAAACTAAAATAAAGTCCTGTTAGACATACTCCAAGGGAATTGAGAAGTCATAATATGTTAAGAGAAAGGAAAGATACACTACTTGGTCTTGCAAATCTGACTGTTGAGGGCTGTATTTTCACATGTGTGGTAATTTGTTTTGTTATTTGATTTAGCCTCAGAGAAATTTGATAAAATTCCCTCAAGACTCTGTCATGAAAAAATGGCAAAAGTTGGACAAAATAAGTAAGGTGTAACTTTAAGTATGCTGAGACATTGAAGCAACAAGGCCACCTTATTTGAGGAACTAATGATTAAAAATGTAAAACTAGTGAGAGGAAGTTCTGTTTTATGATGAATTATAGGGTTATATAGTTATATAGAAGAATGACAGTGATCGTAATATGTGGAAAAGATTATTATCAATGGGCAATATAGTCAGTACTCTCAAGAAGCTTACAGTTCCATCAAGAGAGATATTTCCTTACAAAATATCATAAAATTGCAATTTTAAAAAAAATGTTGTGAAGAATAAGCACCACTGTGTGAGCTTTAAAAGGGGAATGACCCTGATTTTTCTGGTTTGGCACTCTATCTTCACTGCCTATTGCAGGTCCTGGAATATAGTAGGCATGCAAAGCATATTGTAAATACTTAATTTTTGTCTTGCTCACTTTGGACATGCCATCAGGAAAGACCAGTTGCTAGCAAAGGACATCATAGTTTGTAAATTGGAGGGTCAGAGAAAGCCAGCAAGGCCGTTGGTGAGATGAGTTGAACACACAGTGACAAAACAATGGGTGCAAACATAGCAATGATCATGAAGGTGGTACTGGTCCAGGCAATGATTTGGTCTGTTATACATAAGGTTGCCATGAGTTAGAACTGACTCGATGACAACTAACAATAATAACAACACTATCTGGTTACACTGCACTAAAACAATATATCAATGCTTATTAATTTATTTACACTTACCCATGTTGAAGAGAAAGGAAAAGGAAACCAAACGCTAAGGATAAAATTGTATTATGGATTGAATTTTGTCCCTTAAAAATGTGTGCCAACTTGGCTAAGCCATGATTCCCGGTATTGTGTGATTGTCCACCATTTTGTCATCTGATGTTATTTTCTATGTGTGGTAAATCCTATCTCTACGATGTTAATGATGTAAGATTAAAGGCAGTTATGTAAATGAGACAGGACTCAATCTACAAGATTAGGCTATATCCTGAGTCAATCTCTTTTGAGATATAAAAGAGAGAAGTGATCAGAGAGACAGCCCCTTGTCTTTACCAAGAATGAAGAACCAAGAGGCGAGTGCCTCCTTTGGACCCAGGGTCCCTGTACTGAGAAGATCCTCGACCAGGGAAAATTGATGACAAGGATCTTCCCCAGAGCTGACAGAAAGAAAAAGCCTTCCCTGAAGTTGGCACCCTGAATTCAAACTTCTAGCTTCCTAGACTGTTGGAGAATAAATTTCTGTTTGTTAAAGCCATCCGCTTGTGGTATTTCTGTTATAGCAGCACTAGATACCTAAGACAGTTCTATGTAAATCTAAAAAAAGCATTACAAAAAGGCACCTATCTTTCTATAGGTGAACCAAAAAATTGGTTTTAGCTTTCTTAAAATTAATTTTAATGATATACGGAATTCAATCTGCCTCTTAATTTAAAATAACCATATAATAAAAGCAAAATAATGCTTTAGAGGTAAAAATATACTTTCTAAAATATGAAAAAATATCTCAGGCATAGATAAAATATGATACTCAGTAATGTGATGAACATTTACATCCAGGATTGTATTTTGTGCAATCAAGCAAAATTAAATTGAAAGTAATCATGAAAATAGAAAGGAATAAAGCAAAACATTATAAATGCAAAAGTCTCATATAACACAAGTAGAGGGTAGATTATATTTCAAAAAACCAAAATCTATACCCATTGCTGTTGAGTTTATTCTGACTCATAGTGACCCTACAGGACAGAGTACAACTACCCCATAGGGTTTCCAAGAAGTGACTGGTGGATTCGAACTGCTACTTCTTGGTTAGCAGCTGAGCTCTTAACCACTGCCACCAGAAAAAAAAAGTAACATATACTTGAAAAAAAAAAACTGATGAAACAACTGCTGGGAGATAATTCTCCACAGTTTCTGTTTTACTGCCCGTCTTCTGAGCATTTGCAGAGCTCCTTCTAAGTTGCAGAACTGACAGCTTTTCGGGGATGTTTTTATAGCACACAGCCACAGAAGGTATAGATAGTGTTTTTTTCTGGAGCAAAAGGCATATTTGTTTGCTTTCCAGAATAATAGATACTGTATCTCTCTGAGGCAAAGACTGGGCAGGTTTGCTAGCAGCCCTTTAATAGGTTGGGATTTTCTAAATTCAGAGTTCCTCTGCTGTGACACAAGACCACTGTGAGCATCCATCCATCTGGGTTGCTCCACATTACTCTTATGGGACTGGAAGGGCAAAGGAAACCAATACAAAAAGGAAGCTCATGCTGCCTGCGATGCCATGAGTCATGAAATCCTGTGTCTCTCACCCTGGAGCCTTGTGTCTTCTTCCAGTATGCATGAAACTGTAGCAGGCTAACTTGTTAGCTTCCAAACAGGTAAAATTTCAGACCATTCACAGTTCTTGACAACAATTTATTTTGCTTAAATTACTAATATAAACATAAGAAGACTCAGAAAATATGACTAGTCATAATTTCCTCAATGGTTATTAGGTAGTTGTTTTCATTTTTCTCAATTTTTACTAAAAAAAAAATTAAAAGGGCATCTATATTCATTTACATAGACATGGTAGCCTGAAAATCACTTTTTTCTAATAAACTCCTAAATATCTTGGATAAAATAATTTTTTTTTCAAATGAAGTTCTCAACTCACAAGAAAGTAAAGGAAATCACCAGAGAACAAATAACAAAGATAGTGATGAAAATTATAGTGGCAAGCTAATAACTAGAGTATGTACTAATTTCAGTAACTGAGCTTAAGTAAGTTCATGGGTCAGGATGCAAAATCCTGTCAGAGGCTCTACTATCAACTCACATTCCACAGGATTACTACAGATAAAGACCCCCCAAACCTGAGTACCTACACCAAAATTTTAAAACATGTTTGGAAAATTCTTGTGAGAAATAGACAGCCAAAACAACAAATAGCATAATTACAGCCACAGGACTTTGGAAAATGGAAAGTATAGCATATATTAGAAAATAAGTCAAAGTGAGACTTGTAAAGAATTAAGAATTAGAATCAGAAATATAAAAAGAAACAAGATAGTAACCAAAAAGATGAGACAAGTTTGAAAACAATAATGAAGTAGAACTATAAGAAATGAAAATAAAATTTAAATTAAAAAAAAATCCAACAGATGTGACATAGTTAAAGGAGAGAATCAGCAAAAACTCAAGATAGATCTGATTAAAAAAACCCTAAAATATTTCAGAGAAAGACAAAAATATGGAAAATAAAAATGAGAGGCTAAGAAACATGTAAGATAGAATGATACTATCAAAAAAAGTACAAAAGTTCCAGACGGTAACAATACAGAGAATCAAAAAGAGATAATACTTGAAGAAAAGGCTGATGATTCTCTAGATTTGGAAAACATAAATTCTCAGATTCAAAAGTACAACAAATTTCAAGTCAAATATATAAAAGTAAATCCAGAGCTAGACAAATTTTACTAAAACATCTGAAAAACAAGACAAAGATATGGTCCTAAAAGTAGTCAAAGAGGGAAGATCAAACACCTAAAAATACATTACAATTAGACTGACAGCAAACTTCTCAACAATGGCAATAGAAACCAGAAGACAGTTTAATAATATCTTCAATGTGATGAATGAGTTGGAGAGATTCTTAATAAAGCAGCCCTCAAAAAGTAGTCAGTATAAAATTTTTTCTAAAAATTTTCAAAGAACAAATATAAGATTTTCAAGGGTTCCAGAACATAGATAAAATTTTAAAGTATTTACATGCATTTCCTAATATTGACAGTATCTTTAATAAAAATCATCCCCCAATTAAAAGATATAAATCAATTCTGCTTATGAATATATAATAAATTAAATTTAACTGAATATAAAGATAATAATCTATGATTACCAAATACAATTTGTCCCAATGTCAACTCAATGAAGATTTGAGTTAGGCAATTTATGAACAAAATGAATCACAGCAGCAAGTCAAATAAGACAAGCCATATAATAATCATAACCTATGACAATACCTTTAGAAAACTGAGAATGAGAATAGGAAGTCTATTTCAAGTAAATAATAAAAAGAAAACAAAACAAACCTGTTGATGTCAACTTGATTCTGACTCATGGCAACCCCATGTGTTACAGAGTAGGGTTTTCTTGTCTGTAATCTTTATAGAAGCAGATTGCCAGCGCTTTCTTCCACAGTGCTGCTGGGTAGGTTCAAACTGCCAACCTTTAGGTTAGTATTCAGGTGCAAAATGTTTGTGCCATGCAGGGACCCTTTTAATATGTGTTTAAGTAAGATTCTGTTGGGACAAATGGGTTCAGGTTAAAAGAGATTGAGAAATACTGCAAAATGTATTCCTTCTTGGGATATGTTAAGCAGGATAAAAACTGTGATCAAATTGTATTTGAGCACAGTTAAAGTGTGTTATCAGTTTGGAATATTTTTATAAAACAGAAAAGAAATGGGCCAAAAGATCTGTTTTTTTTTCTTTCTTAATTTGCCTCTCTCTGCCAGAAAGTAAACATTGGTTAGATTTCCCTCTGGGTACATGTTCATAAATGATGGTTGTTTTTCTTTATTTAAACTTTTTTATTTGGCAAAAAACCACACGACTTGAAAAGAGGACAGCTTGTGCTCAGTATGGGACAAAGGGCCAGGGGTAAGTATTGACAATTGCTCTGAGAATGGCCTTCTCTTTGTCTTCCCTGAGATCTCAACATATCTGTGTTAGGTTAAGAAAATTACAAAATGGCCATTTAAAATTTTTGGATGATGTTGGATGAAATTCTACTCATCAGATATGGACTCTAACCACATGAAGTCAAAGCTTTCTGCATAGTTCTAAGTAGAACAGATTTTCTGGCATTGTGTGAATATTGTCATAACACATCGAAGGGGGGGTTAAACACATTTTAATGAGTTTTTAAAATACAATCCAAAAATCGTGTCATCAATTATATGCATAAGCAATTTAAATAAAATTTACACCAGTGTCACTGGATTTTAGTATGTTCTTAAACTTTGATTTAATTTGTAACTTGTTTATTAGACAGTCAACTTTGAAAATGAAGTTCATTGTTTTCAATACTAGCTGTTGGGGACAGTTCTAATTTTTCAGGGCTAAATTTCTGTTATTCAGAATGTACGTGTGGGTTTCCACCATGCAATTGTTTGGCAATCTTAGCATAACTATGGATGATAAATCATTAATCAAGTACTTATTCAACATTTTGCCAAAAGTACAGTGCTTATTACTAGAGCAGATATTTAAAATAATAATGATTAATATTTATTAAATGGTAGGTAACTTTTAATTGCTTTACTAATATTAGCTCAATTAAAGCTCACAACTAATTATAAGGTAAATATTACCTTCATTTTATAAATGAGAAAATTGAGGCCCAGAGTTTAGTCATAGGTTGTCCAAGGTCATAGAGTAGCTAGCGGAAAAGTTGGGTTTCCAGCACTCTGACTCCAGGGTTCTGAACAGTCACTATGCTATGCTGACTTTCAGTATAAGAATAAGACGGGCTCTGCATATGGCATATGGTGTCTTGTCAGAGTGACATGCACACAAATAATTACACTGCAGTTTGATAAGTATTATAAAAGAGATATGCATAAAATATATAAGACAAATGATTTTCTCCACTGTAAAATCAGTTATGACTTTAGTAGAAATGAAGAATTTTACTAATTATAGACTTTTACTACAAAGCACTTGCATCTTTAATATCTATTCAAAGAGTGCTATCCTAATTGTAAAAATACCCCTAGCTCCTCCCTCATAAACTTAAACCGCTTGTTAAAAAAAATTAATGGGGGAATTTCCATTTCTTGTAATAATAGGCTAAATAAGTCGGCAATCATGCTGAAAACAAAAGTGTGGATGATAATTTTTAAGAGAAATTCTTCAAAGCCTGTAAACTCTGACAAGACAGTTGTTAGAAACCACTAAGCCAATCCTGAGGTAGAAATGAAAATTCAAACAGATAAATGAGGAAAAAAGCTACACTTCCAATAACGTATTTGCTGATCTGGGAAATTTGAATTTTTATTTTCACAACCCAATAAAGAGAAGCACTGAGAAATCAATGCCAATGTTCACAAAAGGTAAGGTGTCAAACAGCAGAATCTTTCAAAATAAGCTGGATCCCCGAAATCCTACAATCTGACGATGAAGGCGAATGATAAATGGAGCAGTTCTTAACATGACTTGAAGAACCTAGGTCTTCCATGGTACTTGTTTTAAAGTTGCTCAGACTGGTAGTGCCCCCAGATGCCTGGAAGAAGGCAACACAAATTCTCTCTGGAGGAAGGTACTTTTATCCTAGTTGTCAAATAATTCTAACATTAATTTTGCAAGTCAATGGCCAATGAAGGTAACCAGAAACACAAAGAAACATAATAAGTAATAATATAGAAACCACAGATAGCATAAACAAACGAGAAAAAAATTCATATATTGGAATCATCAGGGAGAGACTATAAAATAACACAACTTACTCTGTTTAAGGAGATAGAGGACAAATTAGAAAAAAAAAATCAATCAAAATAGAGACTGTAAAAAAAGTGACAAGGGAACTTGAAAAAAGTAACATCTAAAAATAAAATAACCATAGTTTAATATTAATTATTAATTAAAATTAATGATTTAATAAATAATTATCAATTTAATAATTGGCAGTGCCAGTTCTCAAAATTGGAAAAAGTATGCAGCAGGATTGTACTTTTCACCTTATCTACTCAATCTGTATGCTGAACATATAATCTGAGAAGCCAAACTATGTGACGAAAAATGCAGCATCCAGATTCAGGAAGCACATACAGATGACACAACCATGCTTGCTGAAAATGAAGACGACTTGAAGCACGTACTGATAAAGGTCAAAGACTACGGATTTCAGTATGGATTATGCCAAAATATGAAGAAAACGAAAATCTTCATAATTGGACTAATAAACTACATTGGGATAAATGGAGAAGAAATTGAAGCTGTCAATGGTATCATTCTACTTGAATCAACAATCAACACCCATGTAAGCAGCAGTCAAGAAATCAAAGAACATACTGCATTAGACAAATCTGCTGCAAAAGACCTCTTTAAAGTTTTAAAAAGCAGAGATGTCACTTAGATGACTCAGGTGCACCTGACCTAAGCCCTCAGCCCTCATCTTTTCAATTGCCTCATTTACATGCTAATACTGGATAATGAAAAAGGAAAACTGAAGAAGAATTGATGCATTTGAACTGTGATGTTGGTAAAGAATATTGACTATCAGAAAAACGACACATCAGTCTTAGAAGAAATACAACCAGAATGTCTCTTCCAAGTAAGGATGGTGAGACTTTGGCTCACTTGCATTGGACACGTCATCAGGAAGGACCAATTGCTAGAAAAGGACATCATGTTTGGTATATTAGAGGGTCAGGAAAATGAGGGAAACCCTCAATGAGATGGATTGACACAAATGTCAAAATGATGGACTCAAATATACCAACAATTATGAAGATGGCCCAGGACTGGGCAACATTTTTATCTGTTATACATAAAGTCGCCATGAGTCAGAGACAACATATATTCCATGATAAAGGAAGACTGAAAGTAAGGGAACAGAACATTTGTAAAACAATGGCTAGTTTATTTCCTTTTATACAACACCAAAAATAAAATATTATCTAGAAAACTACCAAAGCTTGCTTTCTTTCACTTGTTGTACAACTTACTTATGATGTAAAATATACTTAAATAATCAGATCGAGGAGATATGCAATGTGATTGGGACATTGCTAGGTGGTAACATTATTACTGGCTCCACTTTCTATATTTCTTTTGGACTCAATTTATAATCAGTGGTTGATTTCCAAATGCATTGCCTCTTCATACTTTGTAAGATGCTCAGCTGTTTGTATATGTGTTAAACATATGTTTGTATTTTTAACAGAAGAAAGTCCTGGCATTCAATTCTGAAAGAAATCAGCCATTGAAAATCTTACATGTCAGTTCTACTTTGACACACACGGGGTCACCATGAGTAAGAATTGGCTCAATGGCAACTGGTTGTATTAACAGCCTCTCCATCTTGCAAATTCCTCAGGCATGCTTTGATACAGCATCAGTATTTGTAAAGGTACATTCTGGTACACATATTACAAAACTATTATTGCACCTACTATTCATTTTTAAGGAGTCTTGGTGGAGCAATGGTTAAGAGCTCAGCTGCTAACCGAAAGGTCAGATCGTCAGTTCAAACCCACCAGCTGCTTCGCGGGAGAAGGATGTGGCGGTCTGCTTTCTTAAAGATTCCAAAAACCAAAAAAACAAACCGGTTGCAATTGAGTGGATTCTGATTCAGCGACCCTATGGAACAGAGTAGAACTGACCAATAGGGTTTCCAAGGAACAGCTGGTGGATTCGAACTGCCGACCTTTTGGTTAGCAGTTAAGCTCTTAACCACTGCGCCCAGAGGGCTCCTCATAAAGATTAAAAAAAGCCCTTGCCATCCAGTCTATTTGACTCATAGTGACCCTATAAGACAGAGTAGAACTGCCCCAGAGGGTTTCCAAAGAGCGCCTGGTGGATTCGAACTGCCAACCTTTTGGTTAGCAGTGGTAGCTCTTAACCACTACGCCACCAGGGTTACCCCATAAAGATTACAGCCTTGGAAATCCCGTGGGGCAGTTGTACTCTGTTCTATAGGGTCGCTGTGAGTCAGAATCCACTAGATGGCAATGGATATTTTTTTTTACTAATCATTTTCTAAACAGAGATGTCGTTTAAAAATTGCTTCCAAATGTAAAGTTCTTTCTTTTTTGTCTGGAAGATCTGCCTTCCTGCTAGTTATGAGCTATAATATATCTTGTTCGGGAGAGATGCTATTTATATTATTTTTATTTTAAAAATATATTAGCATACTTGGACAGAAGTCTTAATATATAATTATTATTCTAACATGGGGTAAGTTACATAGTAATTGCATTTATGTCCCCTAAACTGTTGCCTTCGGGCACAGGAGTGTTTGTTTTCTGTGTTCAAATGTGTTCTATTCATCATTTAATATTTTATTCATCGTGCATGTTCCATATCCATTCCAAGTAGAGCTATTCTGTTTATATTAATGATGGGAGTAACTTACTCTGGCATACAAATATTTTTTATATTAGTTAAATGCCAAAGAGTGCAAAGATGTTAAAGCCAAACTTTGCATGTACTATTACTGAACATATTGTAATTTTTTGCTTTCAGTCATCTATTTAAAAAAAATAGATAATATTATGAAAGCAAAAAAATCCTTTAATGGTAAAATATATTTTAATTGTACTTCATTTTAAATATTAAAAAATAACTTGCAATAACTTAAGATGTGCTGCAAACTGAAAAATCATTATGTATGATAGTATGATGCCTTTTCCATATGGCATAATATCAAGAAGAACTCATATAAAAAGCTGATATTTATATTTTTATCATGATTTACTTTTGTCATGATTATTAAAATTTTAAGATATTAGAAATTGTTTACAGTTTTTCAACTCTCAACTTGCCCTGAATTTATGAGTGTCAAACCTCATGTCAAAGGACTTGTTAAACTCAGTACAACAATGCCCTCTCTCATGATTTTACGTAAAATTATAGCCCCATGTATTGGTCAGCGTTCAGTTTGTATTATAGAAACTACACTCTGCGTGTGTAGGTAGAAAGGAATACAATGCAGGAAATTAGATGTTTACAAAATGATCCCAAGGACTGGAGAAACGAAAGTTGTACAAGTCAGGAAGACTTTGAACATCTTCAGGTTTACTGCAGAAGAGTCAGAGGTTTGATCTTCACAGCTTTCCACAGTCCTGAGGTAAATGAATAGGCAGGGGAATGCAGAGGTCCTTGCAAAACTCAGGCCTGCCGCCTTGGGAAGCAGAAAGTGACTTCGGCTTCTTTTCAGCCTTTCGAATCTTCTGTGAGCTCATCTCACTGGTGCAACTTCAACTGTACGCGCAATCCTGGCAGCAAACACTTTGGGAAACGGAGTTATAGACATTCAGTCTCTCACACTGAGGAAATCATACAAGGGTTATAAAGGTTCTGACTTACCTTAAATTTGACCCAACAGGGGTCTGTGGTTGTCTTGGATGGTCTGTCAGGTGCAGCCCAGGGAAGTGAGACTTAAGCAGGAAGGCCAGAAAACAAATAGAATTTAGTAGCCACAGGTCCGAAAGAAGAAACTATAGTATGTCTTGACGCAGGGTCACACAGGGGGTTGCATCAAGGGACTGTAGGAAAGGGCTTATGTATGGCAAGCAGGGTGAAGTTTTGAGGTTAGCAGCCGCTGAAATCTTGTCGGTCAGTTTCAAGTTTTCTAGTGCATTCGGGAAAAGGAGAGGTTTTTATCACCGGGAATCATACAGGACATGGCCAGGAGGCACAAAGAGTAACTCCCACCATTAAGAGATTGAGTTACAAGATAGTAACAGGTTTTTATCATGGGAAACTGTATGGGGCATGACTGAGAGTGCTAGTTAGAGACGACAACTGTTGAGAGACTGTGACAAGATAGGAATGGCTATGTCAGAAACCAGGTGTAAGGGCAAGTAGGAGGAATTAATGGATACCAAGGCAGCAAATTATGTAACCTACAAACTGGCCTTATGAAAAAACTGGTCATGAGTCATCTGCTCTGAATGGCAAGATTTGACTTACTACAATGTAACTTTTATGAAATCAAATTCATTGCCTAAAAGAAAGACTAGAGTTTCAGAACCTGCTTCCTCCTGCTTAGATCCCTCCAAATTACTGTTAATCACCATGAGTTCACCCTCAAAGACATTCAAGTTTTGTAGGAAATAGCTTACAAAAATTATTCTAAGGCACCTTGCAAGCATTGACTACAATCAACCTACCAGTGAAAACAACAATATACGCTCCGCAATTATAATGGAAAAATGCATATGTAGACAGAAAATCAGTTTGTTTCTTTCTGTGTCTGGTTCTCAGTGATTAAAAACAAAGGATGGTTTACTCTTCTTTTTTTCAAGCACAATCTGCCTTTAATAAAAATTATTCTTTATAAGGTGTCTGCAAGATAAGTTAATAGGCATTCTCTTTTATTCTACACTATTTTAAATGATATCATATTTCTATAATGTATGATGTAAAAAAGCCATATCTTTTGGCACACATATAAAGCTTGTTGGCTATAGTACTGAACATTTTTGGCTCTCCCATTAGATTCTGTTTTCATATTATTGGCTAACCACACAACTGAAAACTCTCAGGCAAAGCCACCACACAAGAGAAAATCCAGGTTTGATAAATATAACCAGCCGCCCTCAAACCACTAGATCCTTTGTCGTTTTGGCACTGCGCCTTTTCTAGAAACATTTTGTTTTTGAGAGATCATTTCTTCATACTTGAATATATACAAAGGAAGTGTTTGCAAATTTTTCTACTACAATTTGGGCTCATGAAAATCATGCAGAACAAAAAAAAAAACCCAAACTTTGTCTTCAAGATTATATGTTAAGAATGCAATATGTGATAGAAACACAAGACTGTCACGTTTCTAGTCCCTTGAGTTCATAACATAGTAATTTATTTTCTTTTCTTCCCTTCCAATAATCAAGCTTAATGATTCCTAATGATTCTCCCACCAAAGTGTCCTTTTCATTCTATCCTTGCTTTTTAATTTCCATAAATGCTGATTCTGGCATCCACCTAATGTTGTAGTCCTGCAGCTACTCTTGTAGTCTCCTCTGTTTAATTCTGAGAACCCTTACAGGATTTCCTACATGTACTAGTAAGTATCTCTTAAAGTCCTTTTAAATCAAAAACAAACAAACCCATTGCCTTCAAGTCAATTCCAGTTCATGGTGACCCCATGTGTTACAGAGTAGAACTGCTCCATAGGGTTTTCTTGGCTGTAATCTTTGCGGAAGCAAGTCACCAGGCCTTTCTTCTGGAAAAAAAATGCCCTTCCAAAAAAACAAACAAACCCATTGCCTTCAAGTCAATCCCGACTCGTGGTAACCATGCAATTATAAAATTCCAGGAAAGGTTTAACTCCAGAGATGACTTTATTTCCACTGATTAGCATAATGGTTAACATACAGTAATCACCCAACAAATGACTGTTAATAGAGTGAAAGAAAGCTCAAACCTGATTTCTAGAACAGACCATTATCAGTGGTCCTATTGAAAGAATAGTTTTAAAGCCATTCCCCTGAAGCTCAGGTCCACTGTGATAGAGTTTAAAGAAATTTTTTTGAGACAAATACATAGTAACATCAGGAAACTTTCTTGAATTTTTTTAAGTCGAATTTTTTTTCCATGATAATTAGTTTGTTATTAAATATATGTTAACATTAAATATTAAATAAGAAATATTACCTGTATTCTTGATCTTATCTAATTTCAAAATAAAACTTTCACACAATGGCATTACTTCAAATTTACTGTTGTTATAAAATTAATTTAAAATTTGAAAAGCACCTCTAGCTAGATGTTTCCTATAGGCTATTGATGCCAAATCAAAATTTATAATTTATTTATTTAGTCATGTAATGTCTATATATCCTTTTAGACTGGGTGTATTAGATTAGGTACCATATATGTTTTGTTCCCCTCATAAAAACTCATTGTCACTTCAAGTCGACTCCAAATTATGGTGACTCTATGTATATCAGAGTAGAAATGTGCTCCACAAGTTTTTCAACGGCTGATTTTTCAAAACTAGATCACCAAGTCTTTTTTCCAAAGGTGCCTCTGGGTGGACTCGAATAGTTAGCCACTGAATGAACTAACCTTTTGTACCATCCAGGGAGCCTTGCCTCTCATACTTAGTTCCTAACACATAATAGCTATTCAACACATATTTTCTGAGTGAATCAAAGAAGAAAAAAGGCTGTTGGGAAACTAAATGTAGCTTCAGCCTAGAAATTTTTGTACAAAGTCTCAAAAATCTAAAAGCACTGGAAATTTCCTAAACCTTTTGTTTCTAAAACGATGCATTCTTTTCAAATTAAAAATGGTTATTACGATAACCAGAAGTTACAATCAGATTGATTTGATTCATGGCTTAAATTTACATGATTTGTTCAAATGCCTTCAAATTGTCATCTACGTTCATGCACTTGGACTGAGAGTTCAGTTTTCATAACAAAGAAAAATGACAAGAAGGAAATGTACCCGCTTTAAAGGAAGATACAATTAAAAATATCTTTCACTGAAAGCCATTTGGTGAGTGTAATTTCACTGGACATTTTGTGCTGTTTTTGATACAGTTAAGAGGTGCTATGCCAAAGTTTTGATGTAAACATTCTATGAGAGATCTAGAGATGCAAGCAAAAGGAGTTTAAAATCATAATATTCATTGAACATTTCTTTAGCAAAAATATCAGGTAAACAGTCATTTAAAGCATTATGTTTCACAGTCATAAAAAGTGGGAATGGAGAGGCAAGAAGTAGGTATTTATTATTACGGAAATACGCGTTTCACAGTGTGGGGAAAGTATATGAAAAATCACTATGCATATTATCCAAAATATCTAAGCTAAATGAAAGACACATGATTTCATCAGGACAAAAAATCAGATCATGCTGATTGTTACAGTTACTGATTTCACAGTATTTACAAACATGAATGAGTTTACTCAGATATGAGAACTATACGCTGATCTAGTAGAGATGTTAGGTTATATAATGTTCCTCATTTTGTAGCAGTACACAATGTTTAGTATCTGAGATCTCTATTACGTAAGTTCTGGGTAGACAAAAGTTCTATCTCTTAGTTGAATTTAAAAAAAAGCAAAAACAAAGACAAAAAATAACAAAAGACATACAATCCTAAATTACATATTGCTAAACTGGTTACTGGAAACTAGCATAAATGATACAATAGTGCCACAATCCATTGTTTACGGTTTACATAAGTAAGCCATGCACTAGTCCTTGAAAGCTCATAATGCAAGAGAGAAAAAAAATATAGAAAATATTGAAAAAGGAACATAATAAACATCTGATACGAGTCAAGGTGCAATGGGAACAAAGAGAAATAACTCATTTTTACTTGGATTAGTCAGAAGGTAATATTTGAAATGGGTCCTAAAGGACTTTACATGACAGAAAGAAGGATAAGAGAAATCAGGGAGAAATAGAGTATTTTTAAATGTATGGAGACATGAAAGAACATAGGGTAGTTAAGTAATCTTCAGTGATTCTCAGCTGCAGTATAGATAAAGTATATGTGCAAGGGGGTGAGTGGAGAGGAGTGATGGGAAAGATGAACAGCTATTGGGATTAAATTATGGAGACCATGTAAACTCATAAAGCAATTTGGGGTTTATTTTAAAGTGTATGGTTAATGATCAGAAAGCTTATTCACATGAGTAAAATGATCAGATTTATGTATTAAAAAAATAAATAAGAAGCCTGGATTAGAGTAGACAAAAAGTGAAGGTAGAAACCACATGGGCAGTTTCTAGAGAAATCCGGTGTTCTGGCGAGAGACGAGCTAAGGTAAAGGTGACAAAGGGGATGAAAGGAGGAAGAAGAATTCTACAGACGTTTCAGAGGCACAATTGGCAGCACTTAAATTTCTAAACTGACAGAATTTGATTTCTTAAATGTGATATATTTTCTAAGAAAAAGTGCTAAAATTTATTGGAAAATATTAACTAAAGTGCAAAACTAAGTAATTAAAGCATGGAAGAATTTTTAACAGCTAATTAGAGTGCTTTGATGAAATTTAGTTTTATGAAATATTGTTTAAATGATAATACTTTATACAATATAATAACTCGTTGCCATCAAGTTGATTCTGACTCATAGAACTCTGTAGGACAGAGTAGAACTGCCTCATGGGGTTTCCAAGGAGTGGCTGGTAGATTGGAATTGCCAGCCTTTTGGTTAGCAGCTGAGCTCTTAACCACTGTACCACCAGGGCTCCATACGATATAATAGTGGTACTTACTTAACACATTTGTATTTGGAAAATAAAACTTCTATCAACTATATGGGGACTAAAACAGTTAAGTTTTCCAAACTAGAGTTATACTTTCAAGTCTGAATTAATTATTTTTCCCAGAATTACTCTTACTGTTTTTTTATTAAATAAAAATTTTATTGAAGTACAAATCTCCTATAGAAAAGTACAAAATAATTACTGTATAGAAATTTTATTTTTATGTCAAAATAAAACAGTATATCTGTTTTGGCTTACTGAGGTTAAGAAGGCATGTATTTTAAAATGTCCTGACGATATAGAACACAGGGACAACTAGGGGGTGGTTTATTTAACCAAAGTAAATAAGTAAGAACACCTTCATTGATTTATGCATACAGTAAATCTGAATTATTAGAAGAATTCCTCAATTTATCCATTTCCCTTTAGGTGTTGACATGGCCAGAATGTCATGCAAGTCTTGTCAGAGCCTTAATTTATTAAAAAAGATAAAAAATTACACTATGTTCTATTCATATTTTTGAATGTTTAGTGACAAGTAAGAATAATGTTCCATGGAGAGCCCCAATTTAAAAACAATCATTAAAAACAGCAAACATAGAGCTAAAAATGTCTTTTAAAAACCTGTGGAATTCAGTTACTAATGCTTTCATTACTACTGGGTTAATGGTAAACCAGCCAATTTTTATGTCTCTGAACCTCGAAGGTAAGGTGGTATTCTGGTTCTAAGGCATTTAGCATCAAAGTGGGTCCCTCTTGAAATGCATGAAGCTCAGCAGACCAGAGTTGGAGCCTCATTGTTGTGTAGGTTGAGCATTCTATTAGGCGATGTTTCCTGGATGTGTTAGTTTTGTAAACTTGCTTTTTTTCCATTTATTTTTGAGAGATAAGGCTTGAAGCATAATTATGGCTGTCCTGTGTGATAGTTAGGGAGCCCTGATGGGTTTATTGTAGTTTTTCTGTGTCATATTTGGAAAACCAGAGGTTCTCCATGTAACCTAATGAAAAGGCACCTGCAATAAATTATTTATATAGCTCTTACTGGTGTATTGTCATACTACAGACCAGTGGTATCACAGTGCCACTCACCTCATTTGTGGCTTGTATTACCAGATGATATTTCTCAAAACCCATATTACCAACCAAAAATTTAAACACACTCAATTAATAAGCATACATTCAAATACTGAAAACACATGCCATTAAAAAAAAAAATTAAGGAGAAAAATTGTAGTAAAAAAAGGGCTAAAGTTAGATTGAACAGGTAAGAGAGGCCTTTTAAAGCTTTGAAATTGCTTAAAAAAAAAAAAGAAGAAGAAAAGAGATACAAAACTTGTAATGTGAGTGGTAAAATGAATTACTAGAGCTGGAGACAAATTATAATTAATGTGACTTTAGCAAAGAGAAAAATGACTCCTATTAATAGCAGTTAATTATTTAAACTTAATTTACATGGATAGTAAACAAACTGCTAATTAAATGGGAGAAACGTCCATCATAAGTTGAATCAGACAAATTTAAAAATATTTTATATTATTATATTTCATAACGCTTTACAAACAGTTTAATGGTTGATTTTGAATCACTTCAAAAGTAAGTGCACTCACCATGATTTTGAAAACTCATTCAAAGACTATGAAAATAGAAGAATAATAGGTATTTTATCCACTTACATGGTGATACCTGGTCATCACCTGATAACTTGTAGGCCTGGAATAAATGTTAAATATAATCACATAAATAGAATCGTCTCAGAATGGTTAGGACTGACTTTTCTTTAGCCATTCGAGTACTAACATATCTGAACAGGCATCTATTTTTCAGTCGCCTTTCAAAGGGTTTCTTTAATAATTGAGCTGTGGGGTAGGAGTAGGATAAAAGGAAATAAAACCACATGATTATTTTTCTCATGTTATACAAACACACCCTCTGACCTTGCTCCATGCATACACACATATGCACACATTTTGATAGGATTTGGGTGACAAAGCTCCATTGGACTTCCACTTCTGACAATAGTAAAACAGGAAAGCCAGAGCAACTCCCCTGCTGAGAACTACACTGTTTGTACAAAATGTAAAGAAGTCTGCTTGAAGAAATCAGGTCACTAACAATGCTGGCTGTGATTTAAGGGGTCGAGATTTCAGAGGAGAAAGGACTAGAAGATAAGCCTGGTATCGAGAGCTACATTTTCTTATCTGATTCTGGAACTAGGACTGGGGTTCAAGAAGCCAAATAAAGGTATTGACAGTCTCTTAGAATTAAAGGGGAAAAAATTTTAGTCCAGGCTTGCAGACAAGAGAATCCCTATAAACTCCCTCACGCTTTGAGCTCATACCTTGGCAGGCTTAATTGAGGAATAAGGGTAAATCATAAAAATGAATAGCTTTTTCAGGGAGTGAAATTCTGTTTCAAACATTCTCATTTAATTTCCATCACTGGATTAATGTAACCCCTATTGTAAGAGGCCACTGAATCTAGCAAGATGAAATGTAAATATTTTCTCAATTGAAAAATAACCAGATATAGGAATGAACAACACAACACGCAACCACAGGCTGTTTGGTTTAAAGGTGCTGGTCTTCATAAGGAGCCCGAGTGATTACTAACCGAAAGGTCAGCAATTCGAGTCTAACAGCCGTTCCTTGCAAACCCTATGAGGAAGTGCTACTCTGTCCTATAGGGTAGCTAGAAATTGGAATCGACTTGATGGCAACGGGTTTGGTCTTCATAAAGGGAATAGTCCCACTAGGGAACACAGGAAAAGTCCTACTAAACTTTAAGCTCTGGCTGCTACCTACCTGGTCACTTCAGCCTCCTTGTATTAAGAGACTAGCAGGAAAAAAAGGGGTCACCATCCTTTCCAAGGTAATTGACCATGATCATCAGGATCAATTACATGATCCTGTTTGACAGTTGGGACATGGAATAATAAGCTTAGTTTTCTCTGCCTAATCCTACCTCCTTCACCCACACAGAAGTATTATTTCTTAAGTGTACTCCCCAATAAACTTCCTACACACAAATTTCCAAGCAAGACTTTCTGGGAAACCAGACATACAGTATTGGCACATTGGAAAAGCATGCCATTATATGTGTTGAATAAATGATGAATGCATTAGTATATGAAAAAATAATAATAGTAGCATAGATTAGGTACTTAGAATGTGCCGGGCACTTTTCTAAGTTCTTTACATTATTAACCCATTTGATCCCACAAGAATCCTATATGGCTGGTTGTATTATTATCTCTATTTTACAAAAGAGGAATTGATGATTAGAGAATTTCCTGAACACTGCAGAAGGTATCTTTTCCTCAGTTCAGCACTGCCTTCCCACCAGTTCTTAATAGCCAGGAGGAATTTGAAGCTTACTTTTTCAACTGTTTCCTTTCTTTTCCTTCATAATATTGAAATGGAGAAAGTTAAACTGTATAAGGAAACAAAACAAAACAAAACCCATTGCTGTCAAGTAGATTACAACTCATAGTGACCCTGTAAGACAGAGTAGAACTGCCCCATGGGGTTTCCAAGAAGCAGCTGTTGAATTTGAACTGCCGACCTTTTGGTTAGCAGCCCTAGCTCTTAACGACTGTGCCACCAGGGTAAGAAGTCAGTATCAATTAATCCAAGACTTTCTCTGATGGTAAGAAAAGATTATTTCAAAGTTTATTTTTGTTCTTCTTGCCTCCTCCCTTACTTCTGCCTCCCCATACCACCTCCTGCCTCTCCCTGGGACTGTCTCCTTGAGTTCTTATTGCAATGGGCTCTTCCTTTTACCTAAGAAGTAGCTCATTTTGGAGGAAATCTTTCAAAGTAGGCCTTTTCAAAGGAAATCTCTTGATTCCTCGGACCAAGGTTGCTATTTTGCTATTGATCCAAGGTAAAAGGCACAGATACAATACAAGCAATCATTTTAATGGGATCTCTCTGATCACTCAATATTTCCAGGACTACTATGCTGCAGATTAAGGCCAGAGAGCAACTAATCTTAGATGTTTTCTCATGCCTGCTGTCCAGATAATAAATGACTTCACTTCACTTCCTTGCTTATTAGTGATCAGAAGAGCAGCCACATTACTTTCTCAAATCACTTCGTGAATAAGTGACAGGCCCATTCTGCTCAAACGGAATTTATAAGAATACTTTTTGAAGTCAACTATGGAAAGGACTGAGATCCAAACAGCAGAGACTCAATCTCTCATCCTTAACTGACCACTGCAAAAATGAACAAACATAAGCCTTAAGTAATTCCTCAACAGTAGCAGAAAAACAGATATTCAGGGATAACTAGAGCACTTTGACTACAAATAATATATTCCTGATATGACGGTATTTTATTCTAATCACTTCAGTAAGTCTCCTACTTTTAGGTTGACCTTTTGTGGTTGTTTTAATTATCTTAAGACATCAAAAAGAAAAAAAAAAGCATCAACTTAAATATTTTAAGAACAGAAGAGAAAGCTTAAAAATAGAGACCTCACAAATGGCTAAAACCTGAGTAAGCCTTTCATTCTCAAATAATAAACACTTGAGTTGCCTTTGACTGTTTCCTTTTTCACTGAGACATAACATCAACAGAATCTCACATTTTGTTAGCCATACAGTCATCTGACAAATATTTTTTACATCGTCTGACAATATAAATTAATATTGATTAATTGTCTATTAGTTATTCATATTTATATTCTTTTACCACTTTCCATTTCTATATCCCATATTTACTTTTGTGCTTTCCCCTCCAAATTTCACTGACCTGCTTCTCTAATCTTACATATTCAGCACTATCAAATATATATGTTCCCTTTCACAGATACATTGTTTATTTCTTGATACTTATTTTTGGCTTCATTTATCAGCTTGTCTGTCTAATTTTATACGTTTCCACATGCCCACTCATCACTATTTTACTATTTTCAGAATTAGGTGATCTGATCAAGCTATTTTTAACACTTAGATCATAAGTCATATTCATTTAACACTAGGTTCTCAGTTAATTTTTATAATAATCTTTGAAGTGTGTGTTATGTCCCTTTTAGAAAAAAGAAAATTTAGAGAAGTTAGGATATATACATTGAAATTACCGCTTTTTAAACTAATAACGACATAAAAATGATTTGAAGAATGTTTCACTCTTTGGTGCAAGAACATATGTTAAACTAAACTACACTAATCACTATTCCACTAAAATTAGTATTTATAACATATGGTAGTAAAAAAAAAGTACTGTCCTGTGATGTAATTCTTTTAACATGTAGATTTACATAAAAGATTTTTTATATCTGTTCTCAAGAAATAAATGAGATTGCTAGAGATAAGTTCAGTTCAATATGGCAGTTCACTTCCTCATAAGATTAAAGATCCATATGGAATTATCTTGATATATTGAAAACTTATTTCCTTTTCAACAGCTTATTTTCCCAAAAAGGACACAAATGATGTAAGAGCTATAGACTCATTGCTTACATAGATTATGGATGGTGTGTGCATGACATATACATAGGAGAAAAAGCACAAGCTTTTGAAAAATAGTATGTAGAGAATTTGGCTCCCATGTTCATTTGTGATATAAAATGTATTCTTGGGTGAAAACATTTCGTAGTTAATAAATTATACTGTAAACACTTATCAAGATGACTGAAACTGGCAATTTATTTTTGAACCTCTTCATAGTTCTGAGGAAAATTGATAAATCGTATGCGTGTAAAATGCAATCTGCATTTTGCAATATCTAAAAACTACTAGCTAATCATTCATCACCATAATTGTCTCTCAAAATATAATGGCCCAAAGTCCACAACTTCTATTTCAGTGAATTAGTTCAAGAGTTGTAAACAAAATATCTAAAATAATAGATACTCTTATTTTCTGGGAAACATCAACGGTGGTGATAGAGTAATTTTCTATAATAAAACCATCTATTAACTTAGTTTTGTGACACTTTCTCCTTGGTACATCTTTTCCAGTTACCTTTACAATAAATATTTTGAAAATAAGAATTTACTTTACGAATTCTATTAGAATAGTCATTCTCAGTTATGAGTGTGCATCAGAATCCCCTAAAGACTCTTCAGTAAACATATTTCTGGATCCCACTTCCAGAATTTCTAATTTAGTAGGTCTGGTGGGGCCCAAGAGTTTGCATTTTAGTGAGTTCTAGATGATGTTGATATTGCTGATTACGGTCCCACATTTTGAGAGCCACTGTCTTACAGAAACAGCATTGACACACGAGAAAAAAATCAATGATGAGTCATATTTTTTACTACTTCCAACACCTGGATGAGCCAAATGTCCAAACTGAATTTTTTTTTTTTTTCTAACTGGAAACTCTAGTAACATTTTGAAAGCAGAATTAATGATTACTGTCTACATTAAGACCAATGTCAGAATTTTTTATTAACTAAGATGTGTTTTTTACATATGGTTCAACTGAAATATTGCCTTATTAAGTGTTCAAGGATTTAGTACCAGTAAAATAGGTGAATAAAATATTTGAAGAAAAAATAATGGAAATCCTTACAATACCAACAAGTTTATCTCCTCCACTCCCCCACATCTGGCCAGCAGAAATATGTGCTTTTGGAATTCATTTTTCTTCTACTTAGAAGAGTAGATGAAATGTAAAAAGAGGACTACTAAATATTTAATATCTAACATATTTCACACAGCCTTTATCTTTTAGCAGATGAATTATGTAAAGCAAATAATTAACATATGATTATTAAGATGATAGGACGAAATATATCCAATATATAATATCAATAAAAAAATGGATTAAGGGGGAGGAGGCGACAAAGTGTTCTGCAGTAAAACAATTTGTTTTGAAAAGAAAGAATTTAGCAGATTATATAAGAATCTATTTTGTAGGATAACAAAAAACTAAATTCCTGGAAATAAAAATTTTATACAGCTCTAGAAATAGTAAGCACCTTGTTGACCAAAAAGCGTATTTAAATTTTACTAAGGCAGTATAAATTAGAGTGTTGGGAAGTGTAAATTTAGATTGTGTAGCTATCCACCCTCAATATTTAAAATCATGACATATTTTGAAGTCTCTGAATTATCAAGACTATTTATGGAAACTGATAAAATTTTCTCAATAATTTCATGGATTCCTTTAAATTTGCATTATCTATGCCTTCTCAAATGGCCATACAACTACGTTAATTTTTTTTTTTTTTACAACTATGTTAATTCTTAATGGCTTTTCCTCTAGGAAAAACAAGAAAATTCTTGACTTCACAATGCAAATACATATTCTAGTAGATAAAAAATTAAACTAGCAATGCTACATTGTGCAGAATAGTACACTAAGTAGTCGTCTTCTAAAAATAATTTATATTTGTACAATCACTGTATCTAATTATTTAGAAGAGTCTTAGTCCTTTAAAATCAACAAAACATTTTGTTTGATTAGTAAGAGAACCCAGTCTGATATTATGCTGAACATGGATGTTTTGAAGCAGAGGAATTGTAAAATGTATATTGCTTGGTAAAAATTGGGAAGTGGAAGCACAACAATGCTGAATACTGGGAGTTCCCAGAAGAAGAGAGGTGAACTAAATATCACTGGGACATAAATGACAATGGATTGACAAACCATGATGTTGAATCAGACTCATTTTATATTATTTTACCTATTCTAATTACAAGGAAAGACTGAGGGGTGATGGTTAGACTGGAGGCTAGATGTGTGTGTGTGAGTGTGTGTGTGCACCTGTCTGTGTCTTACAGGCACACACACATACACACACACACTTCTGGGTCATTTCAAGTGTAGCACTGATAAGAGAGTTTGTCTAGGTATTTCATTTTGTGCATAATTAAAGACAGGAGGCTTAGTGTTACCAACCTGGAAGTAAATGTTTTCTGCAAAACAACATCAAGTCCAACCTTTAAAAGCCAAAAAGGTCTAAATCTACCTACAGTCAAAGCTCTTAGAGCTTTCAGAGTCGCTTTCAAATATGGTTCTCAGAGTAAGAATTTGAGGAGCTTGACTTTGAAAGAAAGAGGACAGTTGTGTTGTAACAAGGCTGGGTGTATAACACAGAATAAGTCTGAAATATTACTTAAGGCTCCTAACCAAGAAAAGTATTTCATTGTTGGCTTATATATCCAAGAGAAAGCAGATTTATTTTGAGAGTGCACCAGAAAGCAAATCATGGCTGTTTTGAGCATATGTTTTAATTTTAATAAAAAAGTTGTACCAAATTATTATTTCTTTGTCTGGTAGCTATTATAAACTAGTTATGTAAGTTTAAAAACCTATAATTTTTTAAGTTTAAACACCTATAATTTAAGTTTAAAAACTAAAGCTTTTAGTTTGCCCAAAAAGACTTTTCATATTGCTGAGATTATACAAGACCAAAACTTCAGGTGCAAAATTGAGACAAAAATGAACATCTCCAACTATAGGTACCGCCTCAACCTTGACAGACATGATCTATGAAAATAAAAACTAATGAATAAACAAACAAATGTTGAATGATCCTAAGCAATGAGCCAAACCAGCTCTTCCCAAAGTACATAGTCCCAAGAATATTAGTTCTATAATGTTAGTTAATAAACAACGACTGCATCAAGTGATGTTAAACAGAAGACTCCTTAGAACCCTCATTTTCTCTAAGAAATGAGAAAATAATCTAAAGCCCCCTATACAATATTTCCCAAACTTATTTGAGAATGAAATGGCTTTTTGGGGGGTGGGGGGAATGGGCAAATTTGGAGGGGGGGATGGATCAAATTAATGTAATGCCATCACATCATATGAGTCTGAATAAATATATCTTCAACATAAATTGTAGTATGAGAGAAAGATATGAACATTAAGCATGTATGCTTAATCTGGTAGCCAGGAAACCCACTTAATGACTGTTTTTCTGCTTCTTTATCTGTAAAATAGAAGCATGAGACTACATTATGGATTGAATTGTGACTCCCAAAAATGTGTGTCAGCTTGGCTAGGCCATGATTCCCAGTATTGAGTGATTGTCCACCATTCTGTCATCTGATGTGATTTTCCTATGTGTTGTAAATCCAGCCTCTATGGTGTTAATGAGGTGGAATTATCGGCAGTTATGTTAATGAGGCAGGACTCAATCTACAAGATTAGGTTGTGTCTTAAATTAATCTCTTTTGAGACATAAAAGAGAGAAGTGAGCAGAGAGATGGGGAGACCTCATACCACCAAGAAAGCAACACCGGGAGCAGAGTGTGTCTTTTGGACCTGAGGCTCCTACACTGAGAAGCTCCTAGACAATGGGAAGATTGATGACAAAGACCTTCCCCCAGAGCCAACAGACAGAGAAAGCCTTCCCCTGGAGCTGACATCCTGAATTCTGACTTCTAGCCTCCTAAATGGAGAGAGAATAAATTTCTGTTTGTTAAAGCCATCCACTTCTGGTATTTCTGTTACAGCAGCAGTAGATAACTAAGACAGACTAAGTGGTCAGTAATGTTTCTTCTACCTTTACTAACCTATTACCACATCAGTGGAATGATTGATAAGAACTGAATGTATGTTAAGGCCTATTGCTTCAACTTGCTCACTCTCTAAGATCTAGTCTTGTGAGTCTCCAAGAGTAACTTTTTATCAAACAAGAGGCATGGAATAGTTTTTTGATGTTATTTTATTTTCAGTAGAAAAATTAACACGTAAGGATTGGGAAAAAAAAAATCAAATTCATATGAAATAAAAAGTCAAATGGTTTATGTCTCAGTAGCCTCCGTTAACTAGCCCTCAAAAGTCTGATGTGCCCTAGATCAGCAGCTTCTTTTATCTCTTCTGAGGGAATAAACTTTCTGACTTCTACTGGACTGGTGAAGGGACAAACAACTACCTAACTGTGGAAACAGATTTTGGGATTCAACTTCTTAAATAGCTTTCAAGCAATCATCCTTATTTTAGGACTCACCCCGTATCTCTTCACCTCCAGTTCCAGGATCATCTAGAGCTGTCAGTTCCTCAGCATTCTGAGGTTTGTCTTTTGAAGACTAGGTTAATTGTTGACTCTCCTCACCATTATTTTAGCTTTGATTTATTTTTGTGACTTCTCTATCTGAGTTGATATTTTGTTGCTCTGTCCTGTGTTCTAGTCTTGGGTTGTTATCTGATGTTATTGATTTTCTAACCAGAGGACTCCTTTTAGTATTTCTTGTAATTTTGGTTTGGTTTTTGCAAATTCCTTAAACTTCTTTTTATCTGGAAATGCCCTAATTTCTCCATCATATTCGAGAGACAAATTTGCTGGATAGATAATTCTTAACTGGCAATTTTTTTCCTT
The DNA here is from genome assembly GCF_000243295.1 of Trichechus manatus latirostris. Lineage (NCBI taxonomy): Eukaryota > Metazoa > Chordata > Mammalia > Sirenia > Trichechidae > Trichechus > Trichechus manatus. The sequence goes on from NW_004443945.1 coordinate 32,058,210, forward strand.
CAAGGCTTTATATATGTCATCCCATTGCCTTCTTGCCTGCATGGTTTCTGCTGAGTAGTCTGAGCTTATTCTTATTGACTATACTTTGTAGATGACTTTTCGTTTATCCCTAGCCACTCTTCAAATTCTCTCTTTATCTTTGGTTTTGGAAAGTTTGATTATAATAAGTCTTGGTGACTTTCTTTTGGGATCTACCTTATGTGGGGTTCAATGAGCATATTGGATAGACATCTTCTCATCTTTCACAATATCAGGGAAGTTTTCTGCCAACAAGTCTTCAACAATCCTCTCTGTATTTTCTGTTATCCACCCTTTCCTCCCCATTCTGATACTCCAATCACTCATAGGTTATTCCTCTTGATAGAATCCCACATAATTCTTAGGGTTTCTTCATTGTTTTGAATCCTTTTATCTGATGTTTCCTCAAATAAGTTGGTGTCAAGTGCTTTATCTTCAATCTCACTAATTCTGACTTCCAGTGCCTCAGCTCTCCTCCTGTGACTTTCTACTGAGTTGTCTAATTCTGAAATTTTATTGTTAATCTTCTGGATTTCTGATTGCTGTCTCTCTATTGATTTTTGCAGCCTGTTAAATTTGTCATTATGCTCTTCTCTAATCTTTTTAATTTCCTCTATTGCGAGGTCTGTGTTTTGCCTAATTTCCTTCCTGATGTCTTGAAGGGTTCTGTATATTAATCTTTTGTATTCTGCCTCCAGTAGTTCCAAGTAATTTTCTTCCTCTGGAAAATTTTTAGATTCTTTATTTTGGGAGCTTGCTGAAGCCGTCATGGTCTGCCTCTTTATGTGATTTGATATTAACTGTTGTCTCCGAGCCATCAATAAGTTATTATATTTATTTATTATATCCTAGTTTCTTGTTTTTTTTGTTTTGATATGCCCAAATAAGCTACTCTTGTTAGCTAGCCCAGTCACTGGCACCCCTGAAGCTCTAACGTACTGCCACCAGGTGGCCAGAACTGCCACTAAGTATGTGAGCCCAGGAGTCTGCCCACTCCTCCTGTATGGATTCAGCTCAGGCATCCAGGTGGTCAGCCACCAAGTGTGTGATGAAGGCTCTCACCTACAGTCCTAGACAGGCATGGATGATTGGTGTAGGCACAGGCATCCGGCTGCAGCTGGGGGACACACACTGAGCAAGGCAGGGGGCCGATGGCTGACCTCAAGTGTCAAGGAGGAAAACGTGTCCCTGTTCCCTAGAGCATGTAGGTGGGTGGGTTTTACAGCAGGACTATGGGCACCCAATGCTGTTGGTTGTAAGGACTGGGGGGCACTTCTTGTTCTTGGGCCCCTATCCCTTGTGGCTAGGTGGCGAGGGTGGAGCCACCAGTCCTCAGGCCCCTGATGTGGGTAGGTGAAGACCCTGCTTAATGGGCAGAGCAGTGTCAAATGTCACAAACCTGCCACTTCACAGCTGGAACGGTTGAAGTAAGACTGCAGGTATATACCCTGTTGTAGTGCGGTAATGAGGGCCTAAGCTGTTGAAATGGGCCCATACAAGTCTCTGCAGGGGGAAAGTCACTCAAAGTCTATGGATCTTTTATGTCTGTGCCTAGGCAAAGGAGCTGTGCCTACCCTGAGTTCCTGGCTTACGGGAGCAGGCAGATTATTTTTTTTTTCCCATTTGTTAATTTTTTCACTCTCCAAGGCCGGGAGAATGGCTCAGGGTGCTTGACAAGTCCTACTTCTGGCCCAGGGTACTTGGCAATTGCTGAAGCCATCCCAGACCCAGTGCAGATCAGGAAGTGGAGAGGTAAATGGGAGAGAGGTTTTTCCCTAACGGGATGTTTTTGATCAGCATGGTAGGCCAGACCCCAAACTTGTTTTTGTTATGTGAGAAAAATAAATACCCTTATTGCTAAACACTTTAGTGAAGTTTTCTGCTCCTTACAACCTAAAGGGTCCTAACAAATAAAATACTTGATTGTATTTGCCTTTCCAAGTTATTATATTCCATTCATAGGCCGTAATCTCACTGGAGAACATTTTCACTAGTCCAGTAATTTTAAAAAGGTGAATAAAAATAAGAATTCACTTTAAAACTATAGTTCATTCTTGGAAATTAACTTGATAAGCTGCTGAGATTTCTGACCTCCAGATGAAATACTGAGATAGTATATGTGAATTTCGATGGGAGTTCTAAGTCCATGGATCCCTGGTGGTAGAAAGTTTAACACCTTTGGCTGCTATGCTAAATGAAAGGTTGGAGGTTTGCATCCACCCAGAGTCACCTCAGAAGAAAGGCCTGGCCATCTAGATCTGAAATATCAGCCATTGACAACACAATAGAGCACAGTTCTACTCTGACATACATGGGGTCATCATGAGTAGGAATCTACTGATGGTAACTGGTTTGTTTTGGTTTTCTCACTCCAGAGTAATCATGTGAAACCCAGGGTCATTTTTTTCTGGGTCAAGGGAATTTTACTTGCCCAGTTATTGTTTGATATGTCAATTTGTAAAACTGTAACCTTTTAGAAAACATTTGATTCAGATGGACTGAATGTAATTTTGCAAGTTTATTGATTAAAATGAGTTCAAAAGTGGCATTCTAAAACATTACTCTATAAAGATAATATATCCTTGTTACTCTTTTAAAATCTGGTAAACTTAATTTTATTCAATAAACATTTGTCTATCTTGTCATTTTTCTAGGAATTTACATATGAATAAAATATGAAATATGAATAATATTCAGCATATGATCTTTAGGGGCCCTACTTCTAAAATATTCAACTTAGATTTTCCACTGTATTTTCACCCTCCTCTTTTTCTAGCTGTTTTGATTTTTTTATATTTTCACTATATACTCTTTGATTGCATTGGGATTTCAAGCCTAATTTTCTCTCTGTTTATTAGATCTTTCCCTGGTCTTGTTTTCTTCTTTATTCTACTTTTAGCCTTTAAATGAGCCTTTAATATTTCCTCTTTTTCAAATTGCCATAATTCCCCTCATAATTTTGCTGAATGTGCTTGATAAATCTTGTAGCCTGAGTCAATCAAATATCCTATTATCTTGTCCTAAACCTGAACTAGCCCCTGGTGACATAGTGGTTAAGAGCTACAGCTGCTAACCAAAAAGGTCGGCAGTTCAAATCCACCAGGTGCTCGCTCTATGGAAACCTTATGGGGTAGTTCTACTCTGTCCTATAGGGTCGCTATGAGTCAGAATCGACTTGATGGCAATGGGTTTTATTAAACCTGAACTACTAAACTTGAAGTGAAAATTAACAACTGGTTTCCAGACAGACATGGCAAGACACTGCCTCTCAAAAAGCTCCTCTTTCCTTCCTCCTCTTTTGTATATCTCTGTCTTCCCTTCATCTAAGAGACACATTCAAGTCTCCCATATCGTCCAAAGCAAAGAAGGAAAGAAAGAAAACACCCTTAAATAAAATCTGTCTCCAGCTACCTGAGGCCAAATCTATGCATTTTTTATCTAAGCCAACCTTCCTGAAAGTGTATCCAAAACTGGTTTCTTTATTTATTACAGATATTTTCACTGAAGTCATAACAATTCTTCCTAATTTTTAAACTATATATTAAATAATATTATTATTATTATCTTAAAATGTTTCTTATAGTTGCTTCTACTAATGGAGAGAACCAGAATTTAACCTTGCATGGTGTCTGATCTTAATTTGGAATATACTTTGATGATCATCTTGTTTATGTGAAGGTAAAGCCCATAATCCTAGTCTGGAAGGGAGACGATGAGGCACCAAATAACCAAATAATGATAAATGAGTGTCTCCCTTGGATATGTCATTGTCATGGTGATAAGTGATTTGTATCTTTATCTGGTGTTTGGAAGCCCTGGACCTCAGGGACAAAAGAATGTGACAGAGGGGTTCTGAACTGAGAGGGAGCAGGCCTCAGTAGCAGGTCACAGCTGAAGCCTAAGTAGGGAATGCTGTTGGAGTGGACTTGTCCAATAGACTGTTGGAGCAATGATGTCTGAGATCTAATTGTCATCTATTATACTCCTCCTTCCCAAGCTTCAGTGACACTCTGTTAATGTTTGGATTGGAGTAGCAAGGCTTGTCTTCCTCACACTACTTTCTCCTCTACAACAACATGGAAGAAACATCAGTGTTGCAAGGGAGAGTAGAAAATCTGAGTATGATTCTGAGCTGTGATTGAAAACAACAATGCGGAGGTTAATTCTTCAGAATATTGAGCAAGAAGAGGAATGCGGTTTCAGTTATTGTTAAAATGGAGGCTCAAATTGTTTTTATTTGACTATTAAAGGAAATGTGTTGATCCAAGAAGGTTATAAAAGTGATTATCAACTACCTAGTTGAAAAAAAAAAATTAAACTCAGATGTTACCTTACTTGATTTCCTTTCAGCATTCATCACTCTGAAATCTTTTTCTTGAATTTTCACTAGTTAATGTTGGATTTTGATTATTAGAAGCAAGAAATCCTGACTCAGAGAGGAAATGATTTCCAGAATTAAGAAATTTCATATGAGAGACTCAAAACTATGGAAATTAGTAAGTCAAAAGTGAGCAGGGGCAGCAGATATCCTTCTATCCCTAAGAAAGGGCCTTTGGAGTCAGTAAAGCTGGGTTTTACTCTGCTTTTACACTAATATAGTGATAAACTTCCCTGGTTTGCCCGGGAAAGTCTCAGGTTTGGCACTGAAAGCCTCACATCCCAGGAAACCTCTCAGTTCTAGGCAATCCAGAATGGTTGTCACCCTAGTCTTACCCATGGTCTAGAGTCGATTAGCAATCTTATAGGACAGAGCAGTACTGCCCAGTAGGGTTTCCAAGGAGCAGCTGGTGGTTTCAAACGGTCAGGAGCCGTTTTGGTTAGCAGCTGTAGCTCTTAACCACTGTGCCTCTAGGACTCCACCAAAATTCCTTTCTTTGTAAATTGGCATAGGACTAGATAATACTTGTGTCCCATGGTCATAAGCAAAACTAAATATGATTTTATTTATATTCAACATTAAGTATGACAGTAATTGTTAGCTGAGATATTATAATATATTTTTCATGTGCTGGAAAAAGAGCATATCTTGTTATGCAATAAACAGTTGTAAAATGGACATCTTTTGATATTAAGCACATCTACTGAGGTTGAAGGTCTATGGGAATTGGCCACTTTATAAGGCTTTTAGTGGAATGTCAGAAAAATAAGAATAAATGATATAAGATAACTCATCTGAAAGAAGATAGAAAGCAGCAGGATGACTATATACCTTTGACAAGAAACCTACCTCTGTGTGTGGCTGGGGATCCATGACTGCTGCAGGTCTAAAGATTATGTTTGTTGAGTTGTAAAGGGGAAACTTGTCGAGTAAGAAACTGAGTTCACCGAATAATAAACTGTGGTGCATTAGAAATTGAAATGTGGATATCTTTGAAGAGTCAGAGGAGTTGGGGATGTCTTCTGACTCCTTCCTGATAAGAGTCAGGGGCAGTCTTCCATGAAAAATAGGCCCTATTTCACATGTAAGTTTCTTATTTTCCAATACTCCAAGGTAGAAATAAAATAAGACATTTTTAAACTTAAATATTGAGGAAAAGACAGAACCTCTGGGCCTGTTGCTTAAAGCCAGAAGAGAAACAGAATCCAAACTTAAGTACCATATAAGAATTCTGACATCAGATATTATCCAGTAGAATTCCCCAAAATATTATTCAACAAATAAGTTTTTAATATAATTGCACTTTCAAAAAATCCCTGTGCCTGGAGTCCAGTGACAAGGGCCAGAAAGCAGAAGGGGACAAGGAAGCTGGTGATAGGGAACCCAAGGTTGAGTAAGGATATTGTTGATGTGTTGTGAGATTGTTAGCCATTGTCATAGGGCAACATTTGTAGTAACTGTTAAATGAGAAACTGTTTTGTTCTGTAAGCCTTCATCTTAAGTGACAATAACAGCACAATTGGAAGAGCGTAGTCAGTGTCACTGTACTGTGCATGTAGAAATTTTTGAAATGGTGTATCTTTGGCTATGTGTATTTTCACCAAAAAAAAAAAGTGAGAAGTTAGAGGGTTGATATGTTGTGGGATTGTTAACCAATGTCATAAAACAACATGTGTACTTCTGTTTCATGAGAAACTATTTGTTGTGTAAGCCTTCACCTGAAGTACAATAAAAAAAAAAAAAAAATCCCTGTGCCTGTCAAAGAGGAACCTAGGATTGTTCAACTTCTCAGACACTCTCACCACCTTCTATATCTGCCGCAATAGGAAATGATCTAAGACAACTCAGATCCTCAGTAGATACACATAACTCGAGGGTAATGGAATACCTCACAGGAAGAAGAAACTGGTAACAACATGAACTCTGCTTCCAAGGAAGTGAATAAAAAGGGATGTCTCAAGATCTCTCATGAGTCGTAGTAACATGATGGCCATGGCTGGGTTCACATGTCTGGTGCTTGGTGTGAGAAGATTTGAATAGTTGAGGTTACTCAGACCTCTCTCCAGCACGGCAAATCTCTTAAGCATGCCTTCTGGGAAGCAATACTTCTGGCATGTTGACTCAGATTTCTCAAGACACATGTCTTGAAAGAAAGAGTATCACTCGGAGATCTTATTACCAATTATGACCTAAAAAAACAAAAACAAACAAACCAAAAAAACCCCTTACCGTCAAGTCAATTCTGACTCATAGCGATCCTCTGTGATTACACAGTGTCACTTCTGCTACATTCTATTAGTCACAGCAGTTACAAGGGGCAATCATATTCAAAAAGACTTTACCTTTTAATGGGAAAGTGTCACTTAACGTTATAAGAAGACCACCTGGGATGGAATCTACATTGGTACAGCCATCTTTGCAGAATGATTTTCATACACAAAGAACAGGAGATGGAGTACAGAAAGAGATGGAGAGTTCGTATGGCATTTGTATTTTGTAATCTTGTCCCTCAGGCATAGCTACATCTGTCTCACTCTCCCAGTGGGCTTATATATGCTTTCTGCCTAACTAGTTCATGCAACTAAAAGGCCTTTGACAAATTCAAAATTCTTGGATATTTGGATTCTAAACATCTAGTGTCCTAGTGAACATGTCCATTTCCATTTCTATTACCCCAGAATAAATTTTCCACTTTTCATTAAACCTGCTCCTCTTCCTGCCTTCTTCATCTTCGTGACTATTACCTTTATCAGAACTCCAATGTTGATGATATTAATTGATTTATTATCCTGATACTACTCCCAACTTCTTGTGAGAAAAGCATTCACTGCCCCACCCCCTATAACAAATTTGTGGAGTTTTCACATTTCTAGGGCTCATCTCATACAGTCAACATTTGGTTGACTCCAGGTATACTAGATGAAAATTAAAAATAATAATTTTTGAGGATTTTTAACTTGGAAACAAAAAGAATAAGAATCAGCCCTTCTAAGGTAATAAATTTCAATGGTTGATATCATTACCTGAGCTACAAAACAGAATGAAGAGAATAATTACCAAACAAAACTTGAACTCAGTTTTGAATATATTGAGTTTGAGGAGTCTGTATAAAAACTGTGTTGAAATATTTATCAGTCACTTGCTGAATCTGGGGGGAGGGGGGACAACAACGAGAAAAAAATATAAAAAGTAAGAATGTTATTGAATTCTTTTGGCAGAAGTTAGAATGACGTCCAGTTGAGCAATATCACTTTTAGTGATGCAAGTATTTTCCCTTCTGCATTATTTTCAAGTGCGGATTCCAACCATTTCTATGTTATGCTCCAATAAACCCATAGATGAGCATCTTATGAACAGTTAAAATATACAGTCAGTAAGTAAAAATAAATAATTATGAGACAACCAGCTTTCTGTTTTAACAACAAGAACTATTTATCATAAATAAGTTAGGCCTAGTTATCCCGAGAGAGTATTTCAGCCCTCCCTAATGGGTGACCCATATTTGTTTGACCTGGGCTGCTTCTGTTTACTGTTTGGTAAAATAGGCTGCATATGCTGCTCTCCATGTAATCCATCTTCAGCAGTAATTTTATCTGCAGCCCTTCACTGGGCTATTGGAGGCCCCCAACTATGGCTCTTGATTTCTGAGGACGTTGCCCTCTCAGAGCTGACTAAGGAGAGGGCAATGAGACAGAAACTCTTGCTTTCTATCCACCAAGCTGGGGATGTTGAAGCCAGAAGAACACATTGGAGGTAAAAGTAGAATTGGAAAGTAAGAAAAGGTGAACAGAACACACAACTGAAAAGTACAGGGAACACTTGAGAAACTAAAATAGAATTTAAGAGGCAGACACTCAGAGTAGCACTTCTGAATTCCAGCCTAGCTTCATGTTGCATTAAGATAGACAGAGATCTTCTGATCTTTATTTGCTTCCAGTAATCCACTAAATCTTCAAAGCACAACTTTAAGGCCCACAAATTTTGATTGCCTACTTCAACATGTTGCTGAAAATTGAGTATCAATTTTCTTCCTTGTTAGGTTAAAGATTTAATAATGTACTTCAAAGGTTTTCTATGAAGTTTAAGTTCAAAAGAACACTACCGTACTTCAACTGTGTAAATATTTCATAATCAGAAAATCCACTTGCTACACAGTTACAAATAGACACAAATACAGGTCTTCAATTTATTCCCAGTTATATTTTGGAGACTCTCCACTACCTCTTAGAATTAAGATAATAAAATTTTACCTACCTCACGTTTAAACCTAATTTATTTTCTTACCTCTGTGGAAGAACAAGTCTTTGTCACTTACAGTACACAGAAATATTCTATTTGTGAAGATTTTCAGGAAGAACAAGATTCTGAAACTGACAAATTGAATGAATACAGGAAAAGTGCAACTAATAAATTTTATTGGATTTAGAGACAGAAGTATTGAATCATGAAAAACTCTGAAAAATAAGAATGTAAAAAGCCATCAAAGAGAGAAGAGTAAGTATATTAGCTCTTCAAAATCTGATGTCTGATGTTATAAAATAGAAATATTAACTAGGCTGAAATGATAATAATGGAAAGCAGTGGAACAATAAAATATGAGAGGTGCCAGGACTGAATGTAAAACACCTTGAAGGAAATAAGTTTATATACAATGTGTGGAATATTCTAGTATAAAGACACATTTAATCCAAGAAGAAAAAAAATCAAGGAAATAACATTGCGAACAATTTTACTTTTATGCGTTTCCTTATTTTGTTAATAGCAGCGTTTGACACAGATGAATAATCTCTCCTTCTTCCATCAGTTTATTTTCATTTGGCCACCAGAGTACTATACTCTCCTTTTTTTCCCTCCTGTTTTTGTTGTGTGCCATCAAGTCTATTGTGACTCACAATAATGCTATAGGACAGAGTAGAACTTCCCCCATAGGGTTTTCTAGGCTGTAATCTTTAAGGGAGCAGATGGCCAGGACTTTTCTCCTGCTGAGTTGCTGGGTGGGTTCAAATCAATGACTTTTTGTTTAGCAGGCAAGCTCTTAACCATTCTGCCACCAGGCCTCCTTTGATCCCCCTCCTACTTCAGTTAATACTCCTTCCCAGTCCACTCTGATGACTTTTCCTCTGCTTCCCAAATTCTAATCATTGGAGCTCTCCAGGGATCAAGCCACAACCCTAGTCTCCTCTCTATTCTGACTCTTCTTATTGATCACATCATGTCTCAAGTCCTCAAGGACCATATGCAAAATGATGACTCTCAAATCTCTCTCTTCAGCTTTGATCTATTCCCGAAAGCTACACTGACAGTTTTTTTTTGAATGTTTATAAACATCTTGCACTTAATGTGTCTGCTATGGATTGAAGTGTGCCTCAAAATATACATATATGTTGAAGTCCTACTGCCTATAACTATGAATGTGGCCCTGTTAGGAAATTGGATCTTTGAAGATGTTATCAGTTAGATTAACATGAGATCATACTGGAGTAAGGTGGGTCCTAAACCTTCATGACTGGTGACCTTATAAAAGGCCATAAGATACACAGAGACAGGGAGACAAAGGAAGAATTCTATGTGACAGTACAGCTGCAATTGAAGGATTTCCAGGAGCTACCAGAACCTAGGAGAGAGGCATGGAGTAGCCTCTCCCTTAAAGCTCTTAAATGAAATCAACACAGCCAATACTTGAGAGGGATTTCTGGCCTTCAAAACTATGAGACAATGAATTTCTGTTCTTTAAAGCCACCCACCTTATGACATTTTCTTATTACAGCCCTTGGACACTAATACAGTGTCCTAAAAAGAACTTTTGCTTTCCCACCCACATTTAATTGTCCCTTCAGTCTTTCACACATCACGAAAAGGGCACCACAATTATTAGGGATAAGAGCTTAGCACATTGATAGACATTAAGCATACATTTCCACCACTCGTCCCTCAGTTTGTCATTCTGTGGTGGCTTGCATGTTACTGTGATGCTGAAATCTATGCTAACGATATTTCAAATACCAGAGGAGCTTGCACACTAAGATTAGAAAGAAGGACCTAGCTATCTACTTTTAAAAACACTGGCCAGTGAAAACATTATGAGTAGCAGCAGAACATTGTCTGATATAGTGCTGGAAGATGAGCCCCTCAGGTTGGAAGACAATCAAAATATGACTGGGGAAGAGCTGCCTCCTCAAAATAGAGTCAACCTTAATGATGTACATGGAGTAAAGCTTTCAGGACCTTAATTTGCTGATGTGGCATGACTAAAAATCAGAACAGCTGCAAACATACATTAATAATCAGAACATGGAATGTACAAATTATAAATCTAGGAAAATTGGAATTTGTCAAAATGAAATGGAACACATAAAGATCAATATCTTAAGTATTAGTGAATTGAAATGGACTGGTATTGGCGGTATTGAATTGGACAATCATATGGTCTACTATGACAGGAATGATAAACTGAAGAGGAATGGTGTTGCATTCATCATCAGGAAGCACATTTCAAGATCTATTGTGAAGTACAACACTGTCAGGGACAGGATAGTATACATATGCCTACAAAGAAGACCAATTAATACAACTATTATTCAAATTTATGCACCAACCGCTAATGTCAAAGATGAAGAAATTGAAGATTTTTACCAACTTCTGCAATCTGAAATTGATCAAGCATGCAATCAAAATGCATTAATAATTACTGGTTATTGGAATGTGAAAGTTGGAAACAAAGAAGAAGGATCAGTAGTTGGAAAATACAGCCTTGGTAATAGAAACAAGGCCATTGACTTATTCATTGTAAATAACTTTTTTCAGACTTTCAGACAACATGGTGCTATAGACAGAAGCATCACACCATCCCTCCACAGCAAAGACCTGAAAAACTAAGTCAAACAGAGACACACGTCAGTCTTGAAACCCTAAGCATCAAATGAAGAGATAAAGAACTCAGCCAAGCACTGAATGGAATAAGAAACTGACAGATAACAGAGAATGAGGAGAGTTATGTACAGAGGTCTCCTATCAAGCAACACAGCACAGATTCATCACTTTGGACTCCTGTCAGAGATTGGCAAAAAAGAAGTACTGGGAAAGCAGCTTCACGGAGCTCCCAGCAGGAGACAAAACAACCGGTAACCAGCAATATACAGTTTCCAACCCTCCACCAATCTTCACCCCCACTATGCCTCCTCTGCTTCCTGTGGCCACAGTCTCTTGTCCAGAAGGCACTGGCTTCAGCACTGTGCTGCTTGGATTCCACCTGCCCGCACTAGCCAGCAACCTGAGTGTCATTTATTTGTTGCTAGTGTTGCTTTTTTCTGCTTCTTTTGGTTTCTTCCATTGCTCTTACCACCCCCACCCCTTTCTCTCAGATACCTGGGCTCTATATGCTATCTTTGTTTCTTCTTGAAAGGCTTTGAAATGCCTCTTGACTGCGGAACTTCTTCCTGGCCCAGGCCACCACGCTGGCGGGATCCCCTGGGCTTTTTTTGTTCATTTTGAGTTGTTCTGTTTTGCCTTGTTTGTTTGTTTTCTTTTTCTTTTCTCAGCTTAGATGCCCCTCCTAGCCAGGCTGTACTGCGCAGCTTGGAAGTTACATCCCCAATCTGCACAGCTGTGCAGTGGGATCCCTGGGGGCATTTTTTTTTTTTCCCCTCTCCTTTTCCCTTTTTGTTTTTCCTCATTTCCAGTTTCCCGTCTCTCTATATTTACCTTCTCTTCCTGTCTCCTGAATACTTGGTGCTGTGTGACATTTCTAACACTTCTATCCAGGCTGTACTTCATGGCCTCAAGCCACGTCTCCAGTCTTTGCAGTTCACCGGCGGGATCCCTAGGGGCTTTTCTTTTCTTTTTTTTTTTTCAAATTGTTATGTATGTATTTTTTTCTTTTACCCTTTTTCTTTTTTCCCTTTTTGTTTTTTGGCATTTCTCTGTTTCTCTTCTCTCCACTCCAACTGCAAGCATCCTTAGCACTCTTTTTTCTTTGTTTGCTTGTTTGTTTTAGGTTCCTGTTTCTCTCCTCTCTCTCTTCACTTTACCTTACCCATCTTAGCTCCACACATCACAATTACTGCCTTCTTTCCTGTCTACCTGCACCGTGCACTGAGCATCATACCCCCAAACAGCACAGGGATGGTCCACCAAAAACTGCCCTGCACTGATTCCTGGCCCGCCCTGTCAACTCTAGTACATGCCACAAACAATCCATCTCAGCAACTCCCCTTCAGCTGGACATGACTTGCTGTGCAATAGCTAACCAGCTGACCTTGCCTATTAGAAAAGAGGTGAAAAGCATCATGGCTACAGACAAGCAAACAACAAAGAATGCACAACCCACTTTCTCAGACATAACCAAATAAAACAAAAAAGCAAGACAAAACAAACAAATCTACAATCAATTAATGAGGAAAATAACTACCAAACATCCAGAGGACAGCAGACAATATCAAAACATTAAAAAAAAAAAAAAAAAACACAGGACGGGATGGTTCCAGTAGGCATCCAAAATAAAACGCTAGATGATTTTCCAGTAGAAGAAAAGTCACTACACCTACCTAATAGGAAATTCAAATTTATAATATTCTGAGAGTTGAAGCAAAAAGCAGACAAAAATGAGGAAAAACTACGCAAAGTCATGGAAAAGGCTGACACAGTCATGGAAAATACAGAGAAAAAAAGAAGAATTCATAAAAATAATACAGGAACAAAATGCCAAAATAAACCCATAACTAGAAATCATACAACAACAAAAATTAGAAACACAAAAGATAACAAGATTTCAGAAATGGACAGTGTCATAGAAGGGATGAGGAGCAGGTTTGAAATGATGGAAGGCAGTATCAGCGAAATTGAAGACAAACACTTGGATACAACTCTGTTTGAGGGAAAATCAGAGAAGGAACTAAGAAAAATTAAGAAACCCTGAGAATTACGTGGATACACTGAAAAGCAAAAATCTGTGCATAATCAGAGTTCCAGAACAGGGGGAGAAAACAGAAAATACAGAAAGGATCATTGAAGAAGTACTGACAGAAAACTTCCTCAATATCATGAAAGATGAAAAGCTTACCATGCAAGAAGCTCAATAAACCCCATATAGGATCGACCCCCCAAGAAAATCACCAAGGCATATCATAATTACACTTGCTGAAACCAAAGACAAAGAAAGAATCCTGACAGCAGCTAGAGAAAAACAAAAAGTCACATACAGAAGAGAAATAATAAGGCTAAGCAGGGATTATTCGGTAGAAACAATGCAGGCAAGAAGGCAATGGGATGACATATATAAAATCTTGAAAGAAAAAAATTGCCATCCAAGAATAATATATCCTGCAAAACTCTCATTCAAATATGATGGTGAAATTAGGACATTTCCAGATAAACAGGAATAAAGGGACTTTGTAAAAACCAAACCAAACTTACAAGAATTATTAAAGGGAGTCCTCCAGTCTAAGAAAAAACAACTTCAGATCACAGCCTGAATTTAGGATGCAAAATTGTACCAGCCAGATACCAAAATAGGAAATGAACTCTCAAGGACTATCCAAAACTGAAAGAATTAAAACAGGGAACCAGAGAGGTTAATCTGTAAATGATAACAACATCAGAACAATAAAAGAGGAAATAAATGGTGTAGATTTCGAACCTTCTGATGGAGAGGAAGGCCAGGAGAGTAATAATAGACTGTTTCAAACCTAAGAAGATAAGGGTAAATTTCAAGGTAAACACAAAAACAAAGTTAAGAAACCTATTCATCAAAATAAAGAAGAAAAACATAAGGTCTCAGTAAAAACAAAATATACAAAAACAAAAGTAATGAAAAATAATCCACAAACGAAAGGAATTCAGCACAGGAGAATAAGAGGAACAAAGAAAATGTCAACACCACAAAAAAAAGGTACTACAAAATGACAGTAATAAACTCACACCTATCAATAATTACACTGAATGTAAATGGCCTAAATGCACCCATAAAGAGACGAAGAGTGACAGAATGGATGAAAGAAACAAGATCCATCAATATGCTGTCTAAAAGAGACACACCTTAGAAACAAAAGCATAAATTTATTAAAAATCAAAGGACTGAAAAAAATAGATCAAGCAAATAGGTACCAAAAAAGAGCAAGAGTGGCAATAATAATCTAAGATAAATTAGACTTTAAAACAAAATCCACCATAAAAGACAAAGGACACTATATAGTAGTTAAAGGGACGATCCATCATGAAGACATAACCATAATAAACATCTATGCACCCAATGACAGGGCTCCAAAATACATAAAACAAACTCTAACAGCACTGAAAAGCGAAATTGACACTATTGTAGGAGACTTCAACATACCTGTCTTGGTAAAGGACAGAACCTCTAGAAAGAAACTCAACAAAGATACAGAAGAACTAAAAGGCACAATTAGTCAACTTGACCTCATAGATATATATAGAACACTTCAGTCAACAGCTGCAAAGTACACATTCTTTTCCAATGCACACAGAACATTCTCCAGAATAGACCACATCTTAGGCCACAGAGCAACCCTAAACAAAATCCAAAATGTTGAGATAATACAAAATATCTTCTCTGACCACAACGCCATCAATGTAGAAATTAACAACAGGAAGAGTAAGGAAAAAAATCAATTACATGGAAACTGAATAACACCCGGCTTCCAAACCACTGGGTAATAGAAGAAATCAGATGGAACCAAAAAATTCCTAGAATCAAACGAGAATCATACCAAAACATTTGGGACACAGAAAAAGCAGTCCTTAGAGGACAATTTATAACAATAAATGCACAGTCAAAAATAAGAAAGAGATAAAATCAAAACATTAACTACACAACTTGAACAAATAGAAAGAGAACAGCAAAAAAAGCTCACAGCTACCAGAAAAAGAAAATAATAAAGATCAGAGCAGAAATAAATGAAATAGAGAATAGAAAAAGAGTAGAAAGAATCAACAAAACCAACTGAAAGAACTGAAGAAAAAATTCAAGCCTTGAGTTACACTATTGAAGGATTCTATGTGAAAAATAGTGAATGCTGCAGAAAACATCAAAAGAAGATGGAAGGAATACACAGTCACTGCACCAAAAAGAATTGGTCAACATTCACCATTTCAGGAGGTAGCATTTGATCAAGAACCTATGGTATTGAAGGTAGAAGTCCAAGTTGCACTGAAGGCACTGGCAAGAAGAGTCTCCAGGAATTGATGGAATACCAATTTAGATGTTTCAACAAAAAAATGCAACACTGGAAGTGCTCATGGACTGCCGGAAGTATGAATAAGTCTGTTGTAAAAAGTATAGCCAGAGTGCTCCTTAGAAGTGAGGATGGCGAGACTTTAGACAAATTATTAGGAGCGACCAGTCCCTGGAGAAAGACATCATGTTTTGTAAAGTGAGGTTCAATAAAAAAAGGAAGACCCTCTACAAGAAGTTTCGACACAATGGCTATTAACAATGGGCTCAAACATAGCAATTGTTGTGAGAGTGGTACAGGACCGGGCAGCGTTCTGTTCTGTTGTACATAGGGTTACTGAGTTAGAACCAACTTGATGGCACCTAACAACAACAATAAACATATATTTGTTAAATTAAGAATGTTCAAAGAAAGAATTCTGTTTTTTTTTTTTATTGTACTTCAGGTGAAGGTTACAGAACAAATTTCTCATTAAACAGTAGTACACATATTGTTTTATGACATTGGTTAACAACCCCACAACATGTCAACCCTCTCCCTTCTTGACCTTTCTTTTTTTTGGTGAAAATATACATAGCCAAAGATACACCATTTCAAAAATTTCTGCATGCACAGTTCAGTGACATCGACTACAGTCTTCCAGTTGTACTGCTATTCTCACTTTAGATGAAGGTTTACAGAACAAAATAGTTTCTCATTAAACAGTACATATGTTGCCCTAACAACCTCACTGCACGTCCTCACTGTCCTTACTCAACCTTGGGTTCCCTATCACCAGCTTTCCTGTCCCCTTCTGCCTTCTAGTCCTTGTCCCTGGACTGCTGTGCCTCATTAGCCACGTTTTGTTTTATGGGGTTATCCAATCCCTGGCTCAATGGGGAACCTCAGAAGTGATGTCATCACTGAGCTAAAACGGTGTCTAGAGGCCATACTCTTGGGGTTTCTCCAGTCTCTTAAAGGCCAGTAAATCTGGTATTTTTTTGTGTGTTTGTTTTAATTTTGTTTTACATCCTTCTCCAGCTCTGTCCAGAACCCTCTGTTGTAATCCCGGTCAGAGCAGTCAGTGGTGGTAGCCAGGCACCATCTAGCTGTAATGGACTAGTCTGGTGGAGGCCTTGGTAGCTGTAGTCCATTAGTCCTTTGGACTAATCTTTTCCTTGTATCCTGTTCTTTTCATTCTCCCTTGCTCCCGAAGGGATGAAACCAGTGGAGTATCTTAGATGGCTGCTCACAAGCTTTTAAGAGCCCAGACACTACTCACCGAGGTAGAATGTAGAACATTATCTTTATAAACTGTATTACGCCAATTAAGCTAGATGTTCCCTGAGACCATGGTCCCTGCAGCCTCTGCCCAGCAATTCAGTCCCTCAGGGAGTTTTGCTATTGTGAACAATGCTGCCATGAACATAGGCATGCATATGTCTATTCGAGTGATGACTCTTATTTCTCTAGGATATATTCCTAGGAGTGGGATTGCTGGATTGGATGGTATTTCTATTTCTAGCTTTCTAAGGAAGCACCAAATCATTTTCCGAAATGGCTGTATCATTTTGCATTCCCACCAGCAGTGCATAAGAGTTCCGATCTCCCCGCAGCCCCTCCAACATTTGTTATTTTCACTGTTTTTGATTCCTGCCAGTAATGCCAGAGTAATATGATACCTCATTGTGGTTTTAATTTGCATTTCTCTAATGGCTAGTGATTGTGAGCATTTCCTCAAGTGTCTGTTGGCCGATTGAATGTCTTCTTTGGTGAAGTGTCTGTTCATTTCCTTTGCCCATTTTTTAATAGGATTATTTGTCTTTTTGTTGTAGAGGTGTT
>NW_004443945.1:32078251-32087103 GCF_000243295.1 Trichechus manatus latirostris
TTGAAGTCTCCTACTATTATTGTGGAACTGTCACTTTCTGTTTTCAGTGTTGTTTGAGTTTCTTTTATGTATTTTGGAGACCTATTGTTGGGTGCATAGATGGTTATTATGGTTATGTTTTCATGATGGGTCGTCCCCTTAATCATTATATAGTGTCCTTGTTTGTCTTTTATGGTGATTTTTTTTTCAAGTCTATTTTATTTGAGATTAGTATTGCCACTCCTGCTCTTTTTTTGTAGTTGTTAGCTTGATATATATTTGTTTCCAACCTTTGACTTTTAATAAATTCACATCTGTGTTTCTAAGGTGTGTCTCTTGTAGACAGCATATTGGTGGATCCTGTTTTTTTATCTGTTCTGTCACTCTCCATCTCTTTATGGGTTCATTGAGTCCATTTACATTCAGTGTTATTATTGATAGATATGAGTTTGTTGTTGTCACTTTGTAGTGCTTTTTTTCTGTGGTCTCGACATTTTATTTGTTCTTCTTACTCTCCTGTGCTGAATTAATTTTGTTTGTGAATTTTTTTTTCATTTCTTTTGTTATTGTAGGTTTTGTTTTTACTGAGACTTTTATTTTTATGAGTATGTTTGTTAACTTTCTTTGTAGTTACCGTGAAATTTACCCTTATCTTTCTAAGTTTAAAGCCGTCTATTATTAATTGCTATCGCCTTGCCTTCCTCTCCATTAGAAGGTTCTATACTTACACGGTTTATTGCCTCTTTTATTTTTCTGATGTTGTTGTCATTTACAGATTAACTTCTCTGATTCCCTGTTGTATTTCTTTCGGTTTTGGATAGTCCTTGAGAATTCAATGAAGTTGTTTGTTCACAGATCGAATGACTCCCTTTAATAATTTTTGTATGTTTGGTTTGGTTTTTACATATTCCCTTTGTTTCTGTTTATCTGGAAATGTCCTAATTTCACCATCATATCTGAATGAGAGTTTTGCAGAATATATTATTCTGTTTATCTGGAAATGTCCTAATTTCACCATCATATCTGAATGAGAGTTTTGCAGGATATATTATTCTTGGCTGGAAATTCTTTTCTTTCAAGGTTTTATATATATCATCCCATTGCCTTCTTGCCTGCATGGTTTCTGCTGAATAATCTGAGCTTAGTCTTATTGTTTCTTCTCTGTATGTGACGTCTTTATTTCATGAGCTGCTCTCAGGAGTCTTTGTTTGTCTTTGGTTTTGGTGAGTGTGATTATGATATGCCTTGGTGATTTTCTTTTGGGGTCTATCCTATATGGGGTTTGTCGAGCTTCTTGGATGGCCAGCTTTTTCATCTTTCATGATGGAAGTTTTTTGTCAGCAGTTCTTCAATGATTCTCTCTGTATTTTCTGTTTTCTCCCCCTGTTCTGGAACTCTGATCACTCACAGATTTTTGCTTTTGATTGTATCCCACATAACTCTCTGGGTCTCTTCATTTTTCTGTGTTCTTTTTTCTGAGTTTTCCTCAGAGTGGTTTCTAAGTGTTTGTCTTCAGTTCCACTGATCCTGTTTTCTACTGTTCCAAATCTGCTCCTTAGCTCTTCTATGATACTGTCCATTTCTGAAATCTTGTTGTTTATCTTTTGTATTTCTAACTGTTGTTTTTGTATGATTTCTAGTTGTGAATTTATTTTAGCATTTTGCTTCTGCATTATTTTCCTGAAATCTTCCATTTTTTTGTCTGTATTTTCTATGAATTTGCATAGTTTTTCCTCATTTTTGTCTGCTTTTTGCTTCAGCTCTTGGATAATTCTGAGTATTAGAGATTTGAATTCCCTATCAGGTAGTTCTAGTGTCTTCTTCCACTGGAAAGTCATCTGGTGTTTGATTGTGGACACCTACTGGAACCATCCTGTCCTGTTTTTGTAAATTTTTTGGTATTGTCTGCTGTCTTCAGGGCATTCAGTAGTTATTTTTCTCTTTTATTGATTGTAGATTTGTTTGTTTCATCCTTTTTTTTTTAAATTAGGCTATGTCTGAGCAGGTGGGCTGTGTGTTCTTTGTTGTTTGCTTGTCTGTAGGCACAATACTTTTCTCCTCCTTCTCTAATTCGCAGGGTCAGTCACTCAGATATGGTACAGCAGGGCAGGTCTAGCTGAAGTGGAGTTGCTGGGACTGGTTGTTTGTGGTACTTGCTGCAGCCACCAAGGCGGGTCGGTAATCAGTGCAGGACAGGTTCCGGTAGACTGTGCCTGTGCTGTTTGGTGGTGTGATGTTAAGCAGATGGTGCAGGTAGGCAGGATGGAGGTGGGGGGAGATTGTTATTTGTGGAGCTAAGATGGATATGGAGAGAGGAGAGAAGAATAAGAGGGAAAAACATACAAAGAAACAAAAAAGAGTGCTAGGGGAGCTTGCCGTTGGAGTGGAGAGGGAAAAGAAAACAAAACAAATTTAACAAAAAAGAAAAGAACAAGAAAAGCCCCCCCAAAAAAAAAGAAAAAAAAAAAACACAAAAAAAGAAATGCCCTCAGGGTTCCCTCTGCTCATCTGTGGAAGCTTATGGGGTAGGTCCCAAGCTGCGTAGCACTGCCCGGCCAGAATGGTCTCCCAACCCGAGAAAAGGAAAAGAAAACAAACAAACAATTCAAAACAAACAAAGAAACAAAATCCCCAGGATCCCACCACTGGCAGCCCAGACCAGTAAGCAGTTCCACACTCAAGCAGAGCTCTGCAGCCCCTTAGGAAGAAGCAAAGATGGCGCACGGAACCACATATTTGAGAGAAAGGAGGGGATGTGGTGAGAGGTAAGGAAGAAATCAATGAAGCAGATAAAAGCAACACCAGCAGCCAACAAATCGCACTCAAGGAGCTGGCCAGTGCAGGCGGGTAGAATCCAAGCAGCTGGTGCTTCCCAGCCAAGAAACTGTGGCCAAGGGAAGCAGAGGAGGCTGAGTGGGGTGTAGAAGGGTGGGGGGTGGGAAAGCGTATATCATAAATTTCCAGTTTTTCTGTCTCCTGCTGGAAGCTCTGTGAAGCTGCTTTCTAGTACCCCCTAGTTGCTGGTCTCTGATAGAAGTCCATGATGGCAGATCCACACTGCATTAGCTGATAAGGGACCTCTGCATGAACCTCTCCTGGCTCTCCGTTCTGTCAGTTTTCTCACCCCATTTGGTGCTTGGCTAATTCTTTATCTCTTCATTTGATGTTTTAGGGTTTCAGGATTGCTGTTGTCTCTGGCTTAGTTTTTTGGATCTTTCCCTTGGAGGGATGGTGTGGTGCTTCTGCCTAGAGAGCCATTTTGCTGGAAGTCTTGAAGGAATTCTGTTTTATAGAGTTATTCCTCTGAAGTCTTATTTTATTAGCTTTGCAATAACTGATTACCTGTATCCCAATTAATCTGTTGAGTGAATGCTTTCTTGTTTCATTATTTTCATTGTTTTTATGCAACCTACTGACACTACCCTAACTCAGTTGATCTGCGGGCAATTTTTGATACATATACACATGTTGTTCCTGAAATGAAAAATGGAAATTCAATGTATAAAAGTAATTTATTTTAAAGTGCAATAAATGATATGGAGATACATGGGTTCCTTTCCAGAGAACTGAACAATATCATAAAATACTTATGCCATTAATTATGGATACTTGTAATTATGGAACACTTAAAACTAGAAATACAAATACAGTGACGAACCTCTGCATTTGTTAGCATTGTCTTACAACACATTACTCCAAATTTAGTGCCTTAAAATTACAAATATATGGAGTTATGTATCAGCCAAAGATGGCTGTGCCCAGGCCAGTTGAGCAAAGGTTGCCTTGAGCCCTGGCATAGCTGAGGAAGACCAGAGGAGGCACTGGCTGCGGAAAAAAGGGGAACATAAGGCTTCAGGATGGAAAATCATGAACCAGATGATACTATCAAGGAAAAATTAACAAATCTTGGTACTGTAACCAGAAAAATTAACCAGCTTCCAGAAGTAGAAAACAATATGCTTGAACATGGATCAGTATATCAGACTTAATGCTGCTCTTTGTAGCCTAATAGCTAACAGTCTTTTTTGACACATCTTAAATGTGACACCGGCTCGGCTTGCTGCCAGTTTACCAATGGCAGTGGTTCCATTTTTGACAGCACAAGTATCTTATAAAGGTTTTGTAAGTTTACCTTTGAGTACAGGCAATCTGATCTGTGAAAATTGTATTGTAACAAGGGGTGGACTTGTTGGTCTTGTTTTTGGTGTTTTTTTATCCTGTTATCTTGGCTATTTCTGTGAATGGTAGCCTAGCAGCTAGATATGACTCAGTCCTGCTACCAGGGAAAGGAAACTTCTTAACTTACTGGATAAGAATTTCTAAGCCTGTCTTTAGAAAGAAGTTATTTCCCATTTTGCTCCAGACTGTGTTTTCAGCATACCTTGGGTCTAGACAATATAAACTACTCATAAAAGCCCTTCAGTTACCTGAACCTGGTCTAGAAACTCCCTGATTTAAAACAAATATGTACACAAAAATAAAATAGCAAAAAAACAACAACAACAAACATATACTATCTTACAGCTTCTTAGGGTCAGTAATTGGGAGTGGTTAGCTGGGTAGTTCTGGCTCAAGGTCTTTCATGAGGTTGCAGTCAAGCTGTTGGTCAGGGCTGCTGTCATCTCATAGCTCAAATTCGGCAGCAGGATCCACTTCCCAGACCACTTACTTGGTTGTTTGGCATGTTTCAGTTCCTTGCTGGCTGTTGGCCAGGGGTCTCAATTCTTTGACACATGAATCTCTCCATAGGGCTGTTCACAACATGCTATCTAGCTTCCCCAGTGTGAATACATAATCCAAGAGAGAAAGAGTCAGTGAGTGAATAAGGATTGGCTATCTAAAACCAAGGACTGCAGCTCTTAAAATCTTGGATTTTGAAACTAAGAAGTAACCTTAGGAGAATGCTATGGAAAGGTCTTTTCATCATTACTCAGTGTTACCATGAGTAGAGAATAAAATGAACTTGTTGCAAAAGAAATGACAAAATCCTTTCTATTGTTATTGACACTTTAAGTGCTAAATCTTCATCTCATTGCTTTGTGAAAGGAAAAAATAATAAAAATTAAGTTTAGGCCAAAGGACAGGACACTCCCCTGATCTCTAAATAAACGACCCTCCCTAAAGTTATGACAAGTATAGTGGGAGCACTAAGTTTAGAAGAAAATGGGAAGAAATTTATGAAAAATGGCAAAACAGTCAATTAGATTTTGTTCAAAATCGCCACAATTCACAAGGATTTCGAACAGCATTACTGTGTGACAATGTTCTAAAAAGTTTGGTCAGCAAAATACTCAGTTTTGATTAACTGATTTTCAAAATTATCTAAAAAGTTAGAGACAGAAACAAGTAACAAAATGATCAAAACGCAACAAGAAACACAGGAATCAAATTGATTATATCTGTGGAAAGAGGTGGTGGAAAAGCTCAATATCATCAGTCAGAACAAGGACAGGGGCAGACGTCAGAACAGACCATCAATTGCTCATACGCAAGTTCAAGTTGAAACTGAAGAAAATTAGAACGAGTCCATGAGAGCCAAAGTACGATCTTGAGTATATCCCCCTGAATTTAGAGAACAACTCAAGAACAGATTTGACACACCGAACACTAATGACCGAAGACCAGATGAGTTGTGGAATGACATCAAGGACATCATACATGAAGAAAGCAAGAGGTCATTAAAAAGATAGGAAAGAAAGAAAAGACCAAAATGGATGTCAGAAGAGATTCTGAAACTTGCTCTTGACCATCGTGTAGTTAAAGCAAAAGGAAGAAATGATGACGTAAAAGAGCTGAACAAAAGATTTCAAAGGGCAGCTTGAAAAGATTAAGTATTTATGACATGTGCAAAGACCTGAAGATAGAAAACCAAAAGGAAGAAAATGCTCAGCATTTCTCAAGCTGAAAAAACTGAAGAAAAATTCAAGCCTCGAGTTGCAATACTGAAGGATTCTACAGGGAAAATATTAAATGATGCAGGAAGCATCAAAAGAAGATGGAAAGAACACACAGAGTCACTATACCAAAAAGAATTGGTTGACGTTGAACCATTTCAGGAGGTAGCATATGATCAAGAACTGATAGTACAGAAGGACAAAGTCCAAGCTGCACTGAAGGCATTAGCAAAAAACAAGGCTCCAGGAATTGACAGAATACCAGCTGAGATTTTTCAACAAACGGATGGAGCGCTGGAAGTGCTCACTCACCTATGCCAAGAAAGTTGGAAGACAGCTACCTGGCCAACTGACTAGAATATGTCCATATGTGTACCAATTCCAAAGAAAGGTGATCCAACTGAATGAGGAAGTTATCAAACAGTATCATTAATATCACACGCAAGTAAGATTTTGCTGAAGATCATTCAAAAGCAGTTGCAGCAGTATGTTGACAGGGAACTTCCAGAAATTCAAGCTGGATTCAGAAGAAGACATGGAATTAAGGATAACATTGCTGATGTCAGATGGATCCTGGCTGAAAGCAGAGAATACCATAAAGATGTTTACTTGTGTTTAATTGACTATGCCAAGGCATTCGATTGTGTGAATCATAACAAATTATGGATAACGTTGAGAAGAATGGGAATTCCAGAAAACTTAATAGTGCTCATGAGGAACCTGTACATAGATCAAGAGGCAGTCATTCAAACAGAACAAGAAGATACTACATGGTTTAAAGTAAGGAAAGGTGTGCGTCAGGGTTGTAACCTTTCACCATACTTATTCAATCTGTATGGTGAGCAAATAATCCGACAAACTGGACTATATGAAAAAGAACAGGGCATTAGTATAGGAGGAAGACACATTAACAACCTGCATTATGAAGATGACACAACCTTGCTTGCTGAAAATGAAGAGAACTTGAAGCACTTACTGATGAAGACCCAAGATCACAGCCTTCAGTATGTATTACACCTCAATATAAAGAAAACAAAAATCCTCACAACTGGACCAATAAACAATATCAGGATAAATGGAAAAAAGATTGAAGTTGTCAAGGATTTCGTTTTCCTTAGATCCACAGTCAATGCTCATGGAAGCAGCAGTTAAGAAATCAAACGACATAGTGCATTGGGCAAATCTGCTGCAAAAGACTTCTTTAAAGTGTTAAAAAGCAAAAACATCACCTTGAAGACTAAGGTGCACCTGACCCAAGCCATGGTGTTTTCAATTGCCTCAGGTGCATCTGAAAGCTGGACAATGAATAAGGAAGACTGAAAATGTATTGACGTCTTTGAATTGTGGTGTTGGCAAAGAATATTGAATATACCATGGACTGCCAAAAGAACCAACAAATTTGTCTTGGAAGAAGTACAACCAGAATGCTCCTTAGAAGCAAGGATGGAGAGACTAAGTCTTGCATATTTTGGACATGTTTTCAGAAGGGATCAGTCCGTGGAGAAGGACATCATGCTTCGTAAAATAGAGGGTCAGCAAAAAAGAGGAAAACCTCAACCAGACAGATTGACACAGTGGCTGCAACAATGGGCTCAAACATACAAATGATTGTGAGGATGGTGCAGGACAGGGCAGTGTTTCATTCTGTTGTATATGTGATTGCTATGAGTAGGAAATGACTCGAGGGCACCTAACAACAAGAAACACTAAAGGACTTTTTTCTTTAGTCTAATGGGGGAAAAAAGAATAGTCATTTAAATGAAAGTAGAAGGAATTTTGGTTGCTCATATTATTTTTTTTCCTTTTTTAACAAAAAAATAATTCAAATGATCTATTGAAATAGGTTCTAGAATCTTTCTGTTTGAAGATTTTTAGAATGAGATTATAAAAATAGTTTCCCACAGTATCTCTCTCAGACGTTCATCTGCCTAAAGGCAGACAGTTTGAATAGAAGCCTTCTCAAGGCCCTTATAGATCTATTGTCTTATAATTCTATAATTTCATGGTAATTCAAACCACTTTATGCTGTCAATATTCTTCATTTTTGTGAACAGGCATCAATGCCTGTATCTTATTTCGTTTATAATACAAGAGCTGGAAAAGCACCTTCAGACAGCAGTTTGTATATGATCTGATATATATTCATGGTTTAGCAAGCATGAAAGATTTAAAAGAACTGTACCCAGGACTGCATTATTTATAAAGGGAAGGTATGAAACAGCATGTCATAAAATAAATTAAAACAGAAAAGCAATAGAATGCTAGTAAAAGCCTCTGTTGTTACTGTATTTCCAGATCAAACACAAGTCCATACTTTGAGGCTGTGGTAAAGGATGATGGACCTCTTCCAGCAACCACTAAGAAAATTTCTCTTCTACCATAATTAATGAAATCACATGATATAGCCAGAAACTGTTTGTTTTCATTTAGGAGTATACTGAGGTCTTGGCAAAAGTAACCATCTATTGTCTGGTTTACTGTGGTTTGGGCTTTTCTATATGCTTCTCTTCAAAATCAAACTGGCAAACAAACGAACAAACAACAAATGAACACATATTAATATTTACTAAAGTACTAATTTTCATGTGTCTCCATTTCCTTATATGTAAAACAATAATAATAATAAAACGTACCTCATATGGTTGTTGAGAAAATTAAATGAGTTAATCATTTCAAAAACTCATCAGTTTTTGTCTATGTTAACTATTATTAATATAGTAGATTTTCATAACTGATTATGACCTAATAAGTTCATCAAACTAACCTATGTTCTCCATTCCCTATGGAAAACATAGTGATTAATACCCAAAGCAAACCATCATGTATGTGGCTAGAGGACTCTCCTTATATTCATTTGCATAGTGCAAAATTGTGTTTGTTTAGAGACTTTTTTTTTTTTAATATTTTATTGTACTTCAGGTGAAGGCTTACAGAACAGATAGTTTCTCATGTAACAGTAACACACATGCTGTTTTATGA
>NW_004443945.1:32093596-32106785 GCF_000243295.1 Trichechus manatus latirostris
GATGTTCTAGGGTTTCAGGATTGTTGATTCTCTGTTTGGCTTAGTTTTTCGGATCTTTGTTGTGGAGGGACGGCGTGGTGCTTCTGCCTAGAGCGCCATCTTGCCGGAGTCTCCTAGAGACTTTTTATATATATTGTATACACTGTAATTATGTAATTTAATAGCTTCATAAATAAACGTTGTGTGTGAAAAGAATGTTGCTGTTCATATGGAATTTCTGTTGAGTACCTTTGAGATTTTTATGAAGAGAAAGATGAACCCTAAAATATTGCTCCTGTGTTAATGGTAGGTTAAACTAGAGAAGACATTTAGATGAAAAAAAGGATTAAAATATATATGTATTTTGCTTTTAGATTACATTGAAAATTTCTTTAACTTCTAGTTCTAGTTTTAAGAAAAAGCCTAGAAATTGTAGAGGTTGCTTTTGGTTGTAGTTTATGCAAGAAAGACGATACAGAATACCAATCTTCCAATCATGGGACTCAGACAATACACAAATTCTGATGAATAGTTATTATATGCTTTAAGTAATATTATGTTTAAGATATATATGTGTATATCTCTATAGTTATCTTAGTATTATGTTTAAGATATATATGTGTATAGCTCTATATCGCTATCATCCATCTACTTTTCTGTAATTTTTAAATTTAAACAACTATTTTCATTAGTCAACTATGATTCCAGAGTGCTTATACTTTTTTTTTTTAATTTGTTAAATGGGGTAGAGGCACATGAATGTCCCTTATATTATTCTTTTCACCACTATTCATATTGAAATATTTCATAATATAAAAGAGTGAATGGAGATAGGGAAATGGAGACAGTGTTAAAGAAGAGGGTCTATGAACAGCAAAGTCAGCAGAAGGTTAATGATCTGCAAAACAGGGCTTGGGGCGTAGCTGGGAAGATTCAGAATACTGTAAGTTTGTATGCTGATGATTATGAAGAGAGAGAATAACCAAGGGAAGGAAGTATTTGACTGAGTTATAGAATTATCAAGAATTTCAAAATGGTGACAGGAAAGCCTCAAAGTAAGCATTGTGTTGACTACACAGGTAGCATGTCCAGGAAGCGTGTCCAGGTTGCTGGTCCCGGTCTCTCTTACTACTGACCATAAAATATTCTTACATTCCCTGATAAGTGACCTCTGGTTTAGGAATGCCTAAATAATTACATATCCTAAGATACATCATTGTGCTTTGCCTTCAGACTTCCACAATGCCATTCATCCCCTCTGTTTACAAAGCCTTCTCTGATCCACTTGGAAGATGTTGATTTTTTTCTTTGAAGACTCACCTCATATCTCTTAATACGTGAAATGTTCTCTGAAAAATCAAATAGTCTGACCTCTGCTTTCTGGATGACACCATCGTACTTAGTGTATACTTATGGTGGCATTTAGCACATAATTACATTTTACTTACTTATTTTTTTCTAAGTCTGAATTAATCCCCAGAGGAGGGGAATCCATATTTTAAGTATACTTTTATCTCTCATTCTTGGTTCAGTGCTAGCCATGTATAAAACACTCAAATGTTTGTTGAATAAATGAATTAATGATTTATATGTTACAACAATTCTAAATATTTGGAAGTTGTGAGACAGTAATGTGGGTTTGCCCTGCATCTGAAAATTCTAAACCGTAACTTACAATAATTTTAGATGAAGTTAAGTTTGTTTGAGTTGCAGATTTTAAAATTTGAAGCCGTTCTATATTTGAAGACCTTTGGAATAGTCAAAATTGTGTTTTTAAAATGTTCTATTAGCTAAGTTATGTGTAGTGTGAGACAGAACTGACTTTCAAAACCAACTTCAAATCTATCAATTTCTCACCTCTAACAAGGGATGCGAATCCCAGGGAGATGCAACTGGTTAATGCACTCGGCTGCTAATCAGAAGGGTGGAAGTTCCAGTCCACCCAGAGGCACTTTGGAAGAAAAATTTGGAGATCTACTTCAGAAAAATCAGCCACTGAAAACCCTATGAAGCACAGTTTTACTCTGACACAAGGTCACCATGAGTCGGAATCGACTCCATGACAACTGGTTTTTTTAACCAGTGATCAGGAACTGAGATTTTTATAATTCCACTAATATTTTGAAAAGACTATTTCATTTCTGCTCATATTAAGTTTTTCAGATATTCTACAGATAAACTATTGCTGTGAAATATAAATCAATTATTATTAGAAATAATAAGTTTGAATATCAAAATGGTTAGAATTGGATAATGGTACATGATTGTTTTGTAAACTCTTCTATAGGAGATGTTATAGGAATTGGAATAATTCATGAGTGAGCATCAAAAAAAAGGTCAAAAACGATGACGATAGTGACTGAAGAGCTGTAAAGCTATATTTTTTAAGTACGATATTTTATAATTACTAGCAATTTTGACTTTATGAAATAATATTAGGGTTGCTATGAGTCATAATCGACTTAACAGCAATGAGTTTGGTTTGGTTTTGGAAATAATATTTTTTTGTAAGTATATTAGGCAGGTTAGTAAGGATATTTGCTTACACTTACCATAGAATGCACAGTAAATAGATTAAGTTTTGCAAATAAGTTTCAGATGGTAATAAAAAGAGCATTGTTTTACAAGTTTTGAAAAACAGAAGTAAGCTTTTTTTTTTTGTATTTATTTATTTGTTTTCAACATATCCTTAATTAGGATATAGATGTCAGAATTTATTTTTTAATTTTTTAAAATATTTGGGCCTCAAAATTGTTTCTATGAAAGTGATATTTTTATCTCCTTTTGTAATATAAGACCCTCATAAATAGAAATCCAGAAAAAAAAAAGAAGATTCAGTTGTCCAATAAGAAATTTATTTCTATACACAAACTAGTAGAAAGTAGGTCTATAGGAAAAAATAGGGGACTAAATTAAATTTGGTAGACAACTGGTGGCACAGTGGGTTAAGAGCTTGGCTGCTAACCAAAAGGGCGACAGTTTGACTCCACCACCTGCTCCTTGGAAACCCTATAGGGCAGTTCTACTCTGTCCTATAGGGTCACTATGAGTCAGGAATTCACTCAACTGCAACGGGTTTCGGGTACACAACTACAGTCATTTAAAATAAAAATCTAACAAAATATTTAATAATCCATACTGAAATCCCCAGCTTCTTATGAACTGGTAACTTTATTAACTGACTAGAGTATTCTTGAGGTTCCTGGGAATGCTTGTCCACTTATGATTCCATTTCCCAAAGCCTGGTACAATCCCATTATAATATAAGGAGTTTTTGATTGTCTTGTCCTAGAAAGATAAGGTTGTTAAGAATAATTAATCCTACTTTCTCTGAACTTTAAAATTATATTATAATAGCGTTAATAGCAGGAATTCCATACAAATGCAAATAGGAAAGAAAAACAACAAAGAAACAAGAATCTCTCCCGAACTTCTGAGGAGAAGATTTTCACCTAAGCAAATTCTACAGAAAATATAATGTCTATATAATTTCCCATTAAATAAAACTATTTTCAATATTTATATCTATAAATTATTTCTCAATGGAGCTAATTTTTTTTTAAAGTTTTTTTAAAACAAGAATATAGGGAAAACTTGTAATATAACTTTGGATTTATAAAGCACACTTCTTTCTGAGATCCTTATCTCTTTGTATATGGTAGTTAGTTTATCCTTTTGTTACGGACATTAAGCAGATAAGAAGGAATTATTTGCCCTATTTTTATTATTTGCCAAGATCATACACTCTTATACTAACTGTGGTAGCATGTACTGTCATTTAAATGTTTGCTACCTCCCTTTGGGACCTCCCCCTATGGGTAACTTATGCTTTTTTCCTGGTTGATGCCAGAGGTGGCCCTGTAAACTGTTTTGACCAATGTAATGAGGTGAGACATAAGGTGTACCATTTATAAGAAGCTTTAGGAGCCATTGAGTGTTTGCTGTAGTGCTCCCTCTTTTCTCCAAGTGAGAGGATTGTCCTGGTTCACACCACTACACAGACAGTCAACCTATGCTGGATAATTGAGCACAAATTGAACTTTCATTATTGAAAGCCACTGAGGGTTTGGTGGTCATTTGTACCTGGCAAAACAGCCTAATCTGGAGAATGACATATTTTAAAAACGTATCTTAGTCTATATTTGATTTTGTTTATACGGACTTTACCTATAAAAATAAAAGATGAAATAAAAGCTATGAGGAATAAGTGATATTTACAAATAAGAAAAGGGAACCAGTTTGTTCTGATTTCATACTATGCCTCATTTAACCTTCACAATAACTGTGAAAGATGAAGAGCATTTGATTGATTTTTAGATGAGGAAAATAAGGTAGTTTTCAGTAAAAACTCCTAGTTGACTCCTAGATTTGGTGCAAATAATTACACTATAATGTTACTTAAATATAAATAATAATACAATTAGATATTGCATTTTCAGAACATAGAACTTCTGCAATTACTAACACAAATGTCCATGAACAACTATAAAATCAATTACATTCAAGTTAATATTAATTTAGTTTGAAAAATAATGTAGTTTAGCTGAGAGTCTATTAGGCTACAAAAAATAAATATGGTACCTACTGTTGAAATATGATTTTTTGTTTTTAGTTCACATTGTTTATATTGTGTGTGGTGTATTAATTTATTTCTTATATCACATTTCTTCATATGTAGGACTGGTTAATCTTTTTTCCTATCATTAGATTATTTGCCCTTCATTTGATGTAAAGGAAAAAAAATTTATAGTAAATTCATTAATTTTTTCCCATAAAACTTGGAGAATTAAAACAGTGTTGCTGTTAGATGCCCTCAAGTTGGTTCCAACTCATGGCGACCCCATGTGAGACAGTAGGACTGCTCCATATGGTTTTCAATGCTGTGACCTTTCGGAAGCAGATCTCCAAGTCTGTCTTCCAAGGCACCTCTAGGTTCTAATCACCAACCTTTCAGTTAGTAGTCAACTGCTTAACTATTTGTTCCATTCAGGGACCCCTAGTACTAACTATAAACAAACAGTGGCAATGCATTTCAAGGCAGTACACAGATACTTAAAAGTGGCAAACTATAGAGTTCAGAATAAGTTATATTAATTTTCTATAAATATTGAAAGTAACAAACAGCACTATTATATAGATTTAAAACAAAAATAAGAGATTTATGATATACATGAATGAGTTATTTCATTGCAATCTGAACATCTGTAACATACAAAATCAGTGTTCAATAAGTTGAGAAATCCCCAATTAAAGATGCAGAGATGTTAAGAAACCTATTGAGTCATACAGCTTGGAAGTGCTAAAGCCCAGATTTGAATCTAATTCAGTCTTCTCTTCATGTTACAACCAAATTAATGTTATCTATATAACAGAATCTTATTTAATAGTTGGAGGGTACCCACGAAAGTTATGATCTGATAATAACAACTGAAAAGTAAGGAGGGAGAAAACCGTTGACCTAAAGGATAGCAGAATGTAAGAGAAACACATCAACATGAAGAATATGAATCATGGATTTTCTTGTGCCAGAAGTACATACCCCGACAGAAACTATTTTATTGGAATTAGTGTCAAGCTCTTTTATATTTGCTTGTTTGTGTTTTATTTATACCCATATATTTATAAAAATTATTTGAAGTAACTTACAATAAAAGATGCAATAAAAGAAAATAAGACCAATAAATCCAGATAAAAGGACAATTCATAGGTCAGAAAAAATAAATAAAAACACTAGTTTAATAAAAATTTCAGCAAGTTAACACCAAACATAATGTTGACTTTATAGGCAGCTAAGGTAAAAGGTATTTCACAAATTTCATGGTTCCCATTTTCTAATACAATAAGTTTACTATTTTTCAAAGTATTGTCAGACATCATTGATGGCAAGATATTGCATAAATATATAATAGCTTTTCAGGACAAAGTAAACTCATTCAATGGTCCTAAAATTTATCATAGAGTATAAAAAGTAAATTAATTTTATATTTCTGAATTATATTTAATTTACTCGAAAAATTCACTGTCTAGACCTATGGGAAATTGGATTTAGTCACTCTTGGACATCCCTTCCATTCTCCTCAGAGTAGTGTGGATTCCATAGGTTTAATGCCATTTAAACCTTAGTGGGGAATATCTGGTCTCTGCATGGTCACTGATGACATGCTCTGCTTTGAATCCTGTATTTCCTTACCTGTGGGTGGTTCCATCACTTGTGAGATCCTCGTGTCTGTGGTCCAGTGTCTCCAGGTGTACCACACAGTTATTCTCTCTGTGTCATCTCATTGTGGTGTTGTGAGGGGGCTGGTACAGGTTCCCCTTCTTGTGAAACACCTAAAATCCCAGTTTTTTGGAAATTTTGGGAGAAGCTCTTCAAGGACTTATCTGTTCTTTAAGCTCCCATCAACCACGTGGAAAACATTTTCTGTATCCCCTCCCGCTCTGGATTGCTCACAAATAGTCTCCCATTAAAGCTCAGTTATACATACAATGAAGCTGGGAGTTGGAGAATGGGATGCTAGCGTCATTCAATTTATTCTTTTTATTGTTACTAACTTACTTTGTTGTTGTTGTTAAGTGGTTGAGTCTATTTTCACCCATAGCAATCCCATGTGACAGAGCAGAACTGCCTCATAAAATATACTAGGCTATAATCTTTATGGGAGATTGCCAGGTCTTTCTCCTGTGGAGCTGCTGGATGAGTTCAAACTGCTAGTCTTTCAGTTAGCTGCCTAGCACTTAACCATCGCACCACCGAGGCTCTTTAACTTAGTTAGATACACATTTTTTTTTAAAGTTGTCTTAAGGCTGATTAAAGTTATGCTTTGTGGATTTGTTGTTATGAATATGTTAGAGTTGCCATGATAGGATGTTATGACTTATCCAATTAAGGTCATTACAATTATTGAAGATAGAGGAAATGGGGGAAAAAAGTTCTCCAAAGTTTAGAAATTAGTCTAAAGTGTATTCACTTTTATTATGTCTTAATTCTGTCTTATACTATTTGTCTTCAGCTAAAAAATATGACTGTGTTTGGCAACAAGCTGAGAAAGGGACTGGACCTAAAAAGCTTAGAGGACAATAAATTGATGCCTATCTTTTTGTTCTAGGAGAGACAGACGGACAGATAGACTGGTTGAAAGTAAATAGCTGAAAGGTAAAATGCAGAAGCTGATATTATAGCACTTTTTCCCCCATTGCACTTCAAAATTAATTTAAACACTTTGCAGCACTTCTTCATTTGTGGTTCACATTAGACACAGCTTTTTGGATTTATTACTTGCTTTGGAAATAGACAAAAACTTTACAAGAGACTAGCAGCCTCCCTAACCATCCCCATCTACCTAAATCTTGTAAAAACCAGCAGGCTTTTCTATTAACAACTATTATGGCTTGAATTATGTCCCCCAAAAACATGTGTTGTAAATCCTAACCTCCATGCCTGTGGTTATTATCACATTTGGAAACGGTTTGTCTTTGTTAAATTGATGAGACAGGATTAGTGTAGGGTGTTTTTTAAGTCAATCTCTTTTGAGATATAAAAGAGATTAAACAAGCCAGCTAGGAAGCAGAGATGGAATAAGATAGATGCCAAGACACACAGAGATCTCCAAGGAACCAGGAAGCAGAAGCTGAAGAGACAAGGACCTTGCTCCAGAGCGCACAGAGAGAGAAAAACTTCCCCTAGAACCGGCACCCAGAATTTGGACTTCTAGCTTCGTAAACTGTGAGAAAATAAATTTTTGTTTGTTAAAGACACCCACTTGTGGTATTCCTGTTATAGCATCACTAAATAACTAAGACAACAACCTAGTCATGCAAATCATGTAAGAAGATAGCAGTGTTCTGAAACAAAGCAGTGAAGACAGAGTCTGCCAATTTAAACACAAGGGGCAGAATCTGTCCACATATTCCCACACCCTTTCCAGTGTGAATTGCCTGTGAGTTTCTGATGACAAAATTTGGCCCACCAGGCAATTCATTCTCAGCATGGCTCAGCTCTCTCTAGAAACTGAGTTCACATTTTCCCAGATGATTGTGTCTTTTATCAACACAGCAACTGAGGAATGGGCAAGCTCAACATTAGAAAACAGTCCAGCCATGGGGAGTGTTTTCACCTGCAGGCAAATGTGGGAAAGGGAGGAGAGCCAGACACTGGTTGGGTTGGATTTCTCAAGAATAACATTAAGTTCATGCATCCAAAAATGGGAAAAATCAGTGATCATCAGATGGCAAATGACATTTTTCTTCATGGAATTAAATACACTTTAATTACAACCATGGTGTATTTTTTTTTAAATCTTTGAAATAGCTGAGGCAAACACATCAATAAATGCATAGTACTGAGAACTAAATAAAATATATAGAAAGAGTGCATTGCTGTAGATATAGCTACAGATCAAGACTGGTTACCATGAAGCTCATGTCAACACATGGTGACCCCATGTGTGTCAGAGGAGAACTGTGCTCCATAGGGTTTTCAGTGGATGATTTTTTTCGAAGGAGATCACCAGGCTTTTCTTCCAAGGTGACTTGGGTGGACTTGAACGTCCAATCTTTGAGTTAACAACTGAGCATATTAACTATTCTTACCAAGCAGACACTTCCAAATTTATCTATAGATATTTCTACACCTATATATACATGTATATACCTATATATACATATACATGTTCTT
This sequence comes from Trichechus manatus latirostris, assembly GCF_000243295.1. Taxonomy (NCBI): domain Eukaryota; kingdom Metazoa; phylum Chordata; class Mammalia; order Sirenia; family Trichechidae; genus Trichechus; species Trichechus manatus. Next base: position 32,102,250 of record NW_004443945.1, read on the forward strand.
TAATAGATGATTGTGAGTCCTTCACACACCGTAAATATATACATAAATCTGTCTTGGAGGAAGTACAGCCAGAATGCCCCTTAGAAGTAAGGATGGCGAGACTTCATCTCACACACTTACACACTTTGGACATGTTACAGGAGGGACCAGAGACCAGTCCTTGGATAAGGACATCATGTTTGGTAAAGTAGAGGGTCAGAGAAAAAGAAGAAGACCTTCAATGAGATGTATTGACACAGTGGTGCAACAATGGGCTCAAACATAACAATTATTATGAGGATGGTGCAACCGGGCAGTGTTTTGTTCTGTTGTACATAGGGTCGCTATGAGTTGGAGGCTTATTGGAATGTTATGCTACTCATCAGACTTAGTCTCCTTCTGCAATTACCAGTACCTGCATAATTGACTCTGTAAATTAGCACCTATCAACCTTGCATCTTTATTGGTTACATGGTTATCTCTTTACACTTGCAGGGTGTGGTCAGAAATTCCTTGTGTTTTAGTTCACATGTATAACCCGTTGGTGCTATTCTGTGAACCCACTTGTCTTTTCTTGTACCTGAGAAATTGCTTTGAGTCTCAGAGACCAAGCATTCCCATCTTCTGTTTGGGGTGTAGAGCTTGAATTCCAAACTGTAAGCTGTGTCTATCAAGAGATTCCATTTGTGGCTTGACTTAGTCTTCTCTATACTGATTCCTGTTATATATAACCATTTTGTCAATCTTTCTTCTACAGTCTACGTCAGGTTCGGATTTCTACATTCAAAACAATCCCTATGTGGATTTCTAAACTTTTCTTCCATTGGGGTTTGATATGCTGGCTTCTCCCTTTAAGACTTGTCATTCTGACACACTCTCTCTTTCATAGAGGTGACCGTCTAGCTGTTACTTCTTTAGATGCTCTGCCCTGCTGTCCCGACTCTAATCCAGTAATTTTTCACCCTCTTTCTACTGATAAATGGACCCTCATCATTTGCATATAATATATACAAATTGGTCTATGTACAAGTTAGACGGATGCTATATTATTAACCATAGTTTTAACAAACCTTGAATTACACATGGTCTGAAGAATACTTATATCTTTGTATTAGGAAGCTTGGAAGTTGTCTGGGGTTTTACACTGAAGGATGAATCACAAAACTGTATACATTCAAGATAAGACATTACTATATATAATTCATTAAATTTATATTAAACCTATAAAGTTTGCTAGAAAAGAGAAAAATCAGAGAATTATAATGCTTCATTTAGAATATTTTAAAATTTTAACTACTCTACATGTTCACATTACATATTGAGAGCTAAAAATAATCTAAGTTCTGAAGAAGTTACACAATGTCTAGACACATTCACATTTAAGAAGCTTTGCAATATAAAAAAGAATGAATCTAGAAAAGTACCTTGCATATAGTTAGCTCTTATTAAAAAAAAATCTTAAAGTATTATATCAAAAATCATTTTAATTTGATGGTAAAATAGGTGGATTTAAGAATCTAAAATTATTTTTTCTGTGGATGGAGCTTATATGTCCAACTGTCTCCACAAAGAATTTAGTGGACCTAATATATATTCAAAAAGCCCTGGTGGTGCGGTGGTTAAGTGCTTGGCTAATAATTTAAGGTCAGTGGTTCAAACCCACAAGCTGCTCTGTGAGAAAACGATGTGGCAGTCTACTTCCGTAAAGATTTAAAGCCTTGCAAACACTATGGGGCAGTTCTACTCTGTCCTATAGGGTTGCTATGAGTTGGAATCAATTTGACAGCAATGGGCACACTAACATACAAACAAATGAAAAAAATAAATAAGAACTATCAAGAGTGCTAAACAGTGCTAAATAAGAAGGACATAAAAAATCACAAATTGGAGGGGCAACATGGCGCTATAGACAGAAGCACCATGCCGTCCCTCCACAGCAAAGATCCAAAAAACTAAGTCAAACAGAGGTACACGTCAATCCTGAAACTCTAAGCATCAAATGAAGAGATAAAGAACTCAGCCAAGCACCAAATGTAATAAGAAACTGACAGAGAACAGAGAGCGAGGAGAGATACATGCAGAGGTCCTCTATCAGCTAACTCAGCACAGATTCGCCATCTTGGACTCCTATTGGAGATCCATGAAAAAGGGGTATGAGAAAACAGCTTCACACAGCTTCCAGCAGGAGACAGAACAACTGATAAACAGTGATATATGCTTTCACACCCCCTCACCTTTCTTCACACCCACTAGGCCTCCTCTGCTCCCTGAGGCTACAGTCTCTTGGCCAGGAAGCACTGGTTTCACCCTGGAGCTGCTTGTATTCCACAAGCCCGCACTGGCCAGCTCCCTGAGTGCCATTTGTTGGCTGATGGTATTGCTTTTTTCCGCTTCATTAGATTTCTTCCTTACCTCTTACCACCTCCCCCTTCTTCCTATCAAATACCTGGCTCCATGTGACATCTTTGCTTCTTCCTGAAAGGCTGTGAAACACTGCTCGACTGTGAAACTGATTCCCAGCCCATGCTGCCACGCTGGTGGGACACCCAGGGCTTTTGTTTGTTTGTTCTGATTTGTTCTGTGTTGATTTGTCTGTTTCTTTTTATTTTCTCAGCTTGGGAGCCCCTTCTAGCTGGGCAGTACTGCGCTGCTTGAGTGCTACTCCCTTACTCTGCATACACTCACAGTGGCGTCTCTGCAGGCATTTCTTTTTTCTTGGTTTTGTTTCAAATTTTGTTTGTTTCTTTGTTTTGTTTTCTTCTCTCTCTTTTTCCGTTTTTGTCTTTCTTCATTTCTCAGTTCTCTACTCTCTATACTTAGCTTCTCGTCTGGTCTCCTGAATACCTGGCGCTTTGTGACACCTCTACCCCTTCTATCCAGGCTGTACTTCACGGCCTGGGAGCAACTTCCCCAGGACTCGCAGTCACACTGCTGGGATCCCTGGGGGCTCTTTTTTTAAATTTTTTTTTTTTCCAAGAGAGGGATTCATTTTGGGTATTTTTATTCTGTGAAAGGTTACAGGATTCCCCTCTTTCCGAGAGGGATAGAAGAAAAGAATTTTTTTTTTAGCTCTAATTTTTTTTTAATTTTTCTTTTATTGTACTTTAGGTGAAGGTTTACAGAATAAATATTTTCTCATTAAACAGTCAGTACACATATTGTTTTATGACATTGGTTAACAACCCCACGACATGTCAACACAATCCCTTCTCAGCCTTGGAGGACATTTTTTTTGGTGAAAACATACGTAGACAAAGATATACAATTTCAAAATTTTGTACATCTAAAATTCAGTTACGTCAATTACATTCTTACAGCTGTGCTGCTATTCTCACTTTAGATGAAGGTTTACAGGATAAAATAGTTTCTCATTAAACAGTTAGTACACATATTGCCCTGTGACAATGGTTAAGAATCCCACTACATGCCAACACTGTCCTATATCAACCTTGGGTTCCCTATCACCAGCTTTCCTGTCCCCTTCCGGCTTCTAGTTCTTGTCCCTGGACTGTTGTGCCTCATTAGTCCCGTTTTGTTTTATGGGGTTGTCCAATCCCCTGCTGAATGGTGAATCTCAAGAGTGATTTCATCAATGAGCTAAAAGGGTGTCCAGGGGCCATACTCTCAGGGTTTCTCCAGTCTCTTTCAGGCCAGTAAATCTGCTCTTTTTTTTGTGTTAGAATTTTGTTCTACATACTTCTCCAGCTCTATACAGAACACTCTACTGTGATCCTGGTCAGAGCAGTCGGTCATGGTAGCCAGGCATCATCTATCTGTACTGGACTCACTCTGGTGGAGGCATTGGTAGCTGAGGTCCATTAGTCCTTTGGACTAATCTTTTTCTTGTATCCTGTTCTCTTCATTCTCCTTTGTTCCTGAAGGGGTGAGAGCGGTGGAGTATCTTAGATGGCTGCTCAAAGGCTTTTAAGACCCCAGACACTACTCACCAAGGTAGAATGTAGAACAATGTCTTTATAAACTGTGTTATGCCAATTGAGATAGATGTTCCCCGAGACCATGGTCCCCAGAGCCCTCTGTTCAGCACTTCAGTCCCTCAGGGTGTTTGGATGCATCTATGGAGCTTCCATGACCTTTTCTTGTACAAGTTGTGCTGGCTTCCCCAGTATTCTGTACTGTCTTACCCTTCACCAAAGTTACCACTTATCTATTCTCTATTTAGTATTCCCTCCACCCCTCCCATCCCTCATAGCTAACAAAGATTGTTACTTTTTGTGTGTAAACCTTTTCAAGACTTTTTAAGATAGAGGTCTCATACAATATTTGTCTTGTGATTGACTTATTTCATTCAGCATAATGTCCTCCAGTTTCATCCATGCTATGAGATGCTTCACAGATTCATCATTGTTCTTTATCGTTGCACGATACTCCATTGTGTGTATTTACCATAGTTTGTTTATCCATTCATCTGTTGATGGGCATTGTCATGGTTTGAATTAGATCCCCCCAAAAATGTGTATATCAATTTGGCTAGGCCATGATTCCTGGTACTTTGTGATTTTCCTGTATGTTGTAAACCTGCCTCTATGATGTTAATGA
>NW_004443945.1:32107642-32108721 GCF_000243295.1 Trichechus manatus latirostris
GTTGCTTTTTTTCTTCTGCTTCTTTTGATTTCTCACTTGCCTCTCGCCACCTCCCCCTCCTTTCACTCGAGTGCCTGGCTCCGTGCGCCATCTTTGCTTCTTCCTGAGAAGCTCCAGAGCACCGAAAATTTGTGATATATGCTTTCCCACTCTCTACCCTTCATCACCCACACTCGGGCTCCTCTGCTTCCCGCGGACACAGTCTGCTGTCCAGAAACACCAGCCCACACTGGCTGGCTTTCTGAGTGCCATTTGTTGGCTGCTGGTGTTGCTTTTCTTTTCTTTTTTCTCTTCTTTTGATTTCTTGCTTGCCTCTCGCTGCCTCTCCCTCCTTTTGCTCGAGTGCCTGGCTCCATGCGCCATCTTTGCTTCTTCCTGAGGGGCTACAGAGCTCCATTTGAGTGTGGAGCTGCTTCCCGGTCTGGGCTACCATATTGGTGGGATCCCAGGGCTTTTGTTCATTTGTTAGTTTTGAATTATTTGTTTGTTTTCTTTTCCTTTTCTTGAGTGGGAGCCCTTTCTGGCCAGGCTGAGCTGTGTGGCAAGGAACTCCCCTTCAGCTTCCACAGACATGCAGAGGGATCTGTGAGGGCATTTCTTTTTTCGTTGATTTTTTTTTTTTTCTGTTTCTTTTGGGGTTGCTTTCTTGTTCTTTTTTTGTTTTTTTAATTTGTTTTGTTTTCTTTTCCCTCTTTTTCCCTTTTTGTCTTTCCCCATTACTCAGTTTCGCATCCCTCTATATCTTCCTTCTCTTCCTGATCCCTGAATAACAGGCGTATACCTCTACGCCTTCTAGCCAGGCTGTATTGCAAAACCTGAGAGCGACTTCCACAGACGCCATAGCCACACCGGTGGGATCCCTGGGAACTTTGCAGTTCTTTAACCTTTCTGATTTTTATTTACTCATTCTTTTCGTTTCTTCCTCTACCACTTTTTGTTTCTCTCCATTTCATAGTCTCTCGTCTCTCCATTCCAACAGCAAGCTCCCCTAGCATTCCTTTTTGTTTGTTTGTATGTTTTTGGCTCCTGTTCCTCTCTCCTCTCTCCCATATCCATCTTAGCTCCACACATAACAATCT
>NW_004443945.1:32116834-32147652 GCF_000243295.1 Trichechus manatus latirostris
AACAACTTTCTTGAAAGAGATGGAAAAACTAATCATTAACTCTATGTGGAAAGGGAAGAAGCCCCGAATAAGTAACGCACTACTGAAGAAGAAGAATAAAGTTGGAGGACTCACACTACCTGACCTCAGAACCTACTATACAGCTACGGTAGTCTAAACAGCCTGGTACTGGTACAACGACAGAGACATTGACCCATGGAACAGGTTTGAGAACCCAGAAGTAAAACCATCCACCTTCGGTCACCTGGTCTTCAACTAAGTCCCGAAGTCCATCAAATGGGAAAAAGACAGTCTTCTGAACAAACGGTGCTTGCAAAATTGGATGTCCATCTGCAAAAAAAAGTAAACAGGACACATACCACACACCATACACAAAAACTAATTTGAAATGAATCAAAGACCTAAATAGAAAGCTTATAGAAGAAAAAGTAGGAGCAATGCTAGAGGCCCTAATGCATATCATTAACAGCAAACAAACCATAACCAACCTCATGCAAACTCCAGAAGATAAACTAGATATCTGGGATCTTTTAAAAATTACACACTTATGCTTACCAAAATACTTCACAAAAATAGTACAAAAATATCCTACAGACTAGGAAAAAATTTTTGGCCATTGCAAGTCAGACATATGTCTAATCTCTAAAATCTACAAGAAAATCCATCACCTCTACAACAAAAAGACAAATAATCCAATTAAAAAATGTCCAAAAGAAATGAACAGACACTTCACCAAAGCAGACATTCAAGCAGCTAACAGACACATGAGGAAATGCTCACGATCACTAGCCATTAGAGAAATGCAAATTAAAACCACAATGAGATACATCTCACCCAGCATTACTGGCATGAACCAAAAACACTGGAAATAACAAATGTTAGATGCTGTGGGAAGATTGGATCTCTTATGCATTGCTGGTGGGTATTCATAATGATACATCCATTTATGAAAATGATATGGTGCCTCCTTAGAAAGCTAGAAATAGAAATACCATAAGATCCAGCATTCCAACTCCTAGGAATATATCCTAGAGAAATGACGGCCATCACACGAATAGACATATGCAGACCCATGTTCACGTCAGCATTGTTCACAATAGCAAAAAGATGGAAACAACCTAGACATCCATCAACAGATGAATGGATAAACACACTATGGTACATACACACAACGGAGTATTATGAAACTATAAAGAACAATGATGAATCTGTGAAGCATTTCATAACATGGATGAAACTGGAAGACATTATGCTGAGTAAAATAAGTCAATCACAAAAGGACAAATATTGTATGAGACCTCTACTGTAAAAACCCATAAAAAAGTTCACACACAAAAAGTAACAATCTTTTTTCATTACAAGGGATGGGAGAGGTGGAGGGAGAAATACTAAATAGGCAATAGATAAGTGGTATCTTTGTTGAAGGGAAAGACAGTACACAATACTGGGGAAACCAGCACAACTTGTACAAGGAAAGGTCATGGAAGCTCCACAGACACATCCAAACTCCCTGAGGTACTGAATTGCTGTGCAGAGGGCTGTGGGGACTATAGTCTAGGGGAACATCTAGCTCAGTTGGCATAACACAGTTTATAAAGACAATGTTCTACATTCTACCTTGGTCAGTAGCGTCTGGGGTCTTAAAAGCCTTTGAGCAGCCATCTAAGATACTCCACTGGTCTCACCCCTTTGGGGGCAAGGGAGAATGAAGAGAACAGGATACAAGAAAAAGATTAGTATAAAGGACTAATGGACCACAGCTATCAAGGCCTCCACCAGACTGAGTCCAATACAACTAGATGGTGCCCGGCTACCACCACTGACTGCTCTGACTGGGATCACCACAGAGGGTTCTGGATAGAGCTGGGGAAGGATGTAGAACAAACTTCTAACACACACACACAAAAAGACCAGATTTACTGGCCTAAAAGAGACTGGAGAAATCTCAAGAGTATGCCTCCCTGACACTCTTTTAGCTCAGTTGTGAAGTCACTTCCAAGGTTCACCATTCTCCCGGGGATTGGACAGCCCCATAAAACAAAGCGAGTCTAATGAGGCACAGCAGTTCACGGACAAGGACTAGAAGGCAGAAGGGGACAGGGAAGCTGGTGATAGGGAACCCAAGGTTGAGTAAGGACAGTGTTGACGTGTAGTGGGTTTGTTAACCATTGTCGTAGGGCAACATGTGTACTATCTGTTTAATGAGAAACTATTTGTTCTGTAAACCTTCATCTAAGGTACAGTAAAAAAAAAAATTAAAAAAACCACAAGTTGAAGGAGGATCCAAGTCGGTGGAGTAGTCAGATGCTTCCTTTGGTCCCTCTTACAGCAAAGATGTGAAGAAACAATTGAATAGATTATATATGACAATCTAGGAGCCTTGAACATCAAAGACAAAGTTGAGGAATTGAACTGAGTGGCTGGGAGGAGGAGAGACAGTTCAGAAGCATCTAGGATTTGCCAGACCTGTCCTGGCCAGCATTAGCACTCTGCAGGCTAAATTGGCTGGCCAGAGTGGTGAGGCAAGCAGTGGTGCTCAGGACACATTTTCCACATCAGGTGATGCTGAGTGGCAGAGAGTCGGCTCAAACCTCCAGAGCCAGCAGAAAACTACGCTCAGTCAGTGAAACATAAGTACAAGCGTCTAACTGAACTCGCAGATCAAAAAAAAAAAAAAAAGTCTTTTGGGAAGTACCTCTCTGCCATTTACCTGCTCCCTCCATGCTCTGCTCCAGGTCCTGGGTCTGGGTTAAGCAATTGCTGTGCTCCCTGGGCCTGGGCCGGAATTAGGACTCATCACATGCCCTGAGCCATTATTCTGGCTTTGGAGAGGGAACAAATTAACAAACCAGAAAAAATAATCTGCCAGCTCCCCTAAGCAAGGAACTCAGGGTAGGCACAGCCCCTTATTCTAGGCACAGGCATAAGAGGTCCATGGACTTTGAATGCCTTTAACCACTGCGTAGACCTGTGTGGGCCCATTTCAACAGCGTAGGTCATCATTAGCACAGTATAACAGACTATATACCTGAAGTCCGTTTTCATCTGTATCTGCTATATGGGGGAGTGGCAGATTCATGACATTTGATACTGCCCTTCCCATTAAGCAGGGTCCTCACCTACCCACATCAGGGGACTGAGGACTGGTGGCTCCACCCACTCCACAGAGTCAACCATGACAGGGGCCCAAAAATAAGTGGTGACTCCCAGTCCTTACAGCCAACAGCATTGGGTGCCCATAGTCCAGCTGCAAAACCCCCCTACCTACACACTGTAGGGAACAGGGGCCCTCTTTCCACCCAGACACTCAGGGGCAGTAGTCAGCCTCCTGCCTTCATCAGCACCTGACTTCCTACTGCAACCAGATACCTGTGCCTACTCCAATCACCCTTGCCCATCTAGGACTGTAGGTGAGAGCCTGCACCAGACACTTGGTGACCAATGACCTGGACACCTGAGCTGAATCCACACAAGAAAAGTAAACGGACTCCAGGGCTCACATACCTACTAACAGCTCTAGCCACCTGGAGACAGGATGTTAGAGCTTCAAAAATGCCAATAATCAAACTAGCTCACACGACCAGCCTATTTGGGCATAATAAAACAAGAAGCTAGGACACAATAAGCAAACACAAAGTAAATAAATATAATAACTTATTGATGGCTTGGAGGTAACAGCTCAATATCAAATCACATAAACAGGCAGAACATGAAGGCTGCAGCAAGCCACCAAACAAAGAATCAAGAAACTTTCTGGAGGAAGAGAATTTCTTAGAATTACCAGAGGGAGAATTCAAAAGACTAACATACAGAACTCTTCAAGTGATCAGAAAGCAGATCAGGCAAAATGCAGGACAACCAAGGAACATATAGACAAAGCAATAGAGGGACTTAAGAAGGCAGGTTACACAAGAGCAAAATGACAGATTTAACAGGCTGCAAGATCTACAGAGAGACAGCAAAGAGAAATCCAAAAGATTAACAATAAAACTTTAGAATTAGACAACTCAATAGAAAGTCATAGGAACAGAATTGAGGCAATGGAAGTCAGAATTAGTGAGACAGAAGGTAAAGCGCTTGACACCAACTTATTTGAGGAAAAACTAGATAAAAGAATTTTAAAAAATGAAGAAACTCAGAGAAATATATGGGACTCTATCAAGAGGAATAACCTACAAGTGATTGGAGTACAAGAACGGAGGAGGGGGGGATAACAGAAAATACAGAGAGAATTGTTGAAGATTTGTTGGCAGAAAACTTCCCTGACAACGTGAAAGATGACAAGATATCTATCCAAGAAGCTCATCAAACCCCACACAAGGCAGATACCAAAAGAGAGTCACTAAGACATATTATAATCAAACTTGCCAAAACCAAAGATAAGGAGAGAATTTTAAGAGCAGCTAGGGATAAACAAAAAGTCACCTACAAAGGAGAGTCAATAATAACAATGAAAAAGATGAAAAGAAAATACATAAAGAAAACCAACTAGCACAGAAAATTAAGTGGAACAAAGAAACAGTCAACAACACATACAAAAGTATATCAAAATAAGAGCACTAAACTCATACCTATCAATAATTATGCTGATTGTAAATGACTAAATGCATCAATAAAGAGACAGAGAGTGGCAGAATGGTTAAAAAAACACTCTCAGTCTATATGCTGTCTATAAGAGACACATCTTAGGCTTAAAGACAAAAACAAACTAAAACTCAAAGGATGGAAAAAAATGTATCAAGCAAACAACAATCAAAAAGAGCAGGAGTGGCAATATTAATCTCTGACATAATAGACCTTAAAGAAAAATCTGCCACAAACAATAAGGAAGGACACTATATAATGATTAAAGGGTCAACACACCAGGAGGACATAGGCATAATAAATCAATATGCACCCAATGACAGGGCTCCAAAATACATAAACTCTAACAGTGTTGAAAAGAGAGAAACACAGTGCCACAATAATTGTAGGAGACTTCAACACACCACTTTCAGTGAAGGACAGAACATCCAGAAAAAAGCTCAGTAAAGACACAGAAGATCTAAATGCCACAATCAACCAACCTGATGCATAGACATATAAAGAATACTCCACCCAATAGCAGCCAAGTATACTTTCTTTTCCAACACACATGGAATATTCTCCAGAATATACCACATATTAGGCCACAAAGCAAGCATTAACAGAATTCAAAACATCGAAATATTACAAAGCATCTTTTCTGACAATAAAGCCATAAAAGTACAAATCAATAACAGAAAAAGCAAGGGAAAAAAATCAAATACATGGAAACTGAACAACACCTTGCTTAAAAACTACTGGGTTATAGAAGAAATTAAGGATGGAATAAAGACATTCACAGAATCAAATTAGAATGAAAACACATACTACCAGAACTATTGGGACAGACCAAAAGCAGTGCTCAGAGATCAATTTGTAGCAATAAATGCACACATATAAATGGAAGAAAGGGCCAAAATCAAAACATTAACACTACAAAGAGAACAAGTAGAAAGAGAGCAGCAAAAGAAGCTCTGGGGCACCTGAAGAAAGGAAATAATAAAAATTACAGCAGAATTAAATGAAATAGAGAGTGGAAAAACAATCAAAAGAGTTAACAAGATGAAAAGCTGGTTCCTTGAAAAGATCAACAAAATGGATAAATCACTGGCCAAACTGACAAAAGAAAAACAGGAGAGGAAGCAAATAAACCAAATAAGAAACGAGATGGGCGATATCACAACAGACCTGAGTGAAATTAAAGAATCTTAACAGAAGACTATGAAAAAGTGTATTCCCACAAATTAGAAAACTTAGAGGAAATGGACAAATTTCTAGAAACTTGCTACCTACCTAAACTAACACAAACAGAGGTAGAACAACTAAATAAACCCATAACAAAAGAAGAGATTTAAAAGATAATTAAAAAACTCCCAACAACAACAACAACAAAAAATCCCTGGGCCTAATGGCTTTACTGGAGAGTTCTACCAAACTTTCAGAGAAGAGTTAAACCCACGACTGCTAAAGATATTTCAGAGCATAGAAAACTATAGAATACTCCCAAACTCATTCTATGAAGCCAGCATAACCCTGATACCAAAACTAGGAAAGATACCACAAAAAAAGAAAATTACAGACCAATACTCCTCATGAACATAGATGGAAAAATCCTCAACAAAATTCTAGCCAACAGAAGTCAAGAACATATCAAAAAAATAATTCACCATGACCAAGTGGGACTCATATCAGGTATGCAAGGATGGTTCAACATTAGAAAAATAATCAATCTGATCCATCACATAAATAAAACAAAAGATAAGAACCACATGGTCTTATCAATTGATGCAGAAAAGGCATTTGACAAAGTCTAACACCCATCCATGATAAACACTCTCAGCAAAATAGGAACAGAAGGGAAATTCCTCAACATAATAAAGGTCATTTATACAAAGCCAACAGCCAACATCATCCTAAATAGAGAGAGTCTGAAAGCATTCTCACTGAGAACCCGTACCAGACAAGGATGCCCTTTATCATCTCTCTTATTCAACATTGTGCTGGAGTTCCCAATCAGAGAAATTAGGTTAGAAAAACAAATAAAGGGCATCTAAATTGGTAAGGAAGAAGTAAAATATCCCTATTTGCAGATGACATGATCTTATACACAGAAAACCCCAAAGAATCCACAAGAAAACTACTAGAACCAATAAAAGATTTCAGCAAAGTATCAGGATATAAGACAAACACACAAAAATCAGTTGGATTCCTCTACACCAACATAGAGAACTCCAAAGAGGAAATCACCAAATCAGTACCATTTACAGTAGCTCCCAAGAAGATAAAATACTTAGGAATAAATCTAACCAGAGATGTAAAAGACCTATACAAAGAAAACTACAAGACACTACTGTAAGAAACCAAAAGAGACCTACATAAGTGGAAAAACACACCTTGTTCATGGATAGGAAGATTCAGCATTGTGAAAATGTCTATTCTATCCAAAGCAATGAACAGATACAATGCAATCCCAATCCAAATTCCAAAGGCATTTTTTAATGAGATGGAGAAACAAATCACCAACTTCATATGGAAAGGGAACAGGCCCCGGATAAGTAAAGCATTACTCAAGAAGAAGAACGAAGTGGGAAGTCTCATGCTACCTGATTTTGAACCTATTATACCACCATGGTAGTCAAAACAGCCTGGTACTTGTACAACAAAAGATACATAGACCAATGGAACAGAATTGAGAATCCAGATATAAATTCATCCACCTATGAGCAGCTGACATTTGACAAAGTTTCAAAGTCCATTAAATGGGGAAAAGATAGTCTCTTTAACAAATGGTGCTGGCATAACAGGATATCCATCTGCAAAAAAATGAAACAAGACCGATACCTCACACCATGCATAAAAACTAACTGAAAATGGATCTAAGACCTAAATATAAAATCTAAAATGATAAATATCATAGAGGAAAAAATAGGGACAACGCTAGAAGCCCTAATATGTGGCATAAACAGAATGCAAAACATAACTAAAAATGCACAAACACCAGAAGAGAAACTAGATAACTGGAAGCTCCTAAAAAACACTTAAGCTCATCAAAAGACCAAAAGAGTAAGATGACAACCTACAGACTGGGAAAAAAAAATTTAGCTACAGCATATCGAATCAGGGTCTAATCTCTAAAATCTACAAGATACTGCAAAATCTCACTAACAAAAAGACAAATAACCCAATTAAAAAATGGGTAAAGGATATGAACAGGCACTTCACCAAAGAAGACATTCAGGCAGCTAACAGATACATGAGTAAACGGTCACGATCATTAGCCATTAGAGAAACACAAATCAAAAGTACAATGAGATACCACCTCACACCAACAAGCCTAGCATTAATCCAAAAAACACAGAATAATAAATGTTGGAGAGGTTGTGGAGAGACTGGAACGCTTATACACTGCTGGTGGGAATTTAAAATGGTACAACCACTTTGGAAATCGATTTGTTGCTTCCTTAAAAGCTAGAAATAGAAGTACCATTCAATCCAGCAATCTCACTCCTTGGATATATCCTAGAAAAATAAAAGCATCACACAAATAGATATATGCACACCCATGTTCACTGCAGCACTGTTCACAATAACAAAAAGATGGAAAAACTTAGGTGCCCATCAAAGGATGAATGGATAAACAAATTATGGTACACTTACACAATGGAATACTACACAACAATAAAGGATGAATTCAGGAAACATCTCATAACATGGTTGAATCTGGAAGGCATTATGCTGAGTGAAATTAGTAAGTCACAAAAGGATAAATATGTATGAGATAACTATTTTAAGAACTCAAGAAAAGGTTTAAACACACAAGAAAACATTATTTGATGGTTATGAGGGTGGGGAGGGAGGAAGAGGGGAATTCACTAACTAGATAGTATACAAGAATTATCTTAGGTGAAGGGAAGGACAACACACAATACAGGAGAAGTCAGCACAACTGGACTAAACCAACAGCTAAGAAGTTTCCTGAACACAACCACACAGTTTGAGGGACAGAGTAGCCAAGGACGGGGGCCTGGGGACCATGGTTTCAGGGGCCATCTAGGTCAATTGGCATAACAAATTTTAAGAAAATGTTCCGCATCCTACTTTGGTGAGTGGTGTCTGGGGTCTTAAAAGCTAGCAAGTGGCCATCTAAGATGCATCAATTGGTCCTAACCCACCTGGAGCAAAAGAGAATGAAGACTACCAAAGATACAAGGAAAATATCAGCCCAAGAGACAAAAGGGACCACATAAACCAGAGACTCCATCAGCCTGAGACCAGAGGAACTAGATGGTGCCTGGCTACCACCAATGACTGCCCTGACGGGGAACACAACAGAAAGTCCTTGATGGGGCAGGAGAAAAGTGTGGTGCAGAACTCAAATTCTAGTAAAAAGACCAAACTTAATGGTCTGACTGAGACTGGAGGGACCCCAGAAGACATGCCCCCGCTCTCTCCATTAGCTCAGAACTGAAGCCATTCCTGAAGTCACCTATTTAGACAATGAATAGACTGGACTGTAAGACATAAAATGATACTCATGAGGAGTGTGCATCTTAGTTCAAGTAGATACACACGACTAAATGTGCAGCTCCTGTCTGGTGGTGAGATGAGAAAGCAGAAAGGGATAGGAGCTGGTTGAATGGACGCAGGATATCTGGGGTCGAAATGAGGAAAGTGCAGTCACATTTTAGGGATAGTACCTAGGGTCACATAAATTTGTATGTATAAATTTTTGTGTGAGAAACTAACTTGAGCTGTAAACTTTCACCTAAAGCAGAATAATTAAAAAAATCACAAATTGTCTTCATGAGACCGGAAGAACTGGATGGTGTCTAGCTACCTTTACTGAACATTTTGATCTAAAATTCTATAGAAGAATCCTGATTAAAAGAGGGGAAATGAAGGACAGAATTTCATATTCTCATGGACTCCAGACATTGTGGAGCGATGGAGGCCAGAAGAACCTCTGAAACTATTGCCCTGAGAAAATATTTGAAACTTGAACCAAAAATATCCCCTGAAGCCTTCTTAAAACCAAACTATAGTTTAGCTTAACCAGTAGAAAATATCTGCCTTGTGCATTATGATATTTTAAGAACTATCTATAAGGGGTCAAATTGACCACAGCAACTCAAAAGATTAGATGGGAACCTTAAGCCATTGCCGTCAAGTCAATCCTACTCAGGGACACTATAGGACAGAGTAGAACTGCCCCACAGGGGTTCCAAGGAACTGCTGGTGTATTTGAACTGCTGACCTTTCGGTTAGCAGCCAATCTCTTAACCACTGCACCACCAGGACTCCAGATGGGAATGTTAGTGGGCAGTAAATTTATGTTAATGGGGGAGGAAAAACTGAGAAAAGGAATGTGAGAATTGTTTTACAACTCAGAGAATGTAATCAATCTCACCAAATTGTACATGTAGAAACTGTTGAATCAGTGTGTGTTTTGTTGTGTAATTCTCAATATGAACAACAAAAAATAAATAATTTTTTTAAATCACAAATTATTTTAAGATAACTAAGGAATTTATGGTTTGTTGTAGGCAAGATATTAAAGCAAAATTCAGATAATTCAAAGAAAAATAGTAGATGAACCTATTATTCTATTTTATACACCTAGTTCTTTTTCTTTATAGAGTGCTTTAGAGCACATCTGATAAATTTATGTATGTACTTATTTGTGTCTTTACTTCTGTAATTTTGGTATCTCCTGTTAGAAAGACACAGAACATCTTTAAAAACAGGGAGTGGTTCACTTTTGTTTATCCTTCATTACTTAGCCAGCCTCAAAGTTGTACTCAATAAAGAGTAGGCAATTGTATGAATTTTCTTTTCTTTTCTTTTGTTATTTTTTCCTTTCTTTCTTCCTTCCTTTTTTTTTTAATTTCTCAAGATAGTGAGTCATTTGAATTCTACAGATATTTATTCATTTTAATCATCCAACTCATGCTTACTAAATGCCTGCCACTAAAGGCCTGCCTAAGTAAATACTATTTCCTGTACTTGCCTCCAGACATACCTCTTGAAACTAGAGAACTTGCCTTCAAAAATCCTACAGTCTAGAGGAGAAGAAAAACAGAAAAACAATTCCTATACTCTGAGATAATGTCCTGAAAGAGAGATGCAAAAAATAAATGCTTCAATTCTCAATTTAGAAGCTATAGATACAGCTGCTGAGTAAATTTATTTTTATAATAATTCCAGTGGAAAGAATGATCAAATACCAATTTTATGATGAAAAGATCAACTAAAGTTGGTATAGTAGGCTACTAAAAATGATTTTCACTGTTCAACACTATATTTCATTTCAGTCATGAAGATTTAGCCTGAGGCATCAGTTCAATTAATATGATAACTTTATACATAGTGATTTAGGCATAACAAGTGAAATTTAATTTAGTGGTTTCATGTTAATCTTTGAGGTCCCATAAGAGAGCAACAAAGTAATTAAAAAATAAGAAAATAGGATATGAGGGGAAATGAAGAAACTAGTGAAATATAGCCTAAAGAAGAAAAGGCTAAAAGGATATTTAATTTAATTTTTCTAGGACATGACTACAGTAGAGGCATGATGTTAGGACCAAAAACCTGGTGTGAATGTTGATTTAAACATGTGCTATAATCAAAATGCATATGCAACTAGGGTATTGGGGACATTTTATGTTTACTTAAAATTTTTGTTTCCATGGTATTATGTATTTTTTGCTCTAGACTTACGGAGAAGAAATAAGAAGTGAATGAGAATATTTTGTTTTTCTTTCTTGCTGGGTATTTTTGTGTTTGTTGTTTTTAAGTTGTGCTTTTGCAGCACAATTTAGAGATATGTGATAAATTGTGTCCATTCTATCTCTTCTTGAAAATAATAAGTAGTAAAATATTCTTAGACTAATTCAATATGCTTAGTAAGTATAAACACTAATTAAAACAAACATAATAAATTATAACAAATATCATTAATCATTTTGTATTATTCCCACTTAAAATTACCCACTTAACCCTTTTTCAAATTCTCATTTAACCTGTGGGAAAATCATAGCAATAGCCCAGAGCCGGGTCCATGATTTTGAATTTTATTTCTGTAATATATTAAATATTTACATCAACCTTTCTAAATGCAGTTTGCAAATTAATATGGAGTGATTACTTCAGGTATTATGAAAAATAATTTCTGTTTTCATTCTTTTCTAGTGTTTGTATTGTTTTGGCTCTTTGCTCAAACTTCTGCTCTGATTCACAATTCAATTCTGACTCATAAATATTTTAAAATTTAATTAAAAGATGACTAGATTAAACATAAAACAAAAATTCCCTATTCTGAGAATAAATCTGAATCAAATACATAGATTGCAAATAGTTTTATCATGTCAGTTGTTAGTTCAGACTATTAGAAGGATTCAAATATGTTAGGGTTGTGAAGCAAAACCTGATAAAACTATTAGAAAAGATTTGTTTTTCAAATCATTCTTTTTCCAATTCTATACTCAAACTAACAGGATGTAGAACAAAATTCTAACACACACAAAAAAGACCAGATTTACTGGCCTGAAAGAGACTGGAGAAACCCCAAGAGTATGGCCTCTAGACACCCTTTTAGCTCAGTGGTGAAGTCACTTCTGAGGTTCACCGTTCAGCCAGGGATTGGACAGCCCCATTAAACAAAATGGGACTAATGAGGCATAGCAGTCCAGGGACAAGGACTAGAAGGCAGAAGGGGACAGGAAAGCTGGTGATAGGAAACCCAAGGTTGAGTAAGGACTGTGTTGTCATGTAGCGGGGCTGTAAACCATTGTCATAGGGCAACATGTGTACTAACTGTTTAATGAGAAACTATTTTGTTCTGTAAACCTTCATCTAAAGTGAGAACAGCAGCACAACTGGAAGAACGTAATCGATGTGACTGAACTGTGCATGTAGAAATTTTTGAAACGGTGTATCTTTGGCTATGTATATTTTCACCAAAAAAAAAAGGTCGAGAAAGGAGAGGGTTGACATGCCGTGGGGTTATTAACCAATGTCATAAAACAATATGTGTCCTGACTGTTTAATGAGAAACTATTTGTTCTGTAAGCCTTCACCTGAAGTACAATAAAAATAAATAAATAAAAAATATATAAAAAAAGAAAGAATTCTTGGTTTGGAGGTTTAAAAGCATGGTTTCATGGGACATCCCAGTTGATGGGCCGAGTAACATGTTTAGTGCCTCTGTTCTAGCTCCTAGTATGATGCATAGTGCCTGGGGTCTTAAGAGGTTACAAGCAGTCATCCAAGGCACAATAATTGATCTCTATTTGCCTGGAACAATAGAGGAAGAAGGAGAGTCAGGAATAGGAGGAAGATATGGAATGTGTGGCTAATCGCCTCCGTGAACAACTGCCTCCTTTGCCATGAGACCAGAAGAGCTACCATTACTGAACATTTTGAGCAAAGATTGCTTAGAGAATCCTGATCAAAGTGGCAAAATTCAGAACAGAATTTCAAATTCTTATGGACTTCCTGGAGCTATAAAAGTTAGATGAACCCTTGAAACTATTGCCCTGAGAAAATACTTAAACCTTATCCAGAAATATTCCTTGAAGTCTTCTTAGAATCAAGCAATAGTTTAGTTTAACTAGTAAAAAATGTCTGCCTTGAGCATTATGCTCTTTTAAGAACTATCTATATGGGATTACATTGACAACAGCAACTAGAAAGATCAGATAGAAACCTTAGGGGACAGTGAAATTTATGTTAATGGAAGAGGAACAACTCAGAAAAGGAGGGTGAGAATGGTTGCACAACTCGAAGAATGTAATTAATGTCACTAAATGGTACATGTAGAAACTATTGAATTGGTATATGCTTTGCTGTGTATATTCTCAACAATAATGACAAAATAAATAAAATTATATTAAAAAAAAGGAAAGGACTATCAGTTGTGAGTTGGAGCCAACTTGATGGCAACTAACAACAATCATTTGGAGCTAGGGGCAATCAGGGAGTGTTTGGTAGAGTGTGCTGAGTATTGTAATTTGAAGGAAGATTAAAACCAAAAACCAAACCTGTTGCCATCGAGTCGATTTCGACTCATAGCAACCCTATCAGACAGAGTAGAACTGCCCCATAGGGTTTCCAAGGAGCGCCTGGTGGATTAAAACCACCGACATTTTGGTTAACAGCCATAGCTTCTTAATCACTACGTCACCAGGGTTTCTGAAGGAAGATTAGGATCCGAGATTTGTTAAGAAGAGTCAGGGGAAATATAAAGAACAAAGCCAAAAGTAGAAGTTGTACTGGAAGAATGAGGAAACTAAACCGAATTGAGTGGTCATAAAGGCCAAACCTCAGGAGGGGAAATTAAGCACAAAAAGCTGTATGTTTGATAGAGGAGTTAAACTTGCTCAGAATTGCAGCGGGTTTTATTAGAGACAGGAATGGCCAGGAAACCAGGTTTCAAGGTTGTGTAGTTTAAATGAATAAAAGAAACAAAAACTTGGATACCAAACATTGTTCGCTAAAAAAGTTAACTTAGGAGAACCAGCAGGATTATATAAAAAAATAACATGGCAAATCCAGGAAATTATTTATTTTTTTGTTAACAATAGATACTGAGAAGTGATCCCCCCTCCAAAAAATTTCTACCTTTTACTTAATCTTCCACAATAGTGCTAAGTGGCTACCTAACCTCTCCTAACCAGTCCTGGTCGAAGGCTCCACATCTCCCTATCCCTTCCTTATTCTTTGGAGGGTTTTAAATTAAAAGCCACTATTTTCTGTGCCTCACTGGTAAATCAGGTTTGTGTAAGTGCCTAATCTTACAGAGATGTCAGGAACCAGTGGTATGCTGGAACAAGTTCCACCCATTCATGAGAGATGACTGGTAAAGTTTCAGGATTTTTTTCCAGCCATTATTAAAAATTAAGTTATATAAACTTAGAATTAAAATGAATTATATTAAAAACAGGTGGCAGTGGTGGTTCAGTGGTAGAATTCTCACCTTCTATGCAGGAGACCAAGTTTGATTTCTAGCCAATGTACCTCATGTGCAGCCACTACTCGTCTGTCAGTGGAGCTTGTGTGTTGCTATGATGCATAACAGGTTTCAGTGGAGCTTCCAGACTAACACAGACTAGGAAGAAAGTTCTGGCCATCTACTTCTGAAAAATCAGACAATGAAAACCCTATGGATAACAACAGTCCAATGCCATTGTGCATGTGGTCCCCTTGAGTTGGGGGCAACTAATGACAGTTAACAACAACATATTAAAAACAAAGGTAATAAATACCCAAAACTCTCATGTCCTAATTATTTTACTATAATTTTCTATTCATGCTCTTGAGCATAATGTAGGGTGGATATAGTGTATACCGATATACTACTACCAGTGTATTCTGGAACAGACTCACAGTCCCATAAGAGCTGATACTGTACATTTCTTCCCAATTGCACTTTCAGTGACATCACGTTGGGAGCTCCAAATTGGCTACAGTGGTAGTATTTATACCATAAAAATTGGGAAATGCTACAAATCAAGTGTTGCTGTTTTATTTTTCTTCTGCAGTTTGTTAAATATTGATACACCTTTGTGTACAACTACATATTTTCCCATACTCTTTCCAATCAATTTGCTTTTAGTTCCCACTTTTTATGGATCAATCAAAAAAATGTCTACCGTGTACCTATACTGTTTAAGGTTGCTAGGCTAGAAAGCATGAATATGAAAGCTCACAATCACTTCTTGTTAGTGCACATATAATGTCTACTCTATGAAATCTGATGTGCTCACCCCCACAAAAAATTTTTTAAGTGCCTAGGAGCCCTCATGGCAAAGTGGTTAAAGATCTTGGCGGCTAACCAAAAGATCAGCTGTTTGAATCTACCAGCCACTCCTTGGAAACCCTATGGGAGCAGTTCTACTCTGTCCTAATGGATTGTTATGAGTTGGAATTGACTCAACAGCAATTGGTTTAGGTGTTCCATTATTCCCTGATAGATACACTGCAGGAAGAAAAATAATCAAGGTTCAGTTTCATGATAACTCCTTGGCACTAGAACAGACTTCCTGTCAGGACCAATTATCAAACGGCAAGTATTAGGACATCTTTAACCAGAATTTATGTGGCAGATGAACTTGCACAGTTGGCAAATAAGCTAGATTTTAGGATTTGGGACCAACAAGAACCAGGTAAAACTCTGTGAATCTTTCTTCTTAAACTGCGTCTACAATAACTTTACTACCTCTGAACATCTTATTTATCCAGCTAGAAACTCTTTGAATCATTTTCTAAATATGTGATGACAGTGTCTGACAGCATGAAATCTTTAGAGCAACAGCATGAATAAAGGCAGGACCTTGAGTTCCCAGTTGTGCCAGGGGAATCCAGCCACAGACAGATTTGGGGTGACATCAGCAAAATTATGGCACCTTTATTCTGGGTCACTTCAACATAATAGCATCTATTGATGGTATGTATGTCATTAGTTCATGCAGTCATGTGTACATTCAATGTAATTATGCAGTTTCCATTTTGTGACAGGCACTGTGCCTGTCATCCCTACCTTGTTTGAAATTACAGTCTTAGAGAAACTAAAAATAGTTACAAATCAGTGTAGGTAAAGATGTTTCAGATGAGACCATGGCCTTTTAGGGAGTTGAAAGAAGTTCAGTCAAGCAGGAGAGGTAGACAGGGACACAGTTACTACAAAAAATGCATATAACTGAACAATAACAAAAAAATGAGATTTGGACTTCATCGTAAAGGAAATGGGAAAGTATTAAAATGTTATTTATTTTTGGGGGGATTAAAAACCATTCATAAATGATGAAATTTTTATTTCAGAAATAACTAGAATTTAAAAGGAAAAATACATATTTCAATGGTAGACTTAACCTTAATTTTTTAGTAAACTCTAATATTTAGAACATTGCAAATTGCTAATGGAAGCAAAATCAGTGCTCACTGACGGACAAGAATATAAGCAAACTCGTAAGAATTAGCTTACCAACAACACAAAATTAGGAATTTAGCAAAACAAGAGCACAGTACCACTCTGCCAAAGATTGCATCATTGCAGATGGTTGTGGGAGGTAGCATTGTAACGTGGGAATCTGTCCCCCTCATTGCTTCACTGTTCTTCTTCAAACAGAAATAAATATTTGGAAAGTTTTTCTGACACACTCCTTCTTACTAAATGGGTCATTGTCCCCACCCTATTCTACAGACCTGCAACACAAAGGGACGGAATACACGCTGTGCTTGTGTAGCACTTAACCTGCAGAGTCCCAG
Organism: Trichechus manatus latirostris; assembly: GCF_000243295.1. Classification (NCBI taxonomy): domain Eukaryota; kingdom Metazoa; phylum Chordata; class Mammalia; order Sirenia; family Trichechidae; genus Trichechus; species Trichechus manatus. The sequence continues at coordinate 32,133,662 of NW_004443945.1, forward strand.
CCACAGTGCCCAAAGCAGAGCTGTTTGAAAAACTATTACACTTTCTTCTATTTATCTAAGGAGCCGGTTGGAGTATTTTTTTTAAATTATGGTAAAATATATATAAAACACAAAATTTGTCATTTCAACCATTGCAAGTATACAATTAATTCAGTGACATTAATTGCATTCACAATGTTGTGCAACCATCATTACTATTTCTAAAATCTTTTCATCACTTCAAATAGAAAATGAGAACCCATTAAGTAATAAGCAATAACTCCCCATTTCCCACTTCTTACAGTCCTTGGCAACCACTAATAAACTTTGGTCTCTATACATTTACCTATTCTAGATATTTCATATAAGTGGAATCATACAATATTTGTCTTGTTGTGTTAGAGTTATTTCACTTAGCATAATGTCTTCAAGGGTCATCCATGTGGTAACATGTATCAGAAACTTCATTTTTCATTATGCGTGAATAATATTTCTGTGCATATACCGCATTTTGTTTATCCATTCATCTGTTGATGGATACTTGGATTGTTTCCACCTTTGACTATTGTGAATAATACCACACTGAACACTGGTGTGCAAGTATCTGTTTGTGTCCCTGCTTTCAATTGTTTGGATTACCCAGGAGTGAAATTGCTAGGCCATATGGTAATTCTATGTTTAACTTTTTTAGGAACCACCAAACTGTTTTTCACAGTGGCGGCACCAATTTGTATCCCCACCAGTGGATGAGGGTTTTTCTGTTGGAGTATTTGTGTTTAAGAAAAATAATAAAATGCCCTATTCAAAATTTATGCTTGCCAGTTTTACTCTCTATCAATGATGTGGTGTCTCACACCACATTAATCTACTGTAAATTAGCCAGAAAAATAGAGGTTGCTACTCTAGATGGTACTGTATTGTCTTAGATATTTTTGCTCTGTTCTTTTTGCATTTTCTACACATATTAGAGACTATTCTTCTCAGATGTGCCAAAATCTCCACAGTTGTCTCCTTTTTATTTCTAAATACATTTAATAATATACACAAATAAGATCTCTTTAGGATTTTGCCCATTCTGTGTATCTTATAGAAGGTGTTTGACAAGTGATGGTGATGATGATGATAATGGTTATAATGATTTAGGCAGCCAATTTTTCACTGACAGAAATTTGGATTGACTCCATAACAGTGTGGAAATCACCATAGTACTTACCTTGTCCTCTGACACATATTGATAAAATTAAAAATAGGTTTATTGTCACCTGACAACCACATTATATAGCCCACATAGAAAACAACATGAAGGTATAAACAGTCCAGGTATCTGAAATTGGGCAAACCTGAGTTAGATTACTGGCAGTTACATCAATTATCTATATTACCTGAACAAGTTTCTTAATCTCTCCAGTCCTAGTTTCTTCAATAAAGTAAGAAAAGCAATAATTGTAGTTAAAGGGGTTAAATAAAACAACACATACAAATTACTTAGCACACGGTAGGTACTTAATGTATATTCTTTCCTTTAAATTTGGAGAATAAAAGGAGTTACTTTAAATTTATTTTACATGTCTCTTATAAGGCAGTGTTAAGCTATAAAGAACTAAAAAATATAATTTTCAGTAAAATATTTTCTTTAACATTCATTTATTAAAATATTTAATTTCCTTTAATATTCATTCTCTCTGAAGAAATTATTACTAATTTAATATAGTCTATAATAAGGTAAGAATGCTTAGTTATTCCTATGTAGCTTATTGCTATACATAGTAGTATGTTATACCTTGAAATCTTTCCATTCCTTTTGTTGTTCCATTTGCAAATATTCATTTTTAACATCCTCCTATGTGAAAACATAAGATTAGATTGATTAAATGAGTCAATATTTTTTCCAATTATTTAGTATTCTGCACTGTGATTTCAACCACTAAATTTATAATCAAAGCAAACTTTGAAAATGTATTATATAACTGTGGACATCTGGAAAATAACAGCAGATGGATTGACTAGACACATGGTAAGAAAAAATGGGATAATTTATTTGAGCAATGCATTGAATATAAAGAACAGAGTTAGACCTTCCAATGCAAACTGGATTTGGAAATGTAGTTTAATTGGTACTTACAATGAATAAATATCAAATTATAAATAATTGAATTATATTTACATATGCCAAGACACACACACACACAGTCTTTCCAGGCATTCTTGCATCCAATAATGCTACCATTTTACAAAATAGAACGCAACCAAGAAACTGAGGAACCGTATGGGGCAGTTCTACTCTGTCCTATACAGTCACTATGAGTCAGAAAAGAAATTGAGGGGTGACACCAGACCTGTTCTCCAAAATAAAGATTGGGCCAAGATGATCTCTATGGTGCTATATAACACAAAGTTCATTTTATTCCATTTCTTCTATGGATATCATCTCTTGTGTTTTCATTGCTTTTAAATTCAAATCGTGAACATAATGAGTGGATATAAGTTAAGTCTAAATATATGTTGAATAAATGTTTGTATAATATGCATATAAAAAATTCAAACCAATTTAACTGTCTTACTAATAATCTCCCACAGAGGCTTTTAGCTAGCAAATGTAAAAAGATATTTTAGAAGGATGTGATTAAATGCATGAATATAAAAACAGATTTTCTAATCAGAAAAAACAGTGTGCCACTTAGCACCCCAACTATTTATATCAAGACCTGGAATAGTACCTTATGGCCTTATGGGTGCTCAAAATAAATCAAATGATAGTGAATTTGGTTTTATACTGTTGCCACACATAGTAAGAATTTAAAAGACACATCACGTACAACAGCTTATTTTCCTTCTGGAATATGGTCTTCGACATAACATAGTAAAATTTCAGTTTTTCAATATGACTGTAGAATAACTTATCATAGTTAATAAAATAATCAAATTAATAAATTACATGGATTATTAATTTTCAACAAATATAAATAAACTCAAACTACACTAAATGTAATTTCAGCATCGATAATTCAGCAGGTACTTGAGTGTGGTACCTTGTTCATTACTTACGGTTTTACTTTAATTTTCAGAAATACCAGTTTATAGTGAGTCCCAAGAAATAAATGCTGAATAAAACACTTTTGTTTTTATTTGGAGCTTTGTGATAGTTTGGCAATCTCTTTTGAAATCACGCCTGTAATAGTTCTCAGTGTGAAGCAAACCTTAGGATTAATTGCAATGGTTCTGACTTTACTGACATTATTATTCCTCATGTTAGGATGATAAGCTGGATAACTTCACATTGCAGAATAACTAATGACCCCATTCTTTTCTTGGCAGTCCAAATGAGACATCTTTCAATGAAAACAAAAAACAGATGTTCAACATTAGCAGATGTCCAAGGTGACACACTAAACATATGCAAGGAGTAGAAATCCTAGATCCTGTCACATGTGTGAGAAACACTGACCAGTGCACGCAGGATTTCTGAGTAGCGTCATTTGGTTTTCCAAGAGCAGAATTTAGTTCATACGTTAGATAATGATATCCTCCCACATTCCACTCTCTACACTGCTGCCAAAACTGTGTTTCTTTCCAAATAATAGTAATGATCCACTAGAATTTTTAAACAATAATCAGTTTTATTACTTGCACACTATTTCTATATAAAGGAACACACTAAAGGATTATAATATTCAAAATAATTCATTTGTACTATCAAAATAATTCTTAAATTCATCTCTCTTTCTTCAAAATTCAAATGGCTTCTTCAATTATTCATCCTGACCCCACTTAAATGTCTTCTCAGCAAGGCTTTCCCTCCTTCAGCTCAAACAGAATACCCAACATTATATCAACACTTATTTATTGTTTGTTTTTCTTTCCCACTTGAAGATTTGTGAAGGTAGTAAGTGCCTAGAACAGAGGATATGGTAGATGCTTGCGCTCAATGACTATATGTTGACTAAAAGAATATAGGAATGAGTAATTTTTTATCTTATTTTTGTTTCTTCTTTTTTGGGGGGAGAGGGTCATAATCACCTGGTATATGCCACAGACCCTGTATTTTATAGGCAAAACAATAAAAAGTATTCAACTCATTTTTTGAATTGAGTTTTAAATTATATACAATAAAACACATTTGTCTTACAATGTGAAGAATGTAACCAATGTCATCAAACTGTACAGGCAGAAAATGTTGAATGGGTGTATGTTTGTTATGCATATTTTCACAAAATATAAAATAAAAAGAAAGAAAAAAATGTACTTGTCTTATATTTTCTGTTTGATGAGCTTTGACAACTGGTAATCAGTCTGTTACCAACACCCAAAGCAAGATAAAGAACATCTCTGTCATCCCGATAATTTCGTTCTCTCATAACTTTTTTCAGTCAAACTCCTCTTCACAGAGGCAATCGCTTTCTGACTTCTATCACCATAGATAAGTTTCGCCAGTTTTACCAAATAATATCATATGATATATCTTCTTTCTTTTTCTAGTTTCATTCACTTCACATAATATCTGTAAGATTCTTCTGTTATTACATATACCAGTCTGTCACTTTTTACTGCTGAGTAGTATTCCATTGTACTAATGAACCACAATCTGTTTATCCATTCTTCTGCTGGTAGACATTTGTGGGTTTTTTTTTTAATCACTAGGAATTAAACTGCTATGAACAATTTTATAATTTTTTTTTTTTGTGTGTGTGTGGTCATATCTTTTTGATTCTTGGGTTAAACACCTAGGAGTGGAAATGCTGGGTCATAGTGTAGATGTATGCCTAACTTTAGAAGAAATGGCCAAAGATTTAAGAAATCTGGTTGGATAATTTTCCATTAATACCAGCAATGTATTATGTAATGTAATGTAATGATAGACCGATTGCTTCTCATTCTTGCCAACATTTGGTGGTATCAGATTTTTAACTTTTAGCCATTCTAGTGAATATGAAGTAAATATAATTGTGATGTTAACTTTCATAACTTGGTTAAGGTAGTGTCTGCAAGACTTCATTGTAAAATTTCTTTTTTCCTTTGTAATTAATACAGTAAAACCTTCAAAAGTTGGAAACTGTGTAAGGCAGAAACCTGTCAGAGAAGGATAACTCAAACATTTTCCACTAAAAGAAGCAACAGAAAAGTGGTAAGACTACACCCTGTCAGAGGCAGAAAACAAGGCAGTCATGTCGAGTTCCAGCTCTCACAGGTTTCACTGTACATATTTTATGGAGAATCTGAAATCATGCAAAAACCCTGTTCTTTATAAAATTTTCAATTTATTTATTTATATCAGTTTGGAATCATGGTTCAAATTTTTCAACTTGGCTAGTAAGAAAGCTTCTAGTTGGCTTCATTCAGTGTCCTGCTGACATAACCCTATCATTCACTGAGTACTTCCTTACTTTTTGTAACAACAAAATATTTCAACTCCATGTTTTACTTTTCTTGTGGGAGTACTTGAATCAGCCATTTCTTCAGGAAGCCCTGATTCTTTATAGTAGAGAATACTACTCAGAAGCCAAGATATGACTAGGTGTGCTCATTGCTATGGAATGTCACTGCTCCCAAGCCCTCTCAGTGAATATTTATTTTTATATCTATCTACAGAAGGGGTCATCTTGAGTTGGAGTCCACTCAACGCAATGGTTTATCTATACATTTTATAAACAATAAGTTTACACCAATAACTCCGTTTCCAATGCAATACTATATGGTTTCATTTTTCTCTTTTCTCCCCATCTCTTCTTCCTTTCAATTATAACTCATTTCTGTAACAGTAAATAATCTCGCTTGAGTTATCCTTAATATATATACGTATTTGATCAATCTTCCTGTATGTAACTCAGTTCTCATCACATCCTCTGCCCTCAACCCCCGGTGGAGCTCCAGCTTCAGCTCCGATACTCTACATTTCAGTCACCTTTTTCACCAAGCTTGGATGTTCACAACCCACCCCAACGATCCACCATCAGACCACCTCCTCACTTCACCAGGGCTCTGATACCCTGCACCTATCCCTCTCCCACAGACAGCCTCACACTGCTCGGCTCTAACACCAGGGCCTGGCAGCATTCTCTGCAGATGCTGCAATTGTTCCTGCAGTTGTTCAGGAAAGGAAGGGAAGGGAAGGAAAGGAAAGGCAAGGTAAGACAAAGAGGAAATGCTCCTACTCTTTTTATTTTTTGCTAAAAATATATATAACAGAAAAAAAAGTGAAAAAATCAGCTGATGCTATTTACAACTAAGTTATTCATGTTTCAGATGTTACATAAGACACAGATATAATTACATTGTAAATACATGCAAATAACTTCAGTGACTGTTTAAGCAGATAAATAAATGTTTATGCATATTTGTGATGGTCTTGAGTTATTTAAATAACCTGTCTATTTGGTTATTTCTTACAGTGTGTTTACATCTGTGAAAAATGTCTTTATTTTATGCATACAAAATAAGATAAATTGCTATAAATCCAAAGGAGAAGAAATATCATGAATCACTAGAAAACCTTATGACCTATTTATGAGAGAAATAAATTAGTTGTTTACCAGGCCAATGATAAAGTAAATACGTTTCATTTCCTCAACACTTTAAGAAAAAGTAGTGTGTTTTCCATCTACTGCATTCTTTCACAATTTAGGAAGAATTATTTTATTTTGATCAACATGTTAATCTATTGTGCTAAGAACCTAATTATTTTTATTTTTGACCTATATTTGGAATTATGACATATATAATGGAGATATAGATATATACACATATATAACAGATGAAATGTATATATGTGTATGTTAAAACACAAACAAACAAACCTGTTGCGGTCGAGTTGATTCTGACTCATAGTGGCCCTATAGGATGGACTAGAACTGCCCCATAGGGTTTCCAAGGAGCACCTGGTGGATTCGAACTGCTGATCTTTTGGTTAACAGCCATAGCTCTTAACTATTGTGCCACCAGGGCTCCGTGTGTCTATTTAACAAGTCTTATTACATTATTATCAGAAGTTTCCACAGCCAGAATGCCTAAATTCCTCTATTTTTATAAATCTCTTCCTCCTTTTTTTTCTTCCCTCCTGTGTGGTCTCTTCCAGCCTCCCCCACCCCAACCCCACTTCATCCTCAATTTCCTTCTCTATTACTCTTTTCTAGTTTATATATCCAATACATGTATAAAATCTGATGTCATATTATTTGAAACAACTGAAATTGGGGTTGAAAATAAAACTAAATCTTTGTGGAGGTTTAGAATATTTATGGATTTTTTTATTTATGGAATTTATTAAATATTACCCATCTAGCTTTGTACATATCACCCACTTACAGAATCATCAACGTGTTTCTTACTGACTTCTCTCCAGACCATGTCATCGTCAGTAACCATAAAGCATGTCCCATTTTATAACTTATACAAATAAATGAGCTCTTGTGATTATTCTGTTATTATCATATCTTTGTTGCCTATTTCAAATTTGCCAGGGAAGTATCTGAGGCTTATAACACACTTTTTTTTTTTTTGCATTTATCTTCTCTTTTTTTTTTTTTTTTTGATGGTTTTAAGAAGCAGAAATTTATTCTTTTACAGTTTAGGAGGCTAGAAATCCAAATTCACGGCATCAGCTCCAGGGGAAGTTTTTCTCTCCGTGTCAGCTCTGGAGGAAGATCCTTGTCATCAGTCTTCCCTTGGTCTAGGAGCTTCTCAATGCAGGCACCCCAGGTCCAAAGGACGTGTGTGCTCCCGGCTCTTCTTGCTTGATGGTAATGAGGTCCTGCTCCTCTCTGCTCGATTCTCTCTTTTATACCTCAGAAGAGATTGACTCAAGACACAACCTAGTCCTGTAGATTGAGTCCTGCCTAATTAACATAACTGTCTCTAATCCTGCCTCATTAACAGCATAGAGGTTAGGATTTACAACCATAGGATAATCACATCAGATCACAATATGGTGGACAACCACACAATACTGGGAATTATGGCCTAGCCATGTTGATACACATTTTGGGGGGACACAATTCAATCCCTAACATGGTAGTTCTATTTTTAGTTTTTTGAGGAACTGCCACACTGTTTTCCACAACAGCCATACCATTTTGCATTCCCACCAGCAACGGATAAGGGTTTCAATTTCTTCACATCCTTGCCAACATTTGTTATTTTCAGTTTTTTTTTTTTTTTTTTTTTTTAATCTTAGCCATCCTAATGGGAGTGAAATGGTATTTCTTGGTGGTTTTGATTTGCATTCCTCTGATGGCTAATGATGCTAAGCATCTTTTCATGTGTTTGGTGGCCATTTTAATGTCCTCGATGAAATGTCTATTCTAACCATTGCCTATTTTATGATTGGGCTATTTATCTTTCTGTTGTTAAGTTGTCACACTTTTATATATTTTTTTTGGTTATTAGATTCTTTTTATAAAATTTTTTTATCGTACTTTAGATGAAGGTTTACAGAATGAACAGTTTCTCATTAAACAGTTAGTACACATATTGTTTTATGACGTTGGTTAACAACCCCACGACATGTCAACACTCTTCCTTCTTGCTTGGGTCCCCTATTACCAGCTTTCCTGTCCCCTCCTGCCTTCTAGTCCTTGTCCCTGGGCTGTTGTGCTCCATTACTCTCGTTTTGTTTTATAGGGCTGTCTAATCTTTGGCTGAAGGGTGACCTCAGTAGTGACTTCATTACTGAGCTAAAAGGGTGTCCGGGGGCCATACTCTCAGAGTTTCTCCAGTCTCTGTCAGGCCAGTAAGTCTGGTGTTTTTTTGTATTAGAATTTTGTTCTGCAATTTTCTCCAGCTCTGTCCGGGACCGTCTCTCTTATCTGCTACTTTTGTCATTTGACTGGTCCCTAGACTTTAGTGATTGTACTTAAGTACATAATTAAACAAGTTATTGATTACTTCTCATTATGTGTCAGTTGCCAAAATACAAAGAGGAATGAATTTTTTTTTTTTTTGTCCTTGAGGACGTCCTAGGCTAGTTGAAGACAAATAGCTTTTGTGTACAAAATTGGATTGAAATTACACTAAAAATAGGGATTTTATGTTTGTAGTGATAAAACTGATGATGTTTTCACGTAGAGTCCAACCAAAATTATGCCTTATCTAACTGCTATTAGAAATGATAGGCTAAGAACCATACAAACAAACTCCAATAATGTTGATTTCATGCTTACATCATACTGCCAGGTAAGTTAGTTTTGAATAGTCACTCAAGGACTCTGGCTCTTTCTATCAAATGGCTTCTCCATACCAGAGGACTCAGAGTCTTCCTCTAGATCCTCTGCACTCAGATTCAAACAAGGGAAGATGGATAATAAAGCATCATGAGTGGCAGGGTTCTGTAATTCAGGCTACGGAATCGGCTTTATCCTGCTTCACTGACTAGAGCTACATCCTGTAACTTCATCTAACTGCAAGAAAATTTGGAAGGTGAAATCTAGCTGTGTGACTGGAAAAAAGGGAGAAAAAGATCTGCTTAACAGCTAACTAGTCTGTCACAATACTATTTCTAAGTTTTTGTCAACTGCAAGGATATTTTCAGTTTGTGGTTTATCATGTGGAAGAAAAACACATGTAAATAAATTTGTATAAAGTCCATATTAAACAAATTGTGGTTATTAAAACAAACAAAAAAAACATAATTCCTTGAAAAATACTAGGGAAATTCTAATCAATATTGATAGTTTAAGGAAATAAACCTGTCTTTTTTGGTAGGTGATATAATGTAATAGATTTGTTCAGATTCACTTAAGGCACTTTTTACACAAAGCAGTTTCAAACAACATTCCTCTTCTACAGTTCTTAATTAACTTGTAAGAAACTATTCTAGTGCTGTTGTTGAAACAGAGGGCCAATGAATTAATCTACAGCTGAAGATTCTACTACTAGATAACAAATATTTAAGTCATTTTACTTTCTATTTAAAGTGTTCCAGTCATTCATCTACGCTTTCAAACTTATTATCAAACACTGTCTCTAAAAACCGAGGCAACTGGAGGAAAAGAATGGAAATAGTTTTTGCATATACACTTTTAAAAATGTGTAATAGGAGGCAGAACCTAGATGGCAGAGTAGTCAGACACTTCCAGTGGTCCCTCTTACAACAAAGACCTGAAAAAACAAGTGAATTGATTATATATGACAATCTAGGAGCCATGAACATCAAAGGCAAGGTTGAGGAATTGGACTGACTGGCAGCGGGAGGGAGAGGTAGTTCAGAAGCAGCAAGGAGTTGCCAGATCTGACTTGGCAGGAGTCGGCGCCTTGTGGACTGGATTGGCTGGCGTGCACGGTGAGGTAAGCAGAGGCGTTTGGGATGCATTTTCCATGTTTGGAGAAACTGAGCAGCAGACAGTCTGCTGAGGCCTCCAGAACCAGTGAAAAGCTGTGCTCAATTGGCAAAAGAAAAGGATATGCATTTAACCTACAGCACGGATCAAAAAACGCCCCATTTGGGAAGAAACTCTCTCATATTTACCTGCTCCCTCTCTGCTCTGCACCAGGTCCAGGGCTGGCTTCAGTGATTGCCTCATCCCCTGGGCCAGAAATAGGACCTGTCATGTGCCCTGAGCTATTCTCCTGGCCTTAGAGAGGGAACAAATTAACAAACAGGAAAAAATAATCTGCAAGCACCTCTAACCTGGCAACTCAGGGCAGGCTCAGCTCCTTAGCCTAAGCACAGGCATAATGGGTTCATGGACTTTGAATGTCTTTCACCCCTGCAGAGACCTGTCTGGGCCCATTTCAATAACATAGGCCCTCATTAGCACAGTACAACACAGTATATATCTGAAGCCTAACTTCACTGTATTAGCTATATGGTGGAGTGGTAGGTTCATGATATTGGATACCGCTTTGCTCATTAAGGAGGGTCCTCACCTACCCACATCAGGGGCCTGAGGACTGGTGGCTCTACCCACACTACCTAGCCACCTGTGACAGTGGCCCAAGAATAAGTGGTGCCTCACAGTCCTTACAAACAACAGCACTGGGTGCCCATAGTCCAGCTGCAAACCCTACCCACCTACGCACTCTAGGGAACAGGGACATGCTTTCCTCCCAGACACTCAGGGGCAGCCGTCAGCCCTCTACCTTGCTCAGTGTGTGACCCCCCTACTGCAGCCAGATACCTGTGCCTACTCCAATAACCCCTCCCATCTAGGACTGTAGGTTAGAGCCTGCACAGCATACTTGGTGACTGACTATCTGGACTCCTGAGCTGAATTCATACAAGAAAAGTAAATGGATTCCTGGGCTGACATAACTAGTAACAGATCTAACCACCTGGTGACATGACATTAGAGCTTCAAAAGCACCAATAATCAAACTAGCTCAAACGAGCAGGCTATTTAGGCTTATCAAAACAAAACAAAACAAATCAAAACAAGAAGCCAGGACCTGTAAGCAAACATAAAATAAATAAATATAATAACTTATCAATGGCTTGGAGATAACAGTCAATATCAAATCACATAAAGAAGCAAATCATGATGCCTTCAGCAAGCTCCCAAAACAAAGAATCAAGAAATTTTCCAGAGGAAGAGAACTTCTTGGAATTATTGGAGGTAGAATACAAAAGATTAAAATAATACAGAACTCTTCAAGAGATCAGGAAGGAGATCAGCCAAAACACAGAACAAGCCGAGGAAAGCACAAACAAAGCAATAGAGCAACTTAAGAAGATTATAGAAGAGCACGATGACAAATTTAACAGGTGGCAAGAATCCATAGAGAGACAGCAAACAGTAATTCATAAGAGTAACAATAAAATTTCAGAATTAGATGACTCAATAGAAAGTCATAGGAGCAGAATTGAGGCAATGGAAGTCAGAATTAGTAGATTGAAGATAAAGCACTTGACACCAACTTATTTAAGACAAAATCAGATAAAAGAATTTAAAACAATGAAGAAAGGCTAAGAATTATGTGGGACTCTATCAAGGGGAATAACCTACAAGTGATTGGAGTACCAGAAGGGGGGGAGGGGCAACAGAAAATACAGAGAGAATTGTTGAAGATTTGTTGGCAGAAAACTTCCCTGATATCAAGAAAGATGAGCAGATATCTATCCAAGATGTTCATCAAACCCCACATAAGGTAGGTCCCAAAAGAAATTCACCAAGACATATATAATCAAACTTGCCAAAACCAAAGATAAAGAGAGAATTTTAAGAGCAGCTAGGGATAAATGAAAAGTCATCTACAAAGGAGAGTCAATACGACTAAGCTCAGAGTACTCAGAAGAAACCATGCAGGCAAGAAGGCAATGGGATGACATACACAAAGACTTGAAGTAAAAAAATTGCCAGCCAAGAATTACGTATCCAGCAAAACGGTCTGTCAAATATGATGGCAAAATTAGGGCATTTCCAGATAAACAGAAGTTTAGGGAATTTGCAAAAACCAAACCAAAATTATAAGAAATACTAAAGGGAGTCCTCTGGATAGAAAATCAATAACATCAGAAAACAACCCAAGATTAGAACACAGGACAGAGCAACCAGATATCAACCCAGATAGGGAAGTCACGAAAATAAATCAAAGCTAAAACACTGAAAATAGAGAAACAAAGATGTCAATATGTAAAAGATGACATTAAAACAAAAAAGAGGGACTAAAAAATGTAGTCATAGATCTCTCATATGGAGAAGAAGTCAAGGCAATATAAAGGAAAAAAAGATTGGTTTAAACTTAGAAATATGAGGGTAAGTATTAAGGTAACCATAAAGAAAGCTAACAATCCTACACATCAAAATAAAAACATAAAGACTCAGCAAATACAAAATCAACAATGAAAAAGATGAAAAGAAAATACATAAAACCAATTCAGCACAGAAAACTCAGTAGAACAAAGACACTGTCAACAACACACAAAAAAAGACATTAAAATGATAGCACTAATCTCATACCTATTAATAATTACACTGAATGTAAATGGACTAAATGCACCAATAAACTGACAGAGGGTGGCAGAATGGATAATTACCATGACCTGTCTATATGCCGTCTACAAGAGACACACCTTAAACTTAAAAACAGAAGTAAATTAAAACTCAAAGTATGGGAAAAAAAATCAAGCAAACTACATTCAAAAAAGAGCAGCAGTGGCAATACTAATCTCTGACAAAATATACTTTAAAGTAAAATCCACCACAAAGGACAAGGAAGCACACTATATAATGATTAAAGGGTCAATAAACCAGGAGAACATAACCATAATAAATATTTATGCACCCAACAAGAGGGCTGCAAAATACATAAAACAAACTCTAACATCACTGAAAAGAGAGATAGATAGCTCCACAATAATAGTAGACTTCAACATACCACTTTTGGTGAAGGATAGAACATCCAGAAAGAAGCTCAATAAAGATACGGAAGATTTAAATGCCACAATCAACTAACTTGATCTCATAGACATATACAGAACACTCCACCCAACAGCAGCCAAGTATACTTTCTTTTCCAATGCACATAAGACATTCTCCAGAATAGACCACATATTAGGCCATAAAGCATGCCTTAACAGAATCCAAAGGATTGAAATACTACAAAGCATCTTTTCTGACCATAAAGCCATAAAAGTGGAAATCAATAATATAAAAAGCAAGGAAAAAAAATTGCACACATGGAAACTGAACACCACCTTACTAAAAAAAACTACTGGGTTATAGAAGAAATTAAGGATGGAATAAAGAAATTCACAGAATCAAACGAGAATGAAAACACATCCTACCAGAACGTTTGGGACACAGCAAAAGCAGTGCTCAGAGGTCAATTTATAGCAATAAATGCACACATTCCAAAAGAAGAAAGGGCCAAAATCAAACATTAATCCAACAACTCAAACAAATAGAAAGACAGCAGCAAAAGACACCCTCAGGCACCAGAAGACAGCAAATAATAAAAATTAGAGCAGAATTAAATGAAATAGAAAACAGAAAAACAATTGAAAGAGTTAACAAGACCAAAAGCTGGTTCTTTGAAAAGATCAAAAAATCGATAAGCCATTGGCCAAATTAACAAAAGAAAAA
>NW_004443945.1:32153964-32199302 GCF_000243295.1 Trichechus manatus latirostris
GTTAACCAATGTCATAAAACAGCATGTGTGTTACTGTTACATGAGAAACTATCTGTTCTGTAAGCCTTCACCTGAAGTACAATAAAATATTAAAAAAAAAGAATCATAACAGAATACTATGAAAAAGTGTACTCTAACAAATTAGAAAACCTAGAGGAAATGGACAAATTTCTAGAAACACACTACCCACCTAAACTAACACAAACAGAGTAGAACAACTAAATAAACCTATAGCAAAAGAGGAGATTGAAGAGGTAATTAAAAAACTCCCAACAAAAAAAAGGCCTGGCCTGGATGGCTTCACTGGAGAATTCTACCAAACTTTCAAAAAAGAATCAACACCAGTACTACTAAATAAAGGTATTTCAGAGCATAGAAAAGGTTGGAATATTCCCAAACTCATCCTATAAAGCCAGCACAACCCTGATACCAAAACTAGGAAGGACACCACAAAAAAAGAAAATTACAGACCAATATCCCTCATGAACATAGATGCAAAAATCCTCAACAAAATTCTAGCCAACAGAATTCAACAACATATCAAAAAAAATTATAATTCACCATGATCTAGTGAGATTCATACCAGGTATGCAGGGATGGCTCAACATTAGAAAAACAATGTAATTCATCACATAAATAAAACAAAAGACAAGAACCACATGATCTTATGAATTGATTCAGAAAAGGCATTTGACGAAATCCGACACCCATTCATGATAAAACCTCTCAACAAAATAGGAATAGAAGGGAAATTCTTCAACATAATCAAGGCCATTTATAGAAAGCCAACAGCCAACATCATCCTAAATAGAGAGTCTGAATGCATTCCCCTTGAGAATGGGAGCCAGACAAGGATGACCTTTATCACCACTCTTATTCAACATTTTGCTGGCGGTCCTAGCCAGAGCAATTAGGCTAGAAAAAGAACTAAACGTATCCAAAGTGGTAAGGAAGAAGTAAAAGTATCTTTATTTGCAGAAGATATGATCTTATGGACAGAAAACCCCAAAGAATCCACAAGAAAACTACTGGAACTAATAGAAGATTTCAACAAAGTATCAGTATACAAGATAAACACATAAAAATCAGTTGGATTCCTCTATACCAACACAGGGAACTTCAAAGAAGAAATCACCAAATCAATACCATTTACTATAGCCCCCAAGAAGATAAAATACTTAAGAATAAATCTACCCAGAGATGTAAAAGACCTATACAAAGAAAACTACAAGACATTATTGCAAGAAACCAAAACATAAGTGGAAAAACATACCTTGCTCATGGTTAGGTAGACTCAACACTGTGAAAATGTCTATTCTACCCAAAGCAATCTACAGATATAATGCAATCCTGATCCAAATTCCAATGGAATTTTTTAATGAGATGGAGAGACAAATCACCAACTTCGTATGGAAAGGGAAGAAGCCCTGGATAAGTAAAGCATTACTGAAGAAGAAAAACAAAGTGGGAGGCTTCACACTACCTGATTTTAGAACCTATTATACCACCACAGTAGTCAAAACAGCCTGGTACTGTTACAACAACAGATACATAGACCAGTGAAACATAATTGAGAATCCAGAAATAAATTCATCCACCTATGAGCAGCGATATTTGACAAAGGCCTAAACTCTGTTAACTGGGGAAAAGACAGTCTCTTTAACAAATGGTGCTGGCATAACTGGATATCCATCTGCAAAAATAACTGAAACAAGACCCATACCTCACATCATGCCCAGAAACTAACTCAAAATGGATCAAAGACCTAAATATAAAATCTAAAAAGATAAAGATCATGGAAGAAAAAATAGGGAGAATGTCAGGAGCCCTAATACATGGCATAAACAGAATACAAAACATTACTAACAATGCACAAATACCAGAAGAAACTAGATAACTGGGAGCTCCTAAAAATCAAACACTTATGCTCATCAAAAGACTTAACCAAAAGAATGAAAAAACAACCTTCAGACTGGGAAAAACATTTTGGCTACGACATATCCAATTAGGGTCTAATCTCTAAAATCTACAAGATACTGCAAAATCTCAACAACAAAAAGACAAATAACCCAATTAAAAAATAGGTATAGGATATGAACCGGTACTTCACCAAAGAAGACATTCAGGTGGCTAACAGATACATGAGGAAATGCTGAGGATCATTAGCCATTAGAGAAATGCAAATCAAAACTACAATGAGATACCATCTAACCCCAAAAGGCTAGCATTAATCCAAAAAACACAAAATAATAAATGTTGGAGAGGTTGTGGAGAGACTGGAACACTTATACTCTGCTGGTGGGAACATAAAATAGTACAACCACTTTGGAAATCAATTTGGCGCCTCCTTAGAAAGCTAGAAATAGAAGTTCCATACAATCGATCCAGCAATCCCACTCCTTGGAATATATCCTAGAGAAATAAGAGCCATCACACGAATGCATACACATACACCCATGTTCATTGCAGCACTGTTCACAGTAGCAAAAAGATGGAAACAACCTAGGTGCACATCAACGGACAAGGGGATAAACAAATTATGTTATATTCACACAGTGGAATACTATGCAATGATAAAGAACAATGATGAATCTGCGAAACATCTCATAACATGGATGAATCTGGAAGGCATCATGCTGAGTGAAATTAGTCAGTCGCAAAAGGACAAATATTATATGAGACCACTATTATAAGAACTCAAGAAATGGTTTAAACACAGAAGAAAACATTCTTTGATGGTTATGAGGGTGGAGAGGGAGGGAGATGGGTATTCACTAACTAGATAGTAGATAAAAATTGTCTTCAGTGAAGGGAAGGACAACACACAATACAGGGAAAGTCAGCACAACTGGACAAAACCAAAAGCTAAGAATTTTCCTGAATACAACCAAATACTTTGAGGGACAGAGTAGCAGGGTTGAGGGTATGGGGACCATGGTTTCAGGGGATATCTAAGTCACTTGGCATAACAAAGTTTGTTAAGAAAATGTTCTGCATCTCACTTTGGTGAGTGGTGTCTGAGGTCTTAAAAGTTAGCAAGCGGCCATCTAAGATGCATCAGTTGGTCCCAACCCACCTGGCGCAAAAGAGAATAAAGAACACCAAAGACACAAGGAAGGTATTAGCCCAAGAGACAGAAAGGGCCACATAAACCAGAGACTTCATCATCCTGAGACCAGAAGAACTAGATGGTGTCTGGTTACCACCAATGACTGCCCTGACAGGGAAAACAACAGAGTCCCTGGCGGAGCAGGAAAAAAGTGGGGTGCAGAACTCAAATTCTAGTAAAAAGACCAGATTTAACGGTGTGACTGAGACTGGAGGGATTCCAGAAGACATGGCTCCCAGACTCTCCATTAGCCCAGAGCTGAAACCATTCCCAAAGCCAACTCTTCAGACAAAGATTAGACTAGACTTTGGGACATAACATACTTGTGAAGAGAGTGCTTCTTAGCTCAAGTAGGTACATGTGAGATTAAATGGGCAGCTCCTGTCCAGAGGTGAGATGAGAGGGCAAAAAGGGACAGGAGTTGGCTGAGTGGACACGGGAGATCCGGGGTGGAAATGAGGAGTGTGCTGTCACATTACAGGGAGAGTGGCTAGGTCACAAAGCAATGTGTGTATAAATTTTTGTATGAGAAACTGACTTGAATTGTAATATTTCACTTAAAGTGCAATTAAAAAAAAAGAAAGAAATTAGACTGAAACCAAAAGAACTCAAGATAAGGGCAAGACATACTTTTTAATAAAGAAAAACAGACCCTTCAAAACAGTTCTGGAAACAATAACAAAAAAAATGAAAGAAAGATAAGCTAATAAAATAAAAAACAGTAACAAAAAAATTTATAATAAATGTTAGTGAAATTTAATCACAAGAAGATTAGAGTCATACATTTGTGTTCCAAGGAAACAAAAGCTAGGTTTTATAGCATAAATAATAAACTAACTGTATTTATACTAGTTTTAAATTTTTAGAAAGAAACTTATTTAGGGCATCATGAATGAATGAGAGAGAAAGCGATGAGTCAACAGGATACTACAAAATCTTTAGCTCGGCAAAAGCAAAACATCAACTAACTCTCCCAAGAACTAACCTAACCTGAAACAAAGACACAGGGCTTAAGATCAGGTATTTGTAAAGAACTAGCACTTATGAAAATATTATAGACTATTTGAGACAGGACTTTAGACATAATTAACCTCCAGCACCACACTATTCAAGTTCTTGCTATAATATTCCTGACACATGGTATCCCAATTGGATACATGGCATTCTGATGACTTTCAACCATTAGTCCTTATTCTTCGATCTAGAGCGATGAATACATTTACACCTCCTACATAAAATATTTTTAAATAATGATGATGGCTATCATGTAACCTGTCCTCTTTTCTGTACTCTGAGCATCTTCATTTCAATCAATTACCCAATACTTTCAATTAAATTGTTGCTAAAAAATGCTAACCATCATCTGAGCCTTTAGCAAGTCGTAATCTTTTTCCTTGTGGAGGGTCTTGACTCGATATTGATGGCTGCTGACTGATCAGAGTCATGGTTGCTGAAGGTTGGGGTGGCTGTGGCAATTTCTTAAAATAAGGCAAAAATGAAGTTTGCTGCACTGATTGGCTCTTCCTTTCGTGAAAGATTTCTCTGTAGTATGCGATGCTTTTTGATAGCATTTTACCAACACTAGAACTTCTTTCAAAATTGGAATCAGTCCTCTCAAGACCTGCCACTACTTCATCAACTAAGTTTATGTAATATTCTAAATGCTTTGTTGTCATTTCAACAATGTTCACAGAATCTTCACCAGCGGTAGATTCCACCTCAGGAAACCACTTTCTTTGCTCATCATAAGAAGAAACTCCTCATCCATTAAAGGTTTTATCATGAGATTGCAGCAATTCAGTCACATCTTCAGGCTCCACTTCTAATTCTAGTTCTGTTGCTATTTCTACCACATCTGCATCTACTTCCTCCACTGAAGTCTTGAACCCCTCAATGTCATCCATGAGGGTTGCAAACAACTTCTTCCAAACTCCTGTTAATGTTGATATCTTGACCTCCTCCCATGAATCAACAATGTTCTTAATGGCATCTAGAATGGGAAATCCTTCCCAGAAGGTTTTCAACTTACTTTGCCAAGATCCATCAAAGGAATCACTGTCTACGGAAGCTACAGCCTTACGAAATGTATTTCTTAAATAATAATACTTCAAAGTAGCAATTACTCCTTGATCCACGGACTGCAGAACAGATGCTGTGTTAGCAGGCATGACCATGAAAACAACATTAATTTCCCTGTATGCCTCCATCAGAGTCCTTAGATGGCCAGGTGCATTGTCAAAAAGCAGTAATATTTTGAAAGGAATCTTTTTTTTTTTTTTTTTGAGCGGTAGTTCTCAACAGTATTCAGTAAACCACGTTGTCAGCAGATGAGCTGTCATCCAGGCTTTGTTGTTCCACTTATAGAGCACAGGCAGAGTACATTTAGCATAATTCTTAAGAATTAAGATTAAGATTTTCAGAATGGTAAATGAGCATTGGATTCAACTTAAAGTCACCAGCTTCATTAGCCCCTAACATAAGAGCTAACCTGTCCTTTGAAACTTCAAAGCCAAGCATTGACTTCTCTTCTCTAGCTATGAAAGTCCTAGATGGTATCTTCTTCCAGTATAAGGCTGTTTCGTCTACGTTGAAAATTTGTTGTTTAGTGTAGCCACCTTCATCAATTATCTTAGCTAGATCTACTGGATAACTTGTTGTAGCTTCTCCATCAGCATTTGCTGCTTCACCTTTCACTTCTCTGTTATGGAGAGAGCTTCTTTCCTTAAACCTCATGAACCAACCTCTGCTAGCTTCAAACTTTTCTTCCGCAGCTTCCTCACCTCACTCAGCCTTCATAGAATTGAAGAGAGTTAAGGCCTTGTCTGGATTAGGCTTTGGCTTAAGGAAATATTGTGGCTGGTTTGATCTTCTATCCAGACCACTGAAACTTTCTCCGTATCAGCAATAAGGCTATTTCACTTTTTTAAAAATCGTTTCATGTGTTCACTGGAATAACACTTTTAATTTCCTTCAAGAACTTTTCCTTTGCGTTCACAACTTGGCTAACTGGTTCAAGAGGCTTATCTTTTGGCCTGTCTTGGCTTTCAACATGTCTTCCTCACTAAGCTTAATTATTTCTAGCTTCTGATTTAATGTGAGAGTCCTGTGACTCTTCCTTTCACTTGAACACTCAGAGGCTTCTGTAGGGTTTTTAATTGGCCTAATTTCAATTTTATCATGTCTCAGGGAATACGGAGGCCCAAGGAGAGGGAGAGAGATGGGGGAACGGCCGGTCAGTGGAAGAGTAAGAACACACACGATGTTTATTAAATTTGCTATGTTATATGGGCAGTGTTCGTGGCATCTGAAAAAAATTACAATAGCAACATCAAAAGATCACTGATCACAGATCATCATAACAGATGTAATAATAATGAAAAACTTGGAAATACTGCGAGAATTACCCAACTGTGACAAACAGACATGAAGTGAGCACATGCTGTTAGAAAAATGGCGCCAATAGACTTGCTCGATGTAAGGTTGCCACAAACTTTCAATTTGTAAAAAACGCAGTATCTGTGAATCACAATAAAGCAAAGCACAATAAAACGAGGTATGCCTGTAATATATTGTAAACTCATTTAAGTAAACATATCTTGTTTTACAGAAAAAAGGTCAAAGTAAAGGAGATATAAGTCCCTGAGTTCTCTTACCCAAGACATTTGCTTCTCTGAGTACTGTACCTACTTATCATTTGATAACATGGGAAAAACTTTGAAAAATTGTCTTGCAATTACCCAAGGAGTACATTCTTTTTCAAGTAAATAATTTTATTTATTTTCAAGGTCAGTATTAGATTCCATCATCATTCAGGGATAAACATATCTGACTAACAGTTTACTGCTGTGAAGAAAAATAAATTGATTTTCTTTCTTCCATTTAGGAGCCATTAAAATTAAAATAGAAGAAATGAGAACCAGTGAACTGAAAAAATAGATTAAAAAAAATAAAGATGTCAATCTTTGCCTTTTAATTTTATATACCTACTCACTATTGAAAAAAAATGTCTAGGATACGTTTATACTCAGTATCAACGTCCAGAGGAAAACTTTTCTCAAGTATATAAATGTTCCTGGTGAATTTGGTTAATTTGCTCCTAATATCTATTGTTTATGAGTACTAACCTAGAGAGAGTGCATAATTTTTAGGTGGAATAAATACTCAATGGGATACATCCAATTTGACATGGCTGACAGAATACAAGTGTTAACTATTTCTCTACATCCAAATTCCATTGAAATGGAAGAAAAAAGGTTAAAATCAAACCAAATCCCTAGTAATGTTGGAAAGGAGAGCAGAGCAGACCAGTAAGATGTTGTATAACATAAAAAACAAATGGGATACAATAAACAAAGATAATGATATCTCATATAAATAAATGTTAGAAATAAGAAGAAAAAAATTATTTTTCTGGAAAATAAGTATTTGCTTGAGAGATCAGCCATTTAACTAATGTAATAGATGCAACACTCCTCTCTACAATGAATGATTGGCTAATTCCCTCAATTCCTTCAACTCTTTCTCAAATGTCAGTCTATTACTAAGGCCTATAGTGTCACTATAGGATTCAACTCGACGGCAATGGGATCTATGCCTTATAAAATAGTCACTCACAGTTTGGGGCACTCCATCTTTCCCTGGCTCTGATTACTATCAGAACAAATTGTATATATTTTTATTGTTGGTCTCCTTCAGAAACTGCAGGCACTTTTTGCCATTTACTCTATCCCTGTACTCAGAGTGCTGACTAGAACATAGCAGGCCCTTCATAAATATTTGTTGAATGAATGAACGAATACTGGGCACCAAAGAATTTTTACCAAGACTTGGAACGAGTTAAATGTTCAGAACAAAAAGGCCAACTTTCACTGGCAAAGGACCCACATGTAGAAATATTTTTTTGTGAAATTTCTGACCTCAAATGAGGGTAACTAGGCATAAGGGTAAAAACAAAACAAAACAAAACAAAAAAACAGAAATTTAAGAGAAAAATAAAACAGGATACCTACACAGGAAAGAATACCAGGCTAGCTTCAGAGCATTATTCTGCAATATGGGGAAATGAAACAATAAAATAATGTTGAAGTTACGGTTATTTAATAAATCAAACTAACATTCAAATGTGATTTCAAAATAAAATATTTTGGTATCTAAAATCATTTAAAAAAGTCAAAGTTAGAAAAAGGTATATTGAAAGTCCCAAGAAATAGAGAAGAAAATAAAGAAATTTAAGGCTAAATATTAGTACTATCAGTAATTGGAAATGTGGTTTTGAAACTTATTTAAATTAAGAAATTATTGATAAAAAATAGAAGCATGATTTTAAAAAAAGTTTTCAGGCTTTTGAAGGGTATGTAGCCAAGAAGAAACAGAATAATACTCACCTTACGTTATCTGAATGTATATCGGACTAAGGCTTGAATATATCATGCCTTTAGGCGTTATTTGTTACCACAGGTCTGCCAAGGACCACTAAATTTCAAATGCAATCAATTTCAGGAATAAGTTGAAAAACTGGTAAGACCCAAATTGTCAAGACTATATTGTCAAACGTTATTAACAAGTTGAGATGTTGAATGTCATGGCAGTCAACAAGCATCAGAGCAATGATGAGATAGATATTGGCATGCATACTGTTTCATGTTTAATTGAATTGATGTGAGTGTTTTCTTTCACTAACTTCATTTTAAATAGTATAAGAATTAAGCTTCAGATATATTTCAAGTTTATTCATAGAATTTTTATGAATGACCTTTTGTAAGCAAAAAATTTTAAAGATGATAGTAAAAATTTTTAATTAAGACTGTCCTGAAGCCTATAAATAAAGGTTGAAAAATAAAGATTTACATAATATTTGATTGTAATACCATGTAAGTAGTAAAGAAAGAAGCTAAAAGGAAATTTAATCAATTACACATTAGATAACATTTTTTAAATGAGCACATACAGATTCACATCCAATGCCTAGATCAAATAAAACAGAATTAGACTATATTTAAATCAAAATGTGGGTCAAGCAATTTTTACCTACAGCTTCCAAGGTATGAAATATTAATAGAAAAGATGGCATTTATAGGGCATGTTATTTGAGAGACAACATGTAGATTAGTTAAGAGCTTGGAGACGGAGTCAGTCTGGTTCAAATGTCACCTCTGAAACTAACTAGCCAGATGACCTTGGGAAAGTTAATGTAACTTCACTATACCTCAATTTCCCCATCTTGAATATGGAGACAATAATATCAACTACCTCATAAGATTACTTTATTTACTTTAGTTATAAAAGGTAAAGGATACGGTAAGTGTTCTGTGTTAGCTATCATTACGTTTCAACTTTGGCAATTTAAAATCAAAAGGAATTAAAAAGACATATTTAGTATCTTTTTTTAAAAAAAACAAAATTGCAACAACATGGATGAATCTAGAGGACATTACGCTGAGCTAAGTAAGTCAGGAACAAAAGGACAAATTCTGTATGATATCACTTATATGAAATAAGTAAATATATAGAAAACATAAATAATTAGCAGTTACCAGGGTGGAAGGGAGGGAGAAAGTGGGGATTTTGCTGGAAATGTATTGAATGTTTGTGAAGAGTGGTGTGATAATTTGAAAAAAGACAGCAGAATGGTTGCACAACTTTAAGAATGTAATCAAAGTCACTGAGATGTGCATGTAAAACTTGATGCAATATTGTATGTTTATTGTATGTATATTGCTATAATAAAAAAAAATAGCTCAGCTGAGTTATTTTTCTCTTTTTTATAGTAAATGTAGCAACATCTTACATGATTATTTCTATATTATCAATTTTTGTTATTAAAGATAACGTAGGTATATTGTTTATGCCTTTAGGAAGAAAAAGGCAATGCCTGTAGTAATCATTGATTATCTAGTTTTATTCTAATTCTTAGACCGGTAAAGAAATTATTTGTAGTAACTCACTCCAGACCTCACTGCTTTTTCTAATATCTACTTATGACAAAAAGGGGCTTGACAATATTACTTATATATTGCAACAGATTTTTTAAAAAATACATAAAATTTGCACATCCACAGCAATCTGAATCCTTATATAAATGAATGATACACTGTATTTCTTTTCTTTCCTTCCTTCCTCCCTCCCTTCTTTCTCTCTTTCCTTTTTTTTTTTTTGTAGCTATCTTTGAGTTCACCTATGTCTGTCCCCTTTCTGATTCTGGCCTACCTTGCTAGGCTTATCTTGAAGTTTCATATTTTCCAAGTAATCTTTCCAGGAACCCTGCAAATCACACTGCTCCGTCTCCTGATCCTTTGATCTTTTAGTTCCAGCTATCCATAAGCATTTGGTGATTCTAAACTGGAAATATTTATGCTTAGCAGTCAAGATGTGAAAACATCTATTAGAGAATACACATATGTAATGTCTAAAAGTTAGCATACAGAGACCTCAGAATGTCAGAAGACATGAATAAAGACTGGAGTTTATTTAGGCAGATGGAGGAATGACAGACTGTTTTGAGCTAAATATGCCCCTTCTTTCAACACCCACGTTTTATCCCTTTTGCTCCTCAGTCTTTGTTTGCTCTTTTCCTATTACTTTGTCTTGGCCCTCTGTGTCTGGAAAATATCACACTCACTGCTAGCACTGAAAATCAATGCACTGAAATGTTTGATTTTTACAAAACAATAATGATATTTGTTAAAAGGGAAATAGTCTCTTTTTAAACATTTAATATAGAAAAATAAAGTTTCATAAACAGTTTTCAGAATTCTCCAAAACTATATGTTGTTTGAAAACTGAATTTTTACCATTCAGATTTACTTGTGTGAGTGAAGAAACTAAAGAAAGGAACTTGGGGCAGGGGACAGTCAATGTTTGGAGTGGCTTGTATACTGAATTGTAGAGTGTATGTTTTAGTGGGGCAGCATTAGTATAAATTCTTCTTAAAGACAATAGGTTAGCTCCTATCCTGATTACTTATCTTTGGAAATTAAGAATGTTGTTAGAGCTGCTTCTATTCTAATGTGTGTAACCAGATATCTGACATCCCAAATGCATGGCAAGTGTATTCAATTACATAAGTAAGTAAGTATCGAGATTCTGGTACATATCAGACATTTTATTTTAGTAAGATCTGGAGCTCCACACATGAAAAGGTATTTTTTCCTGTTCTCAAGAAGTAATTTTCCTTCTGTTTCCTTCCCCTTCTTCCCTCTGTCCTGTATTTTGATTTCAACTCAGTCATTAGTTGAACGGTTGTTTATCAGGCACTCTGCTAGACACTAATGACACAAGGGTAATCCAGAAAGACAACACCCATGTTAGCTTTTAACAGTAGCACAGTGTTATAATGGACAGAGAACTAAACTGGGAATCAAGATTGCAGCATTGTAGGCCCCAAAATATTACTGAGTAATTATTTTACACAGAATGGATCAGCTTCTCTGGGTATAGTTCTTTCCTCAATAAAACAAAACGAGGGATTAATTTATTGATTTAATGAACATTTGCTGTGTGGTCTATCATGTGCCATACACAAGGGTAAGAAAACTAACACATAAACCTTGATCTCAGGAAGCCTGTGGTCTGGTAAGAATATGGGCAGATACACAAGTTACAACATTGTCATAAATGTGTGCCTAGAAATGGGGAAAGTAATCAGTGAATTCAAAGGTCAGCAAAGATTTGTTAATGCAGGAGATACTAGAGCTTATTATGAAAGATAAGTTGACGTCACAAATTGAAGAAGAAAAGGGGTTCTCAAGGCAGAGCATGCAGCATAAGCAAAGAGACAGATAAAAAGCTAGCATACTGGCAACTACAAGGAGTTCAGTATGGTGGGACCATAGGTAAACATGCCAAGAGAAGTGATATAGGGCAGGTCCTAAAGATGTTTGTAAATTATGTGAGGAAATCTACATTTGATATCATAAGCAAAGGGAAAGCACTGGGAAAATGAAAAGCATGGAAAGTGACATGATCACAATTGTTTATTTACCGGTAGATAGATCACTTTGGAAAAAGTACAGAGAATGGATCTGCAGTGGCTAAAAGCATTGCCTCTAAGACAGACAGCATGGTTTAAGCTTCATCTCCAACCTTTATAAGCTGTGTGACATTGGGTAAATAACTTGATTCCTCTAAGCCTCAGTTTCTCCATATGCAAAATGGGAATACTTTTCCCATGTATGTAAAAGGGTTGTCATGAGGTTTAAATGAAATACTATATGCAGAACACTAATTAAAGTTACCAGCATTTTTGCTGATGATCAAGAATATTATTGCCAGAGGCAGAAAAGAAAAAAAAAAGAAACAGGAAAATATCATATATCAGGATGTTCAAAACTTTTACCACGAAATATCCCATTGAGTTATTATGTAACTTTCTCCCAAAATACGTTATAAAATCAATTAAAGAAATTTTCTTAATTATTTTTAATTTTCTCATTCCCAAAAATCTAGAACAAAGGTTTTCTTGATGTTGGTGCTCTATAAAAGTCAGTTAAAGACTACTGATAAAATATTTAGGTATATAAGTACTGTTGTCCCTTGGTATCTGTGGGGGATTGGTTACAGGATCCCGCATGGATACCAAAACCTGTGGATGCTCAAGTCCCTTATATAAAATGGCATAGTATTTGCATATAACCTACGAACATCCTCCTGTATACTCTAAATCTTTAATCTCTAGATTACTTAGAATGCCTAATGCAACGTAAATGCTATGTTAATAGTTGTTATACTTTATTGTTTAGGGAATAATGACAAGACTTGAGGTGAACAATGTCCAAACAATGAATGCTGGAGAGAGACTGAGGATCTGTGAAATGGCAGGAAGCTACAGCAGGGTATGCCTACACATCACTTCGTTCCCGTGGATTCAGCATAGTGCTCAGCCCATGGCAAATTCAAGTTTTGCTTTTTGGAACTTTCTTTTTTTTGTGTGTGTGAATATTTTCAATCTGTGGTTGGTTGAATCCATGGATACAGAACCCATGAATACTGAGGGCCAACTGTAAGTTCTTTTGACTTTTTAATATAACATTTATTAAAAAGTAAGTTTTTTATGTTCATCTTTTCTACACTTTAATCTTTTTAAAAATATTCTTTCATCATGTTTATTCAATTTAGTTAAATTAAATTCCATAAGTGTCATTAGTTTTATTTTTATAACAAGTTATTTTTTCAATCTATAAACTACTTTTGCTATTGTGATGAGAATTAAATGAATCAGCAAATTCAGATTTGCTTTATTTCAATGTCTAGAATTATAAGAGAATTGTATGTCAAACACATCATTTATGTCTTCTGATCATGTTCAAATTAATTTTTTTGGATTTACATTATTATTCAGAAATATGTACTATCAGACAGACTCTTGTATGTTATTTGTCCATTTTAAAATATTAAGCATTGTGTTTAATCGTGAAGTGTAAAAGTGTAACCCTTTCGGAGGATGCTATTGATATATCCATATCTATATTTGTGCATGTCAATAAAATATAGTTACTATTATTTTTTCAAAACCTCATTGTCTAATTTGTAGTAATTTAAGTTCAATTCCTTCTTCGACCAAATTTGAGTATCTTCAGAACTGGATAACTCTTCTGCTAGAGGCTGGATAAGAAAACAAAATGGAGGAAAAACTCCCAATAGTTTATGCACATATTCAGAAAGACAGTTTCATTGTAGCTTTTGTTTCTTCTATGCATTTATATTTTTATTTTTTATACCTCTTTTCTAAGCTATATCACCACTGTTTACAAGCCATGATTCCAAAGGAAGGGCTGTGGGTCTCTTTCTCTTTTTTCCTGCTTTCCACAGAGATGGTGAATGGTTTCTAGATTGACGTTCATTTGTCCTGATTATTATGTGGCTGGTGTTGGTATGAGTAATAAAAATAACGTACCAGAATTCTGCATTAGAAAGTAGAGAATTGGGTAATGTGCCTGTAGCTGTTGGCTGCAAAGTACAGGCAGGCTGCCATGCTTTATTAAATTTGCAACTTTCGCATGGCCTCTGTGTGCACTGCCTAGGCTGTGATGAGATAGTCCAGATGTGACAGATGTATGAATCCCACTGAGCTGATCTTTATCCTGGAGGAAATCCCAGAATATTCTGGCCAGAAAAAAGGTGAAAGAAAGTACTTGGAGTTACATCATGTACAACTTTAAGTCCGGAAGCAATAATGAATAGCTTGGTTTGTTTATTTGTATTTGAGATTTATAAGACAGCACCCATGGTGAAATGCCACGGAGCATATGTGTCATGAAAAATAATGTTAAAAGCTAAAAGCCATTTTTAATTAACATATCAATTTCGAAAAGCTCAACTGAACAGATGTACCTCACTTCTTGCCCAAAAGTTCAATGAACTGGAGATGTGTCAGGTCAAGAGAAAAAAAAAAAAGATAATGCAACAGAGTAAATGAACTTAGGATTCTTAACAGGAATACTCTTGTTGATTTTTTTCTTTGTGACTGTACATAGCTATAGATATTCATATAAAATTATCAAAGGCCCAGGCCATAAGTAAGTTTATAGATTAAAATTGAGTTCCATCATCAAGAGATCATGTTTGTATTAAATCATTTCAATGTATATGTGTGGAAGCCATTGAACCAAGTATTCCTGGGATAGATAACCACATCAAATTCTTTCTATACTGGTTGTTGTTAGTTCCCACCGAGTTGACTCCAACACATGGTGACACCATGTGTGCAGAGGAGAACTGCTCCATAGGGTTTTCAAGGCCATGACTTTTGGAAGTAGATTGTCAGGTCTGTCTTCTGAGGCTTCTCTGGTAGGATTTGAACCACCAATCTTTTGGTTTGTAATTGAATACTTAACTGTTTCCACCACCCAGAGGCTCCTTTTATTCTCATACTCCCAGCTTATTTTCCACATGAGTGATCTTTCTAAAACACAGACAATGTTATCTCTCTACTTAAAATATCAATGACTTTATAGTTATATTGTTGTTGTGTGCCATTGAGTCTATTATGACTCATAGTGACCCTATCCAGCTGTATATAAAGTGAAACACTTCAGAATATGACAGCAATTTACTGCATGGACTTCCATAAATAATATTTCTTATATTCTAAATATTTCAACCTCACTTGATGCTTTTCTTATTAAGTTAGTGCATCCTATGGTGCTCTAAATATAGGTCATCTCATCACTTCCTACCATCTCCATCTGAAAAGGCCTTCTCACTCCTAAAGATTTAGATAAAATGAAATTTTCTTAATGTAGAATTACTCCATTTATACTTCTCTATAATTTCTACTGAAAGCAGTATAAATGGAGTAATTCTACATTAAGAAAATTCTGTTTTATCTAAATCTTGCTGAGCAAATAATCCAAGAAGCTGGACTATATGAAGAAGAATGGGGCATCAGGATTTGAGGAAGACTAATTAACAACCTGCAATATGCAGATGACATAACCTTCCTTGCTGAAAGTGAAGAGAACTTGAAGCACTTACTGATGAAGATCAAAGACCACAGTCTTCAGTATGGATTACACTTCATCTTAAAGAAAACAAAAATCCTCACAACTGGATCAATAAGCAACATCAAGATCAGAGAAAAGACTGAAGTTGTCAAGGATTTCATTTTACTTCAATCCACAATCAATACTCATGGAAGCAGCAGTCAAGAGATCAAAAGATGCATTGCATTGGGCACATCTGCTGCAAAAGACCTCTTTATAGTGTTGAAAAGCAAAGATATCATCTTGAAGACTAAGATGGGCTTGACCCAAGCCATGGTATTTTCAATCGCATCACATGCATGCGAAAGCTGGACAATACATAAGGAAGACAGAAGAAGAATTGATGTCTTTGAATTGTGGTGTTGGTGAAGAATATTGAATATACCATGGATTGCCAAAAGAATGAACAAATTTGTCTTGGAAGAAGTACAACCAGAATGCTCCTTAGAAGCAAGGATGGCAAAACTATGTCTCACATATTTTAAACGTTGTAAGAAGAGGTCAGTCCCTGGAGAAGGTCATCATGCTTGGTAAAGTAGAAGGTCAGCGAAAAAGAAGAAGACCCTCAATGAGATGAATTGACACAGTGGCTGCAACAAAGGGCTCAAGCATAACAATGATTGTGAGTGTGGCGCAGGACTGGGCAGTGTTTCATTCCATGGTACATAGGGTCGCTATGAATCAGAACCGACTTGATGGCACCCAACAACAACAACATAATTTCTACCTGAAAATTTAATTACTCCTTCCTTTGGTCTTCTTGTGTTGAGTAAGAATGAACTTAACATTTTTCCATAATACAATGGCTTAAAATATTGATTTGATTAAAGATACTGGAAGTCTATGTGTAGGTTTTTCAATTCACTGATGTAGTCCAGGAAACAGGCTCTTGAAATTTCATGCTACAGCATCTTTTTGTGTTTAGTGTTTTTATGTTTAGTGTGGTGACAATATGGCCACTTTTTCTCTCAAAGCCTATATTCCAAGCCAGAAGAATAGAAAGGCCAAAAATGTTTCCAAAGTGAGACAGTGTTGCATATTTAGAAGTAAAGCCCTCTGCAGAGAATAACTCTAAATTTTTCATAGGCTAGAGCTGGCCAAGTGGTCACCCTTAGCTGAAAAAGAGTCTAAGAATATAAATATTTTCTAATTTCAGAATCAAAATCACAGAACCACCACTCATCTGTCACTTTGTCATAGTGTGGTGGCTTATATGTTGCTGTGATGCTGAAAGCTATACCACTGGTATTTCAAATACCAGCAAGGTCACCCAGGATAGATAGGTTTCATTAGAGCTTTCAGACTGAAGAAGGACCTGGCGATCTACTTCTAAAAAAATTTGTCAGTAAAAACCTTACGAATAGCAGCAAAACATTGTCTGATATAATGGTAGACGATAAGTTCTTTAGGTTGGAAGGCACTCTAAATACTTTGAGTTGTTTCCTCAAAGTAAAGTCGACCTTAATGATGCGGATGGAGTCAAGTTTTGGGACCTGCATTTGCTGATGTGGCACAACTCAAAATGAGAAGAAACAGCTGCAAACATCCATTAATAATTGGAACATAGAATGTACAAAGTATGAATCTATGAAAATTTGAAGTTATAAAAAATAAAAAGGAAGACTTGAAGACAGATATCCCAGGCATTAATGAGCTGAAATGGACTGGTATTGCCCATTTTGATTCAGACAATCATGGGGTCTACAATGCCAGGAATGACAAATTGAAGAGAAAAAGCATCACATTCATCATCAAAAAAACATTGCAAGATCTATCCTGAAATACAACGATGTCAGTGATAGGATAATATCCATACACCCACAAGGAAGACCAGTTAATACAACTATTATTCAAATTTATCCACCAACCACTCAGGACAAAGATGAAGAAATTGAAGATTTTTACTAACTTATGCAATCTGAAATTAATCAAACATGCAATCAAGATGCACTGATAATTACTTGTGATTGGAATGTGAAAGTTAGAAACAAAGAAGAAGGATCAGTAGTTAGAAAATATGGCCCATGATAGAATCTTGCAAGACCAATGACTTATGCAATGCAAATATTTTTTTTCAAAACCTAGACGGTGACTACACACATAGACCTCACCAGATGGAATGCACAGGAATCAAATCTATTATATCTGTGGAAAGAGACAATGGAGAAGCTCAATATCATCAGTCAGAACAAGGTCAGAGGCTGACTGCACTGAACACTAATGATCGAAGAGCAGATGAGTTGTGGAATGACATCAAGGACATCACACATGAATAAAGCAAAAGGTCATTAAAAAACAGGAAAGAAAGAAAAGACCAAAATGGATGTCAGAAGAGACTCTGAAACTATTTCTTGAACAGAAAGTGGCTAAAGCGAAGAGAAGAAATGTTAAATTAAAAGAGCTGAACAGAAGATTTCAAAGGGCAGTTCAAAAAGACAAAGTAAAGTATTAAAATGAAATGTGCAAAGACCAGGAGGTAGAAAACCAACAGGGAAGAACAGACTAGGCATTTCTCAAGCTGAAAGAACTGAAGAAGAAAATTCAAGCCTCCAGCTGCAATACTGAAGGATTCAAGTTGAACTCGACTCAACGGCAACGGATTATGGACAAAATATTGAAGAACATAGGAAGCATCAAAAGAAGATGGAAGGAATACACAGTATCATTGTACCAAAAAGAATTGGTCAATGTTCAACCATTTCAGGAGGTACCATATGATCAAAAACCAATGGCACTGAAGGAAGAAGTTCAAGCTCTACTGAAGGCATTGGGGAAAAACAAGCCTCCAAGAATTGATGGAATACCAGTTAAGATGTTTCAGAAAACGTATATAGCACTGAAAGCATGCAGTTGTCTCTGTTAAGAAATTTGGAAGAGAGCTACCTGGCCAACCAACTGAAAGAGATCCATATTTGTGTCCATTCAAAAGAAAAGTGATCCAACAGAATGTGGAAATTATCGAACAATATCATTCATATCACACGCAAGTAAAATTTTGCTTAAGATCATTCAAAAGCAGTTGCAGTACATCCACAAGGAACTGCCAGAAATTCAAGCTGTATTCAGAATAGGACATGGAATGAAGGATGTCATTGCTAATGTCAGATGGACCTTGGCTGAAAGCAGAGAATACCAGAAAGATGTTTACCTGTGTTTTATTGACTATGCAAATTGTGGATAACATTGTGAAGAATAGGAATTCCTGAACACTTAATTGGGCTCATGTGGAACCTACATAAAGCAACAGGTAGCCATTTGAACAGAACAAGGGAATACTGTGTGGTTTCAAATCAGGAGAAATGTGTATCAGGGTTGTATCCTTTCACCATATTTATTTAACGTGTAAACTGAGCAAATAATCTGAGAAACTGGACTGTGTAAAGAAGAATTTGGCATCAGAATTGGAGGAAGACTCATTAACAACCTGCAATATGCAGATGACACCTTACTTGCTGAAAGCAAAGAGGATTTGAAAGACTTACTGATGAAAATCAAAGACTATATAGCCTTCAGTATAGAAAGAAAAAAAGTCCTCACAACTGGACCAATAAGTAACATCATGATAAATGAAGAAAAGATTGAAGTTGTCAAGGATTTCATTTTACATGGATCCACAATCAACACCGATAGAAGCAGCAGTCAATAAATCAAAAGATGCATTGCATTGGGCAAATCTGCTGCAAAAGACCTCTTTGAAGTATTAAAAAGCAAAGACGTCCCTTTGAGGACTAAGGTGCACCTGACCCAAGCCATGGTGTTTTCAATTTTCTCATATACATGTGAAAGCTGGACAATGAATAAGGAAGACCAAAGAAGAATTGATGCACTTGAATTATGGTATTGGTGAAGTATATTGAATATACCATGGACTGCCAGAAAAACGAAGACATCTCTCTTGGAAGACGTACAGCCAGAATGCTGCTTAGAATCAAAGATGGGATGACTTCACCTCACATACTTTGGACATGTTATGAGGAAGGTCCAGTCCCTGGAGAAGAGCATCATGCTCGGTAAAGTAGAGGGTCAGCAAAAATAGGAAGACCCTTGATGAGATGGATTGACACAGTGGTTGCAACAATGGGCTCAAACATATCAACGATTGTGAGGATGATGCAGGACGAGGCAGTGTTTTGTTCTGTTGTATGTAGTGTTGCTATGAGTCATAACCGACTCAACAGCACCTAACAACAACAATGAAGTAGAGAAGAGATAGAAAACAAGGGAATGTGAATGGCTAAACAGTGTCTTCCCAATTTCCACAAATCTTTGACCATTTTTGTTATTATAGCACAGTTATTAACGTGAGTTATGTCAATGTCTCTAATTCTGAGTCCCTTGAATAAAAGGACCATAGCTTTTAAATAATTTTATCCCTCCTGTCATGGACAATTTTAGACTGCATTTGTTGCATGAATGGTTCCATGAAGAAGAGGAGCTTTTGTTAAAACCCCAGGATTTCAAATGAGACAATAGGGCTATACACTAGGAGAAAGGCAATCTGAAAACATACAAGTTTATATTAAACTAAGGTGAACTTCCAAGCCTTCTGTGCCAAGAAGAAAAGAAAATTCTGGTTAAAAATAATTTTTTAATACAAGAAGTCCAATATTTAATTTAAAATATCTGTATTAGTTTCCTATGGCTGCTGTAAAAAATCACCACAAATTTGGTGAATTAAAACAACACGAATTTATTATCTTACAGTTTTGGAGATCAGAAATCCAAAATCAGTTTCAGTGGGCTAAAATGAATGTGTTGCAAGTGCCACACTCCCTCCATGAGCTCTAGGAAAGAATCTATTTTCTTTTCTTTTCCAGATCCTGGTGGTTGTTCTCATTTCTTAGTTTGTGGCCCCAGATCACATAGCCTCTTCTCCTCTGTTTCCATCAACACATCACCTTCTTCCTCTTCAGTCTTCAAATAGCACTCTGCTTGTCTTTTATAATAAACTTATGATTAGTTTATGGCTCACTCAGATAATCCAGCATGATCTGACCATCTCAAGATCCTTAACTTAATCACACCTTCAAAATCGCTGTTACCATACAAGGTAACTTTCATAGGTTCCAGGGATTAGAACCTGAGCATTTAATTGGGAGAGGGACAAGTATTCAGTCTACCACAGGTTTTCAGAGATTAGAACATGGATATCTTTGTGGATCATTATTCAGCCAATCACAGTACCTAAGCATGCCAGAAATAAGAACATGAGACTGAAAACCAAGAATAAAAAACACTTAAGTTGAAACAGAACAGCAGGTAATACAGGTATTGGTATTAACATGGATTTTAAAATAGCTATGATACTGTCTTAGGCTAGTTTCTCTAGAGAAGCAAAACTAGTAAAGCATATAAATATATACATATAGAGAAAGATTTATGTCAAGAAAATGGCTCACGCAGCCACAAAGGCTGCAACCTCCCAAGTTTGTGGGTCAGGAAAGAGGCTTCTTCTGATTCACATAGCTGCAGGGACTGGCAAACCCAAGATTGGTAGGCTGGAGAGCAGGGCTGTTGCTCACAGGCTGTGAAGATCAACAAATTCCAAGATCAGCAGGCAAGACCACAGGTAAGCTTCAAGCTCAAGTCCCAAGAACCAGAGGTCAGATGAACAGGAGCCAGCTGCAAGATCCAGAATGAGCAAAACCCCAGCGAGGAAAGCAGGAAGGGCTAGGTTGCGGAGGGTGGAGAGATGAAGGCTGAGGGGGGTGGTGAGCTGACCCAGACCCCGACCCCACTGGTACCAACTCACAGCAGATCCCATCATGGGGGTGATCACGTATCAAATCTCAACAGAGAAATGATCACAACATTATATAACTGCCAAAACACTGAGAATCATGGCCCAGACAAGTTGACACACAATCTTAACTATCACCGATACTTAATAGACAAAAATATGAAGAATATACAGGATAGCTGGAATTATAAAAATGGATATCACGAAACTTAATAGATGAATTTAGAAGAAAATCAGACAGTGCAAAATATAGATTATTAAACTGGAAGACCTACCAACAGAAGTATCAAACTGCAGCATAGAGAAAAAAATTGTATTTTAAAACTCCAGAAGAGAATAAAAGGTTTAGGAACACATTGAAAAGTCCCAATATATTTAAATCAAAGTCCAAGAAGAAGAACATAATATTGGAGCAGAAACAAATGTTTGAAAAATTACTGACCAGGATCTTTCACCAAATAATGAAAAATATTAATATATCACACATCTATGTACATCATAAGATGGAAAGTTAAGACAGAAAAAAATCTTAAAACTAGTCAGAGAATACATATTACCTTTAAAAGACAACAATAAGACCAACAGCCAATTTCTCAACCACAAGTACAGAAGCCAAACAACAATGGAACAAAGTAGATCAAAGTTCTTGAAAAATACAACTTAACCAAAACTATCAAAAATACATGTATATAATAATATAAGTATTGTATATTAAAGAGGAGCTCTGGTGGCCCATTGGTTAAGTGTTTGGCTACTAACCAAAAGTTTGGCAGTTCGAATCCATCAGTGGCTCCTTGGAAACCCTATGGAGCATTTCTATTCTGTCCCTATAAGGTTGCTATGAGTTGGAATCGACTTGACAGCAGTGGATTTTTGGTATATTAAAGAATTTAATATATTATTCTAGGCTTAATTGACCTAAATCTTCTCTACTAAACCTTACAAAGAAAAAATTAAAGAATAATACTTTTCTTAAACACACTTTTCCATACAATGGGAAAAAAAATTAAAAACCCTTCAAATTGTTTACGGGGCCAGCATAAAATGTAAAAAAATGTGAAAACTATATTAAAAGACAGAAAAAGTACAGATCCAACACTCTCATGTACTTAGAAGTAAAAGAAAGAGTAAATAAGAAAATACTAAATGCAATTCAGTATTATAAAAAATAGTACCAAGTTGAGTTCATTATAGTATGGCAATGTTAATTTAAAATACGAAAAGTATCAACATCATCTTTTAAAAGATTGTAGATAAAAATTACATAACCCTCTGAATAGATGCAGGACAAACATCTGGAAAAATTGAACAATCATTATAATGAAAACCCTTAGCAAACCAGAATTTTAGTGAATTGCCTTTATCTAATAAAGAGTATCTACAAATAAAAATCAGCATAAATGGTAAAACATTGAAATTGTCCCACCTGAGATATGAAATGAGAAAAGAATGTCCATTATCACCACTTCTATTCAGTATTGTAATACATGTGCTAGCTGATGTAATGAGTTATGAAAAATAAACTAAAAACATAAAGGATGACAAAGAATAAATAAAACTTTCATTATTCACAGTTGGCATTATTATTTTGACAAAATTAAATCTATATACAAGCTATTAGAATTAATTGAGCTTAAAGGTAGTTCTAAATACAGACCCATTGTTACCTTTAAGTGAGGGCACTGGATAAAAAGTCAATATATAAATATTAGTTTATATGGAAAAAACTACATGAAATGAAGAAAATGATACCTTATGGATTAGATAAAAAATGAATATTAAGGATGCATATAACCAAAGACATTATTCAAAATCTTTCAAAATATTGTTGGAAGGCACTGATGATCACCTAAATAAATGAAATATATATATATATTTGGATTAGTTGATACAATATATATTTAAAACACCATTTTTCCATGTTTATCTATAAATTCAACAAATTCCCAATGAAAATTTAGCAGTTTGTATGTATAATATAAAAATTCAAAGCAATAATAATGGCCAAGCCAATTTTGATGAAAATAACTAAGCTGGAAAACTTTCATAACAAGATACCAAAACTTATTATAAAGCTACAGAAATTAAACCAAAGTGGTATTGTCACATGACTATATAGTATAGTTAAGAATTCTGAAATACATTTAACCAGTCTTTCCCACTATATTTGGTACCTTATCTGTTCCCTGTTAAACAGTTTATTTTTTTAACTATAGGTACTAAAAATATTATCCATTCTTCTCTTCTAGAAACTTGCATATACAAAGAATGTTTATAAATCAATAAGAAAAATGCAAATAGTTAATTTTTAAAACTGGGAAAAAGACTTGAATAGGCAATTCACAAAAGAAGATACCCAAATGGCCAAGAAGCATATGAAAAGTTGCTCATCATTATTAGACATCAGTAAATTTAATTTAAAATAACACAGAGATAACCTTATATGCCACTAGAATGGATAAAATTTTAAAAAGTAAAAATAATAACAAGCATTTGCAAAAATGGAAAATAATTGGATACTTCTAGTTCTCATACACTGTTAGTGTAAATGTAATTTGGTTCAACTACTTCAGCAGTATCTGCTAAAGCTAAATATACATATGCCTTATTGTGGGGATATGTGCCATTAAAACAGGGATGTATAAAGACCTCTATGCTGCACAGCATGTTGAGACTTGTCCCCAACATGTTGAGACTTGTCACGACTTGTTTTCCCAAACCTATTGTCTCGTTACTGATTGGCTTGTTTACCTGAATTCCTCCTCCCTTGCCCGAAGCGTATTGTTATTCACCCAAAGCCCATTGTTCTGTTATTTGCTTCACTGTTTGCTGTATTGGCTATAAAATAAACTCCTGCGACTGAAGCTGGGTTCGACTCCTCAGAGTGACCCTCCTGGCCCCGCTTCTCTGTAAGAGTTGTGGCATTGGTTATTATCTCCGCCGCCATGACAACCGTCCCACTGTAACAGATGGTGCCTTGTGTGAGGGACTGTGACACCTTATGACCCAGTAATTCCATTCTTAGAGTTCAACTAAATTCAACTAAACAGAATGCTCACCAGAAGACATGTATAAAAATATTTATGGTGGCATTATTCCTTTAGAAAATATATGCTGCCAACGACTTCTCTAAATTTCCCTTCTTTTTGGGAATATCTTTAATTTTCCTTCGTTCTGGGAGGATTTTCTCTGGATATAAAATTTGTGTTGACAGTTACTTCATTTAGCACTTTAAAAATGTTGTACCATCTAGTTAGTTTTTTATTTTGGTTATTGCATCTTTCAGTTCCAAATTTTTTCAGTTTTTTTTAATCTCTTATTACTTGCTGAGGTATTTTATTTTTTCCATTTGTTTTATGAGTGTCCATGATCACGATGAAGCATTTTAATAATAGCTCCTTTAAAGTCTTTGTCAGATATTTCCAACATCTGTATCATCTCAGCACTGGTGTCTATTGATTGTCTCTTCATATTTAAGCTGAGATTTTCCTAGTTATTTGTGTGTTGAGTAAATTTTAATTATATCCTAGACGTTTTTAATTTTATGGTATGGAAATCTGGATTTTGTTTAAATTCAATGGAGAATTCTGATGTTTTTAAGAAGGCAAAAGCCTGGTTAGTTTAGGCTGCAATTTCTAACCCACATTCAGTGGACTGTGGTTCCACTGTCAGTTCAGTTTTCAAAGTCTTTAAAATGCTCTTCAAAACTGTCCTGCACTTGTGCCACCCAGTGATCAGACTGGATGGTGGCCTATCTGTTGCCTTAGTTCTCAAAGTTTTTTTTTTTTTTTTTTTTAAATAAGTATTAGGAACATATCCATGCAGGTATAGTTTGCGTGTGAGCTCAGGAGTTCTTAAACAATTTTACAGGGTCACATTCATAATCTTCCTCCTCTCATTTACCTCTCTGGTATTTTCCAGCTTCCTGTGGTTTCCCTTTTCATTCCTCTGGCCAGAAAGCTGGGGCATTAGTTACCCCATCTGCCTTGCACTTCTAATGAGGAACAAAGGGAAAAAAATGTAAACTCACTGCTAGTTTGATGTTACTTTGAATTGTGGTCTTCTTTCCCAATCTACCTGCCTTTATTTACTTTTCAGAATCTTCAAATAGCTTCTCTGTGCATTCTGTCCATGTTTTATAGCTGCATTCAGAGGGAGAGGCAGGGAGATGTGTTCTTACTCAATCTTACTTGGAGCCAGAACCCACAGCATTATTCTTAATAACCAAAAACTTGGCAACTTAGAAAATTTGGAAAAAAAAAAGAAAAACAAACAAACTTGGAACTTGGAAAGCCCAAAGTGTCTAAAAATGGTAGAATACATTGTAGCTATTCATACTATGTAATTGTAGCATATTTATACTAAGGAATACCATTTGACAATGAAAAAGAACCAACAACGGCTACACCAATTTCATAGACAAAACTTCGTTGGGGAGGGGGCAGCCAGTGAAAACAGAATGTATACTGTATAATTCTATTTATATAAGTTTCAAGAAGAGGTGAAACTAATCTATGATGAGAGAGTTAGACTAATTTTTACCTTTGGGGAGGGATCAATGACTGGGAGAGGGAACGAAGGGGGTTTTTGGAGTGCTGGCAATATTCTGGATAATGAACTGTGTGGTGAACACACACTGTGTTCACTTCATAAAAATTCATTGATCCATGAACTTAAGAACTGTGTACTTTTACTTTATGCATATTACATTTCAATATAAATGTCTACAAGAAAACACACACACACACAGAGGTAGCTCTGAATTACCACAGGGCACAGGACTCCTGTTCTGATGACCCTGTGGTAAGTCAGTTATGACATAAGTCGAATACCTCTTTTTTTTTTTTTTAGTTTTCATAACCTGCTATACAGTAGTGTTTTGAACAGTAAATCATAACATTAAACATCTGTGAGTGAGCACTGGAGAATGATAACATCAGAGCTGCAACATCATACTATCCATAAGATGTACAAAAAAAAAAAAAAATGATGGTCGTAAGTGTAGTTCATCCTAACTAAAATACGTCCTAAGCTGGGGACCACCTGTAAAGTAAATTGAAGCAAACAATGATCATATCACACTGATGTTTCAATTTTCATTTGTATGAACTTCCAAGATGACTTAACTGCTACTTACTTAATGTGTAGCATTACTCTGTATCCCTTGTGAGGTCAACTTGGCATATTCTCTGTCTCTTTCTCACTTATTTACATATACTTGTCTGTATACTTAGGATAAGTTTGAAATTTTATCCTGAATCAATTGAGTCTAAAAGCAGATCTAAAAATAGCTAAATATTTATCATTAATCCGAAAGTATGTGAAACCAAACTTGATAAATGAAAGATTTTAGATTTTTGTTAAACGTCGTGATTATAATGAACACTAATCTTCTAAGGTATAAAGAAGAACACATAGGAATGTCGAATTTTATTCTTTAGTATAAAAATCATAATTTTTCCTGAACATAGACACATGGCCATTAGAAGGCCAGCACATATACAGAAATGATAAACATTGAATTAAGTCAGTGTGGTTGATAATATAACCTGTCATATAGCAGGTTATTAATTGATGTCAATGGAATGAAAAAATAAAAAGGCTGTATGGTAACTGTAATTTCCTACTAGAATTAAGACAATTGTGGTAGAAATGTTTAGGTCATTAGCTCCCTGAGAATCATCAATACATGTAAACAGTATAGGTTATGGTAAACTACGCTGCTATTCCATTAAATACAGACCGAATAATTTGCACATAATTGACTTAAAGAGAAACCTAACAATATTAATTATATATCAAGGAACAGGTATAAACTAAACTATTTTTATTTCATTAAATATACTTTCATGAGCAATATTACACCACACACATGTAAAGAACAACAATAAAAATTTCATTGCAAATGCCTCTTGTTTTGCTTCAAAAATAAAATCTCTATTAAAATAATAGTGAGCCTCAAATGTTCTTTACCATTATCAAATTATTTATAAAATATCTGTTGTTCCAGTAAGGCAAGTATCTTTAGTAAAACTTGGAAAACTGTTTTCAAAAGCATAAATCAATACCGAGTTTCAGAAATTTGCCTTATTTTTTTTTCCTCCAGGAATACTATTTGTAATTACAAACAGAAGGATCTCTTACAATAATTATGCATGAAAAGAAAAGCATATTAATCAAGAGTAATTTTTAAGGGACCATAACACTTGTTCAAATTAGAAGCAGATCAATTTTCATATTGCATCCTAACATTTGCTTTTTATTTACTAAACTTTATTTTCATAAGTGAGTTAGTAGAAGTATAAAGTAAAGCAGTCACACTGGAACTTCTTAAATTCCTTTGTTTCTAGCTATTATTTATATTTCTCTTAGAGAAACAATTCAGTCCAAACTTAAATTTTCCATATCAAAAGCCATGAATCATATAGTATGGATGATCCACTATGATCATAATGTTTACTGCTGGTACTTCCAAAGAATAAATTTAATTTTAAATGCTCAATTAAATCAAAGTGGGGCCTATTGAGTCTATTCTGAAGTATCTAAAGGAAAAAGGCTGGTTTTATCCATTTAATTAAAAATACTTTTTGAATTATATTGATATTATAATTACCATTGTCCATTGTCCTTTATCATATATTATTAACTCATTAGCAAATGAATTAAGCAAAAACTGTCCCTCAAATATCAGTAATAAAAAATTACTAAATTACTATTACATAATTATTTTATTCAGATTATATAGGTCAAAGTTAAAATGATTTAAATTAGATGGTTGGCATTATGGGAGAATAATTAATCTGGACTCAGTTTCTTTTCTTTTTAAACAATATATCTTAAAAATATTTTCTTATGAAAATACACACAACACTACAAAATAAAAGAAATCAAGAGTGCCTGAGAAAATTGGGACAGGGGTAAAATGAGGATAGGAAAAGGAGATGAAGCCAGAAATGAGATGAGCACACAAGTACATGCCAGATGTGCCTGCACATCTGGTAGAGATGGGCCACAAATTTAGTCCAAAGCTTTCTAGTAATCAACACAAGGAAGGACAGAATCTTTGAAATGAAAACAGAAGAGTAATTCAGGAGAAGACCTATTCCTGGAATCAAAACTAGAAAAACACTTCACATATGCCTTAATAAAAAGGATATTGAAAACAACATCTACACCTATAGACTTACACTATGTGCAGGCAGAAGAACTGTGACATTACACAGAGCACACTTCAGAAAAAGCCAAAGCAATGTAATTTGGACGGACACAATGATCAGTCATAACCCATCAACAGACTATAGGATGTCTAAAGCAGTGGGTTTCAATATCTAGATTGCTTTAGCAGTTGTCCTGTGTGTACCCTTGTACATGTATACACACGGGCACATAGATAAAAGGAGTTCCAACTTCCCTTTCAGGCAAAATTTTTCATCATTTTTGGGCTTCATTTTTATATATTGCACATAATATGTAAAAGGCTTTCAAAGTTAAAAAAAAAAGAACAGTTTGAAAAGTTCCAGGTCTTAGCAAAAGGCTAAACAGAACTTTTTTTTTTTTTTTTTTAGGAAATCCCCAAATCCCAATTCTCAACTGAGTGAGAATAAGTGACAAATATTAATTTTTTCAGCTTCTCCTTCCTGAAAACCTTTTGGAGAATCACTATTTCATTGTTTCTTGCCCAGTATGTATAAATTACCTTTAGTGTTAGTGGAAGTAAACTACAATTGTCATCACCTTTTTAAAGGTAAGAGCTCTAGTAAGGAAAGGGCATATACTTGAACAGAAAACCTAGGTTGGGCCAAGGGTTTTAAAAACTAGTTTGGGTTTACCTTAGGACCAAACAATGGAGTTTTAAAGAGGTAGTTTTGGGTTGACTTCAGAAAAACGTCCTTGAGTTTGAGGGGAGTTATAATAGAATCACTTATGAAGCTTTTAAAAATGAAAGTGTCTTTGGTGAAGAATACTGAATATACCATGGACTGCCAGAAGAACAAACAAATCTGTCTTGGATGGAAGTACAGCCAGCATACTCCTTAGAAGCGAAGATGGTAAGACTTTGTCTCGCTTACTTTGGACATGTCATCAGGAAAGATCAACCTTTGGCGTAAGACATCATGCTTGATAAAGTAGAGGGTCAGCAAAAAAGAGGGTCCTAATCTTCAATGAGATGGATTGACACAGTGGCTGCAACAACAGACTCAAATATAGCAATGATTATGAAGACAGCGCAAGACTAAAAAAAACAAACCCATTACTATTGAGTCGATTCTGACTTATGGTGACCTTATAAGACAGAGTAGAACTGCCCCATTGGGTTTCCAAGGAGTGGCTGATGGATTCATACTGCTGACCTTTTGGTTAGCTGATGTAGCTCTTAACCACTGC
This sequence comes from Trichechus manatus latirostris, assembly GCF_000243295.1. Taxonomy (NCBI): domain Eukaryota; kingdom Metazoa; phylum Chordata; class Mammalia; order Sirenia; family Trichechidae; genus Trichechus; species Trichechus manatus. The sequence continues at coordinate 32,183,678 of NW_004443945.1, forward strand.
ACCACCAGGGCTCCAGCACGGGACTAGGGTTTAGTTCTGCTATACATAAGGTCAATGTCATAGATTGAATTGTCTCCCAAAAAAATACCTATCAGCTTGGCTGGGCCATAATTCTCAGTGGTTTGGCAGGATGTAATGTTGTAATCATCCCCCATGATGTGATTTGATGTGATCAGCCAATCACCTGTAAGGGGATTAGGGTAGGATGCAACACCCTTACTCAGGTCACAGCCAAGATCTCATGTAAGGGGAGTTTCCCAGGAGTATTGCCTGAAACACCTTTTATTTTACAATACATAAAGAGAGAGAAGCCAGCAGAGAGACAGCAACCTCCTGCCACCAAAAATGAAGAGCTGGGAGTGGAGCACATCCATTGGACCCAGGGTCCCTGTGGTGAGAAACTCCTAGACCCAGGGGAAGACTGATGACAAGGACCTTCCCCTAGAGCTAACAGAGAGAGAAAGCCTTCCCCTGGAGCTGGCACCCTGAATTCAGACTTCTAGCCTCCTCAACTGTGAAAGAATAAATTTCTGTTTTTTAAAACCATCTACTTGTGGTATTTCTGTTATAGCAGCACTGGATAACTGAGACAGTTGCTATGGGTCCTAGGCAACTGGACAACACCTAAGAACAGCAAGTACATTTACAATGTGATGTAACCATCACTACTATCTATTTATTTCCAAACCTTTTTTATCATCCCGAACAGATACTCTATACTCATTAAAAATAACTCCCCATTATACCCTCCCCCCAACCTCTAGTAACCTCTATTCTACATTCTGTCTCTATGAATTTGTCTGTTCTAGATATTTACTATAAACAGGATCATACAATAAATTTTTAAAAAATGCAGGTGTCTGACTTTCAAGTAAAATATCCTGAATTAGACACTGCCAAAGAGTAAGGGCAGAGTGAATATGAATGTTCAAAAAGTTTCACAAGTGATTCTGTTATGTATTCCACTTTGAGACTCATATTAGAAAAGGAAAATAAATCCTTCCCTCACTTTTAAAGTTAGGTCCATTTTGTCTCCCAACAAAATGTCAAAAAGAAACTGGGAAAACTACATATCCCACATCATGGGGTAAAGGAACATTACATCTACAAGCTTTCTCCATTTTGTTATCATATTGTCTTTTCTGTCACCTTGATTAACGAGGAATGCCAGAATCAGAGACTTCAGACTACATGTTTCCCAGTGCTATGTATGGCCCCTTTTTCATCACTGCTATTCTGCTGATCGCAGTTGTGAACCATTCAGCTAAGCATTATATACGCAATTCAAAATGTCAGTCAGGTGAAAATGGTAAACATTGGAACAAGCAACGTACACTGACTTTTCCAGAGAATAGTCTTTCCTTTTTTGTACAATACATATGTGGTTTTATAGGAACTTTCAAAAAATTTCAAAAGAGTAACATATTCGCTGACAGATGAGCCAAAGAAGTAGGTCAGGCCTGAATAAAAGCAACTTCTTTTTCATTTTTCTGCCGTCTTCACATTTATCATGCCTTCTAAGTGAATATTTTGGATTTTTATCTTTAGAAACTATATCTAATTGCTCTGCTCTTATAACAAATCTGATTTGCTCAAGAGTATGGATTTTCACTGGTGTGCTCATGTTATGGGTTGAATTGTGTACTCCAAAATTTGTGTTGAAGTCCTATGAAGTACCTGTGAATGTCACACCATTTGGAAATAGGGTCTTTGACAATGTTATAAGCTAACACGAGGTCATACCTGAGTAGAGTGAATCCTAATCTAATCTGAGTGGTGTCCTGAAAGGAAGTGAAGAGACATAGAGAAAGAGAGGAAAGATGCCCATGTGAAGATGCATCTACAGGCCAAGGGACACCTGAGGCTACCAGAAGCTGGAAAAGACAAAAAAGAATGTTCTTCTAGAGCCAGGGGAGAGATCATGGCCCTGCCAACACCCTGTATTCAGACTCTTATCTTCCAGAACTGTGAGACAATAAATTTCTGTTTTTACAAGCTGCCCATTTTTTGGCAATTTTTTACATCAGCCCTAGGGAACTAATACACCCAGCTACACATTTCCTTTTCAAAAATAACTGGCTTTTTTTCTGCCTAATATGTTTCACTGAGTATTACATTCTATGGATTACATTGTGTATTCCCAAAACATGTGTAACTTGGCTAGGCCATGATCCTCAGTATTGTGTGGTTGTTCTCCGTTTTGTGATCTGATGTAATCTTCATATGTGTTGAAATCTTAACCTCTATGATGTTAATACAGGATTAGAGGCAGTTATGTTAATGAAGCAGGACACAATCTACAGGATTAGGTTGCTTCTTGAGTCAATCTCTTTTGAGATATAAAAGACAGAAGCAAACACAGAGGAAAGGGACCTCTTTACCACCAAGCAAGAAGAGCCAGGAGAAGAGCGCATCCTTTGGACTTGGGGTCCCTGCACTGAGAAGTACCTATACCAAGGGAAGACTGATGACAAGGACCTTCCCTCAGAGCCAACAGAGACAGAAAGTCTTCCCTGGAGTGGAATATTCTGTTTCTAGATCTGGTTTCTGGTTAGGTATACCTACTTTCTGAAAATTTAGCAAGGTGTATACTTATGCTAATGTGCACATTTCTATATGTATGTTTTACTCCAATATGTAGTTCACTTAAAAATCAAAGAATATATATAATTTATTATTTGCATAAATTTGAGTACTAAAAATTAGCGTAAGAGAAAATGAAAGCTATCTTTATTTTCCAGTAACATCTGCACCTGGTATAATAGATTTCAGTTTAAATCAATACTGAGGAGATGACAAGGTCAGAAGAACAATTGTGTTCGTGTCTTTCTGTGACAAGTTTCCCACCACATCTAAAAAGACACATAATGATAATGCAAGCATAGGTTGGCCGAAGTTTGATGGAAGCAAATACTGTTTTCAGTAGCTAGCAGACTATATACCTATAACTAAGAACCATCTGGAAACCCTGGTAGCGTAGAGGTTAAGTGCTATGGCTGCTAACCAAAAGGCTGGCAGTTTGAATCCACCAGGCACTTCTTGGAAACTCTATTGGGCAGTTCTACTCTGTCCTATAGGGCCGCAATGAGTTGGAATCAATTGCACGGCAATGGACTTGTCTTTTTTTTTTTTTTTTAAGGACCATATGAACCTCCTTGTGAAGAGGTTGGTTAATGGGAGAATGGCAATCATAAGAACAAAGATAAATTCCCAAATCATTGGTGAGCTCCTGTAATAGGATGATTGCTTTGGTTTCACCAGAGTCAGAGATACCTTTCTATAATGTCAGAATTTCACCTGTGATCATGTGAACACCTCGGAAAGAGACATTAGCTAATCATGGCCTCCATCCAGGCAACAGCGCCCTAATCTCAGCTCCATAGAATGTAAAAAACCCCATGAGCACGATCAGCATTTTGTGGTTAAGAGCTATAGTATCAAGATGTAGAGTTATCCCCAACTGGACATATTTTAGGTAGAGTGGTAGACATGGTGCTTTAAATTCCAAATATCCATATACAGACTGGCTAGCTTCACCACAGCATAGTCATAGCTTTCCTACCTAAATATATGACTAAGGATGCAACTGGAGGGAGGGCAGATTTTTCTAGGACTGGTGAGAGGAAACATATGCTGCACTGACAGGGGGCTGTGGGCTTTTCCTAAGGCTGTGCATTTATTTTTCCACATTTCATAAGGCAATACCTCATCTTTTAACTTCCCTGGTAAGGAATGCCAGTCACTTGATTTTACCATGCAGGAGAGTGGATTTGCCTAATATCTCTAGGAAGGTAAGGACACAGATGATGGTGGTAAGCCCTGGACAACAGGTTTTCTGATGTATTATTTTAGCAATGCTATCTTTCCTTTGTCAGCTGGTCTATAAACTCAGTCAACTGGAAGGATAGCTCTTCTCTGGCCAGTCACAGTATAACACAGAAGCCAGGTATAAAGCCAGTAGTTTAGAATAAACAGAGAAAAAGCAGGGAAAAACTGAGTAGATGAGTGGGGAGTGAAGTCCTAGATTAATTCCTGGATCTGACTCTTTGTGATATCACATATAAGAATTTGGGTTTGTTTAAATATCCAATAATTATACAGACAATAGTGAGCTGTCTGAAACTTCTCAGTTTTATAAACTAGTCAAAATACTTTTAGGTCTATGGAGAAATGCTGATCAGCATGAATAAACTATATAAAAGCTACAAGTGTTTTATTCAGATCTGCTCATTTAATTTTGACTGTCAGAATTAGTTAACAAAACAATGCTGGCTTGTACAAAGCACCAGAATAGACGCCCCTGAAGGAGGCAAAATTTGAAGCAGCTTGAGAACTGTCACAAACAACATAGCAACAAATACAGAATTAAAATGAACGCTTGCAGGATCACTAACACATTGCAGAATAAAATGTTTTATTTTACTTTGCCTGTGCTACGTGGTTTAACACAGATGTGGCTGGCTTTGTGTGCAGCATCTGTTCTTGCCCCTACCAAACTGGAAATTGAGTCAGCACCTTTTTTTCACTCAGTATTAGAAAACAAAATCCATTCACATCAAAATCATTAGAGAACGATTGAAGATTTTAAGGGAAAACAAAGGGTTTGCTTTAAACCCACACTGCAAACACCTTAAAAGAGCTTAATTATAAACGTCAATTTTCTCCTTAGTCCCTCACTGGCCAAACTTCCAATCTAGGACTTTATCCTTGCTCCACTTAGCTTTTTTTTACTGCCTATTTCCCTGACATGTGGCATTCCACATAATAGACAGACCCCTGAGAAGCACAGTCGAGATTTCTGCTCTGTCTGTTTCTCATGCAAGTGCCAGCTTCAGCAAGTTAGACAGCCCTTCGTAGCATTTCCTGTTCCCATCAATACTGGTGAATAACTTTCTATCACTGATATTTCTCCTACAGAAGAATATCTGCCTCCCTAAAAAATAAATTCTTCTCAAGGAGAGGAAAACACACAGGCTTTATTTACTCTTCCCTCAACTCCAGACTTGTTGCCCTCAGCTGAGTCAGGCAAAGTTACACTTCTGTCAGCAGAGGTCAGTAGGTAGATCTTAAAGTCTAGGGAACTGGCAATTATTACTGCTACAAGCAGGGAAGAACAAAGGTTTAGAGGTGAAGAGAAATCCAATCCTGGGCTAGTTGCCACATTTCATCCTCAGAGCCATGGACCACCCACCAAGAACATCTGAGACGAACCTTAGCCCCAAACTTGTTATCTCTCACTTACTCCCAAACTCCTCTCATTTCAGGAGCTTAATTTCTTTAGGACCAGAATATGACTTCTACCCTTAAAACAGTCACTATAGACGAGACCTTTGGGATGTTTAGGCTATTTAGGTTCTGCCTTCTTTTTATGAGGAACATCAGTCCATCTGACTTTCTCCAGGCCCTCTGGAATTCTGTTGACTCAAGTCTTCTCCATATTCTTCATTATATCATATACTTGTTTGAAGTTAGAAAATTTCAATTGCATATCTTACATAAACTACTAAATATTCTACCATGAACTAACTAAACGTTCTGGTATGGACTAACGAATTGTGGTTATCTATATACTGTACAGATATAAATTTTACGAAAAATGGCATAAGTTATATATGCTGAATATTTTTTCACATAAATTGCACATGTTAAAACTTAAGAAATAATGGCATGCAGATTTTTAAATATCTGTTTAAATGTCTGTACTTCTCTTTTTAAAAAATGTGAAACTCTTTTAAGTAAGGCTTATTTTATGATATATTTTGGTGAATCAGGCTATGAAACTTTCTGTAGTCTGTTATAAATTTCTGTGTTACTGAAAATACTGCCATAAGTAGCATTAAAACATAAGTAGGTGGATGAACATTATAATAACTTTTACAAATATCCTATTCTCTTACTTCTAGAAAGTGCATAATATCAGCCATTTTAGTAGCAAAGCTACTGTACATTAAAACATAACAAATGCTTGCATTTAATTACTATAAATAGTGATATGTATTACAACTTGAACGTTTTACTTACATCAGTCAGATGGCCAAAAGTTGGTTTAGCTGTTTGGAGCATAAGTTGTCTGGTCACTGGGTCTAAATCTAGAGAAAAACAAAAGAAAATATTTAGAATATCATCAAAAGTAATAAAAAATAAGCAAAAACCAGAGAAGTTGTTAATCTTTATCAATATTTAAAAATAGAAGACAAAATTGAATTTCCCTTAATAATAATGGGTACTTCCTCCTAAATTTACCCTCACAGACTACCAGATCAGCACAGAAAATTTTAGTATAAATTATAGGTCTAATTATTTACATAATATCTTACTTCATAATCAGAAAATAAAAATTTTTTAGTATTTCCCATGTGGATATAGTATTGGTTACCTACTCAAAAGCCATCCCTACCCCTTGACTGTTTCAGTTCCCCTGATAGAGTCTGAAAATACCAGATATCTGCTTTTCAAAGCTCTTATACGCCTAAGGAGGAAACCCTGGTGGCCTAGTGGTTAAGTGCTACAGCTGCTAACCAAAAGGTCGGCAGTTCAAATACACCAGGAGCTCCTTGGAAACTCTATGGAGCAGTTCTACTCCGTCCTATAGGGTTGCTATGAGTCAGAATTGACTCAACAGCACTAGGTATGCTCCTAAGGCATCAGTATGTAACTGAAATCTAGAGTAGCCATTTAATTTATCACTCAAATGGGGACGTATTTGAGCAGAAAAGAGGGAAGTGTTAATAATTCTGCTTGGACAACAGAGTACACCAGGTTACCCTACCTAAACTGACCAACTGGATTCAAGAGGAAGTAAGATGGAGGGCTTTTGGGAAAGTCTAGGTTCCAGGATATAAAAACAACCTACGATGGCTAATCGACCTTTTCGTTTTGGACAAGATTGCGTTGGACCACGAAGCTGTAGTAACATCTTGGGCACATGAGAAGACTAAGGACTACAGCCAACACACTGAAGATGGCACAGTGGAAAGACAGAAAGAATCGGAATCCTGACTGACATCATTGAACAGTTTTCTTCCAGTTAAATGATGTATAATCTTATTCTTCTAATTAACTCTTCATTTTACTTGCAGCCAAAGACATTCTAAATGATATATACATAAATATTAATACATAAGAAGATTTGTGATCATGGCATTTTATGTACAGCTATTTAATTATTGGACAAGCTGTTTTGATAATTTTTCTCTTCAAGCTTACATAATCTTCATATTATCTTTCTTTTTTCTATATTGAAATATATGATGAATCCATTAATATTTTTAAGTAAAAATGTCAGTTTCAAAACAAACTAATCGTGTAAGCACACCTATTAAACAATTTTATAGTCTATTTAAAAATCAATAATATTCATAAAAAATCATGGTGTAACTTAATATCTTGAAAATTAACATGGATTTCTCTAAATATCAGAAAATTTAAAGGCAGTGGAGCAATGTTATAGCCCAAATTCATCTGATTGCAATGATTAGAACACATTCAAGCCAGTTAAAGCAAAAAAACGTGCTTGCCTAGAAAGGACATGCAAAATAATGTAGCAGATCCCTCAATAGCATGGCATAATGAGAAGTGAATCTGAGATCAGAAATACCAAGAATGAAGTCTGGTACAAGAAAGAAGTTGAGGGAACTCAAATTTGATTGTGCATATTAAATGCTAAGCACTACTGTAGACAAATTTCAAGTTATATCATGCAGTCTTCACTGCATTTATAAAGCACAGGTATTCTTGCCACCATTTTACAAATGCAGAATTTATGTCTCAGGAAAGCTAAGTGGCATTGTCAAGATTTTAGCCAAGGTCTGTCTAGCTCAAAAAGGGGTAAAAATGGATAACTGCCTCATTCTAGGTTATAAATATGGTTTCTGCTATTAACATATAGGACAGCCCAGAATCACATAGATTTTTCCTTGATTTTATGGGTGCAAAAGTATAGGAACATCAGTTTGTCATGATAAACGTTAGTATTATTAATCATGTTTATTTACACCAACCTTACATTACCCTGATCATGATGTTTCACTTATTAATTTAGATATTCAAGCAATTTATATCAGAGAAAAGATTATTTAGCTAAATCAAAATTAGGAATCAGTTTGTGGTATGCTTAAGTATTATACTAACATTTAAATTTTGTTTGAACAGCAGAAAATCAACTGAGTGGTTATTCAAGTAACTGCCACATATATGAATTGAAGGAGGTAAAATGTCATCCCTGAATTACAGCTGACTCTGAGACACAGGAAAACTTTTCACTCCTTTCCTAACAACATTTTAACCAGCAGAGGCATACTTTTGCAAAGGTGAGTGCAGAAATACCATGTGATTCCATTTCAATAATTATGATAGCCATAAAATAATTATTGTTTTCTTTTTAGCTTCAGAGGGACCTCAGGAAGTACAGCTGAAAAAGTAATGTCAGACTGATCTACAGGATGTGATTCAAAGGATCCTTCTGGTTTTCCTGAAGAAGAATGCCCTTAAGAGTTGACATATTTTTATTATGGTGCTTACACAAGGCTCTGAATCCTCAATGATGGTTATAGAAAAGGTACTGTGTCTAAATACAAGTAAGGGTCTATGTATCCATTGAGAAGACTATAGGATGTTCCTCATTTATTTTGTAAATGTGGTGAAACATATTAATAAATTTTAAAACTTTAAACTAACCTTGCATTTCCAGAATAAACCAAACTTACTCATGATATATATTCCTAGATTCAGTATATTAGCATATTGTTTAGGATTTTGCACATATGTTTATTTATGATTGGTCTATATTTTTTGTTTGTGTGTTTGTTTGTTTCTCCTTGTAATATACTTGTCAGGTTTTAGTGTAAAGGTTATGGTAGACTAATAAAACAAGTTTGGGACAGGTTTTTTTTCCTTTTTTTTTCCCCCCTCTATTCTCTAGACTGGTTTATGTCTCCCTTAAATGCTTGGTAGAATTCACAAGACAAACCAAATGGGCCTTTGTGGAAAGATTTTAATAAATTTTGTATTCAGTTTCTTTAACAGATATAAAACTATTCACATTTTTTATTTCTTTCTTGTAGATTTACTTACATTGTGCTTTTCTAGGAATTTTTCCATTTTATCTAAATTTTCAAACTTTGCATAGAGTTGTTCATAATAATCTCTAATGGCTTTCAAATGTCTGCATCTATTGAGATAATCATGTGCTTTTTGTCATTTATTCTATTGATATGGTGTATTACATTGATTAATATTCATATGTTGAACCCACCTTTCATTCCTGGGGTAAATTTCACTTGGTAAAGGTATATAATACTTCTTATATTGTGTGAGATTCAGTTTGCTAGTATTTTGTTCAGGACTTTTGCATCTATAGTCATAAGATATTGGTATGTCGTTTTCTTGAGATGTCATTGTCTGTTTTTGATATTGGGGTAATACTGGCCTCATAGAATGAGTTGGGAGGTGTTTCCTCTTCTATTTGTGTGTGTGTGTCTGTGTGTGTGTGTGTCTGTGCGTGGTTAGTCTATTGTTTGTTCCAATCGTTATTCACTGCCTCCAGCAGCTGCAAAGCTAAACAATTGTCTCTTACTATTTTTGTCAAACACACCTTGGGAAAAGGGACTCTAATGCTATATGACTTGTTTACATCCCTGACTAGGATTCTAGATTTGTGGGTGTACTTTTGTGATTTTATAAAATTTTACTTCTCTGGTTTGAAACTATATTGTTAAGAATATACAAATTTTGAATAGTTTTATCATCCTGAGAACATTTTTATAATTAAAAAGTGTTCTCACCTATCTCTAGTAAAGGCTTTTGCCTTGAAACTTATTTTTTTCTTTATTGATGCAGATATACTAACTTTTGGTTACTGTTGACATGGTAAATATTTTTCCACCTTGGTATTTTTACTTTAAATGTTTTTATAGCTTTTCTGTCTCTTGCAAGCAGTATATAGTTGAATTTTGTGTTTTTATGCAGTTGATAATGTCAGCTAACGGAATCAGTACTTCGTTTAATTCTAATATGTTTACTGAAATACTCTGATTTGAATGCACCATTTTACTATTTGCTTTCTGTTTCTCCCTTTTAGGTTTTCTTTTCTTTTCTCCCATTTCTCTTGTTTTGAATTGATTTTTTAAAATTTTTCCCATTTCCAGTATATTAATTTCATAGATATGTACTCTTCTACTTTTTAAAAAAAAATTACCATAGAGATGAAAATATGTACTCTTGACTTACCAAACTGAATAATACTTGATACCTTTAAACTCTTACCAGTCAATGCAAGAAACTTAGAATATTTTATCTCCAATTACCCATTTTTTGAACATATTTTTCTGAGTAACCTAGTCTTTCATTTCTTATGTTTGAACAGGAATCTAGAACGTCCATCAATTACTGCCTTAAAGTAAAGTAGGAAGAAAGACAAGAAGAAACCTTAATATACAGTTAATCTCTAGGACAAGTTCCAAGAATTTCAGCAACTAGCCATCAACACTCCTTTGCCCAGGACAGGTGTAAGGGTTAACATGGTGCCACAGTGAGGCAACAGGAGCTATAAGGACACCTAGCTATGTTATGAGTACTCCTTTAATAGGAAGACTTACAACTTTACCAGAATATAAAGTTTCAGGAGCAAACAGGGCAACTTAAGGCAATCTGCAGAAATAACCTATGGCCACAAAAGATCCTATAAAGAGGTGGTTGTCAAAGTGTGGTCTGCACCAGACTCAGGCATCACCTGTGATTTTATTAGGAAAATGAAAATTCTTGGAGTTCACCTCCAACTTATTGAATCAGAAAATCTGGGGATAGGGACCAGCAATTGATATGCTTTAGGAGCATCTTCAGTGCAGAGACCCACCATTATAGGAAAAACAATGCCACATACTCCAATGCAGGTGAAGCCTGCTGAAGACGGTGTCCCCATGAGAGAACACCTCCTGGGCTGTGCTCAGGTCTTTGTGGTGCAGCAGTGAGTGCCAGATGTTTCTCACATTGCTTATCACCTGCTGGGATCACCAGGCACCCAGCAGATCTCTCTCTGTGGCAGATTGATGACAGGGACCTTCCTATAGAGCCAACAGGGAAAGCCTTCTCCTGGATCTGATGTCTTGAATTTGGACTTCTAGCCTACTAGACTGTGAAAGAATAAACTTTTGTTTGTTAAAGCCATCCACTTGTGGTATTCCTGTTACAGCAGCACTAGATGACTAAGACAATACCCAAGCAGCTTATTTGCTAAATGGGATATTAAAAAAAAAATAATTGAGTACCAAACTATGCAAAATACTTTTTAATGGGGGAAAGATTTAGTTGGGAAGAAGTGACACTAAATTATGAAACAAACTAAAGATATAAGGCTAAATACATACCAATGGTAACCAGTAATGTTTAATTAATAGTTGTACAAATAGTACCTTAAGAGTTAATACTATTAGACTTCCAGGCAACATGGCACTATAGGCAGAAGCGCCATGCAATCTTTCCACAGCAAAGATCAGAAAAACTAAGCCAAACAGAGAAAGCAGCTATCCTGAAACCCTAAGCATCAAATGAAGAGATAAAGAACTCAGCCAAGCACCAAATGGAATAAGAAACTGACAGAGAACAGAGACCGAGGAGAGATACACGCAGAGGTCCCCTATCAGCTAATGCAGCATGGATCCACCATCTTGGACTCTTATCAGAGGCCAGTGAACAGGGGGTACAAGAAAGCAGCTTTATGGAGCTTCCAGCAGGAGACAGAACAACTGGTAACCAGTGATATAAACTTTCTCACCCCCCACCCTTCTTCACCCCCACTTGGCCTCCTCTGCTTCCTGCAGCCACAGTCTCTTGGCCGGCAAGCACTTGCTGCTTGGATTCCACCTGCCCGCATGGTTGATTCCCTGAGTGCCATTTGTTGGCTGCTGGTGTTGCTTTTTTCCACTTTTTTTGACTTATTCCTCACCTCTCACCATATCCCCCTCCTTTCTCTCAAATACCTGGCTCCATGCGCCATCTTTGCTTCTTGCTGAAAGGCTGTGAAACTCCACTCAAATGTGAAACTGCTTCCTGGTCCGTGTTGCCATGCTGGTGGGATCCCAGGGCTTTTTGTGTTTGTTTTGAATTGTTTGTTTTCTTTTTCTTTTCTTGAATTAGGAGCCCATTCTATCCGGGAAGTACTGCACGGCTTGGGACCTACCCCCTCAGTTTGCACAGACGCACAGAGGGATCCCTGAGAGCAGTCTTTTGTCTTGTTCTTGTTTTTGTTTTTTTTTCTCTTTTTTGGGGGGATTTTCTTGTCTATTTTTTAAAATTTTATTTTATGTTATTTTTCCTCTTTTTCCCTTTTTGTCCTTCTTCTTTACTCAGTTCCTCATATCTCTATACCTTCCTACTCTTCCCATTCCCTGAATACCTGGTGCTGACTGACACCTCTACATCTTCTAGCTAGGCTGTACTTCACCACATGGAAGTAACTTCCCCAGACCTCGTAGCTGCACCGCTGGGATCCCTGGGAGCTTTTCTTTTCTTTTTTCTTTCTAATTTTTATTTATTCATTTTTTCTTTTCTTCTCTTATTTTCTTCTTCTTTTTTTGATTTTCACGTTTCATAGTCTCTCACTCTCCACTCCAATGGCAAGTTCCCCTAGCAATCTTATTTGTTTGTTTGTATGTTTTTGGTTCCTGTTCCTCTCTCCTCTCTCCCATACCCATCTTAGCTTCATACATCACAACATTCCTCCTCCATCCTGCCTACGTACACTGTGTTCTTAACGTCACACCACCAAGCAGCCCAGGCACAGCTCCTGGAACCAGCCCTGCACTGATTACCAGCCCACCATGGTGGCCATAGTAAGTGTCACAAACAACCCTTCCCAGCAACTCCTCTTCAGCTAGACCTACCATGCTATACTACACCTGAGCGACTGACCCTGCCAATTGGAGAAGGAGGTGAAAAGTATCGTGCCCATAGAAGAGCAAATAACAAAGAAAACATAGTCTGCGTGATCAGACACAGTCAAATAAAACAAAAAAACAGGATGAAACAAATAAATCTACAATCAATAAATGAGAAAAATAACTACTGAATGCCCTGAAGACAGCAGACAATATCAAAACATTTACAAAAACAGGACAAGATGGTTCCAGTAAGCATCCAAAACAAAACACCAGAAGACTTTCCAGTAGAAGAAAAGTAACTAGAAATACCTGATAGGGAATTCAAATCTCTAATATTTAGAATTATCCAAGAGTTGAAGCAAAAAGCAGAAAAAAATGAGAAAAAAAAAACAAATTCATTGAAAAGGCAGATGAAGTCATGGAAAACACAGACAGAAAATGGAAAAATTCAGGAAAATACTGCAGGAACAAAATTTCAAAATAAATTTACAACTAGAAATCATACAAAAACCAAAATTAGAAATCCAAAAGATAAACAACAAGATTTCAGAAATGGACAGTGTCATAGAAGTGCTGAAGAGCAGATCTGAAATGGTGGAAGGAAGGATCAGAGAAACTGAATACAAACACTTGGATATAACTCTGAGGAAATCAGAAAAAAAGAATGAAGAAAAATGAAGAGACGCTGAGAATTATGCGGGATACAATCAAAAGTGAAAATTTGCGAGTGATTGGAGTTCCAGAACAGAGGGAGAAAACAGAAAACAAAGAGAGGCACACTGAAGAACTGTTAACAAAAATCTTCCCCAATACCATGAGAGATGAAAAGCTGGCCATCTAAGAAGCTCAACAAACCCCATATAGGATAGACTTCAAAAACAATCACCAAGGCATATCATAATCACACTCCCCAAAACCAAAGACAAACAAAGAATCCTGAGAGCACATCAAGAAAAACAACAAGTCACATACAGAGGAGAAACAATAAGACTAAGCTCAGATTATTCAACAGAAACCGTGCAGGCAAGAAGGCAATGGGATGACATATATAAAACCTTGAAAGAAAAAAAATTGCCAGCCAAGAATAATACATCCTGAAAAACTCTCATTCAAATATGATGGTGAAATTAGGACATTTCCAGATAAACAGAAATTAAGGGAATATGTAAAAAACAAACCAAACTTACAAGAATTATTAAAGGGAGTCCTTCGATCTGAGAACAAACAACTTCAGCTAACAGGCTGAATCTACAATGCAAGATCGGATGCAGGATTGTACCAGCCAGATACCAATCTAGGAAATGAACACTCAAGGACTATCCAAAATGAAAAGAAATACAACAGAGAATCAGAACAGTTAATCTGTAAATGACAACAACATCAGAACAATAAAAGAGGGAATAAACACTGTAGGTATAGAACCCTCTAATGGAGAGGAAGGCAAGACGATACCAAGTAATAACATACTGCTTCAAACTTAGAAAGATAAGGGCAAATTTCAAGGTAACCACAAAGAAAGTTGACAAACCTACTCATGAAAATAAAGAGGAAAAACATAAAGTCTCACTAAAAACAAAACCTACACAAACAAAAGAAATGAGAAAAAAGCAATGAACAAAAGGAACTCAGCAGAGGAGAAAGTAGGAGGAACAAAGAAAACATCAGCTCCACAAAAAAAAACACTACAAAATGACAGCAATAAACTTACATCTATCAATAATTATACAGAATTTAAATGACCTAAGTGCAGCCATAAAGAGACAGATAGTGACAGAACGGATGAAAGAACAGGATCCATCAATATGCTATCTACAAGAAACACACCTTAGAAACAAAGACACAAATTTATTAAAAATCAAAAGGTGGAAACAAATATATCAAGCAAACAATTGCCATAAAAGATCAGGAATGGCAATACTAATCTCAGATAAAATAGACTTTAAAACAAAATCCACCATAAAATACAAAGAAGGACATTATATAATGACTAACAGGATGATCCATCATGAAGACATAACCATAATAAACATCTACGCACACAATGACAGGGCTCCAAAATACATAAAACAAACTCTAACAGTACTGAAAAGAGAAACTGACAGCTCCATAATAATAGCAGGAGACTTCAACACACCACTCTCGGTAACATACAGAACATCTAGAAAGAAGCTCAGCAAAACAGAAGACCTAAAGGGCACAATCAGCCAACTTGATCTCATAGACATATATATAGAACACTCCATCCAACTGCTGCAAAGTACACATTCTTTTCCAATGCATATTGAACGGTCTCCAGAACAGACCACATCTTAAGCCACAGAGCAATCCTCAACAAGATCCAAAACACTGAGATTATAAAAAATATCTTTTCTGATCACAATGCCATCAAGGTAGAAATTAACAACATAAAGACCACGGAAAAAAATCAGTTACATGGAAACTGAACAACAGCCTGCTTACAAACCACTGGGTAATAGAAGAAATCAGAAATGGAATTAAAAAATTCCTAGAATCAAATAAGAATGAAAACACATCATACCAAAACCTTTGGGACACAGCAAAAGCAGCCTTCAGAGGACAATTTATAGCAATAGATGCACACATCAAAAAAGAAGAAAGGGACAAAATCAAAACATTAATGACACAACTCGAAGAAATAGAAAAAGAACAGCAAAAAAAGCCCACAGCCACCAGAAGAAAGGAAATAATAAAGATCAGAGTAGAAATAAGTGAAATAGAGAACAGAAAAA